>NC_136921.1:103569449-104130068 GCF_949752795.1 Hyperoodon ampullatus
CTTTAAAAATGAGTTTAAAAATGTATACCCACAGTCTTTCTATATGTAAGTCACAGTTTTGATTCTAATCTTTCCAGAACTCAACCTAAAAATCTGGTAAGTTACACTTTTCATTGGGATCATAAAATTAAACAGAAATTAACTATTCAGTGGATAAATAACTGTTCTTGGTGGTGAAGCAGGCTATTTATTCCAAGGTTGCTGACAAAGAGGAATGCTCCAATTTCATGAAGACATCTTTAGGGACATCCTTACAATAGACACAGAGGCTGACTTCACAGAGATGCTTTTAGAATAAGGTTTTGGGACTCTGATTTAAACTTCATTCAAGCAAAACCCATTTGTGGAGGACTATGATACTTAAACTCCACTCTCTGCTTTTTCTGTATGACTTGGGCAATTAAAGGGAAACAAAGGTTAATGCACTGTAATTATCCTGAAATTGTGATTTTACAGTGGGATTTTCAGGCAAAGAACCTCACTGTTTCATTAGAATTAAACTGTTAGTGGAATATTGTAATTTTTTTTCTTGTGAGTCATGTTACCTAGAGGCCTTTACATTCCTGGAGTTTTTGCTACCAGATATACTGATAAACACCCTCAGACACCAAAGTTTTCACTAAAATAGGCTAAATAGAAATCTCTTGTTTCCCTAAGGGTGCCAAAACATTAAATAAATATGACTTGAGCTCTCAACATTTTCTCTGAGATAAACTGGGTAGAAACCACTTTATTCAACTATATTCCCTGTGGATATCAAACAGCAATAGAATGACTAAGACTTTGTAAAAAATATCTTAGTTGTGTGTTTGAAAACATCCAAAATGCTGTTTTGAAAAAATAAACTTTTTTATTAACTTCTCCAAAAAACATTTGATGAGTAAGAACTTTAGAGATTAAAAATAATTAAGACTAAATCTTTACCTTCAAGGAACTTGCAGAGTAATAATAATTCAACTCTCTTCTTGTTCAACTTTTCCTGGATTCATCTAGCAGTGAGCAGTGTGAAAGTCTGAATATACATGCAATTTGTTGATCATTTTCATATCCCTGGTAAAACATTTTTAAGGATAAGGATAGTAAACTGATGTACATCAGATTCACTGATTTGTGTAAATTAGTAGGAGAAAACCTCTGGCCAGAGGGGACTCCTGGCTTTAATTTATCTGATTCTTAGAATGATAAGACACTGGTGCCTGTTTTTACCTTCCTCCTGTGAGATGACCTGCTGTAGCTGGACAGCTCTAAGTAGCATCTAAAGAATGAAGGATACAATATTTAGAAATATCTTGGTATCATTTAAATGTACAATGGATGCTTAAAAGAGCAACCACAATAGTACTCAGTAACACTCAGAACATGGTTTAGTCCAAATATAATTTAAATATATACATTTATATTTATATGTTACCCAATGGTCCAGTGGCATTGATCCATTTTTTATCTGGGTTTCAATTTCTTCTTGATTGCCTTGATCTGTCTAATAAGTTTCAAATGATTGTGACTTTCACCATATCCACAAACTGAATGGATTTGGCAAGAAATAAATAAAACTTTGATTTTTCTCTTCAAAAAAATATATGCTTTCATGGCAGGGTGGGATAAAAATAGAAAAATACTTTTTTTCCTACATCTTTTCCTCAGTTTCTTCTCCTACCATAATTATGGCTCTGTTTTGCATAACCTATTACCTCCTATGTTTTTGTTTTTATTTTCACTTTATCTCATTTCTTATCTGATCTTCTTTTTTTCCCTTCTTTTTACTTCTATCTTGTATTTTCTTTCTCCAATCAATTTTCTCTACTTCATGTATCTACTCACTTTCTCCCTTAACTGGCTCTTTGTGAGATTATACTAGTTTAGTTTATTTTTTTGTGTTATGTTTTAAAATGTCCACTCCAAATGATTTTATATTTCTTCCACTCAATTCAAAAGCTGGGAAATTTAAGCCTTATTATTTTGTTCTAATTTTCTCAACAACTTAAAACATTCTGCTGCTAAGCGAAGATTCCAGATGCTTTGACTAGAGTCCTGAGCTTTCAGTTATCTGATGGTGCAATGTGGAGAAAGTCTTTGAAATCTCTGGGCCTTAGTTTCTCCATCAGCAATGGGAGTGTACTGGTGATCTGTAAGATCTTGACAGCTCTAAAATACCATGCATCTATTTAAAATTTACAACTACTTTGTTCCTTTGGATCTTAGGCCTGGGAGAGGAAAACATATGATGGGTTTTCTCACCACTCCAGGTAGAGTGTGGTAATTCTACCCATGATTCAGACTAGACCTACCCAAAATATGGTTAATGGTTTCTCCCAATTAAAATTTTAATTGATTCTTTTCTTTCCTCAGCACTAAAGATGACCTGGCAAGCTATATGTTTCTATGTCTCTGAAGGACTAACTAGGAGAATTTTTTTTTTAAATTAAAACATCTTTTTAAGCAAATTCAGGAACTCTAATCTATTATCAAGATTAACTTGCTCAAAGCTCACTACTGCCCCACAAACACGGCATTTTTTAGAATAAATTATGTTCTGACTGTTAGCCTGTAGAAACATTCTCATTTATTTTACAACTGTTACTGATTAATTAAGGGAATAGTCTGCCTTTGCTTGTGTCCTCCTACAAATTTATTAAAATAGTGATTAACACCTATGTGATGAATTTGAATGAACTAGCATAAAACAATTAATCTTATAGGCTTGTGCCTCACTCTGTGATTCATGCATTCCTGAGCATTATGTGAATCAAATACACCCCTGTTACAGTTAGTTATCTGAGACTGAGTTTTTGGGTGAACACCTCTGTGAACATCCTGTATGTATGTCTTGGTAGAAGTTTTTTGCCATTTTATTATCCATGTCACAGAACCCTTGTGAGTACCACAGAGTCTAAGAGTGGACTCTGCACAGAAATAAAATACTATAAAATTCAGACCAAAGAGAATAATTATGACTTGCATACTTAGAACCCATAGTGTGTCTGTTACTATATGAAGAATACTGTCTGTTACTGTATAAAGGGCTGCAGAATGGCCTTTGAAATAACACCATCTACAGACACTGTTAAGACATCAATCACATCACTTTCGAATAATGATTGTTAAATAGCATGGGAAATTAATGTGAACAAGTTTAAGAAATTAATACATTTCATTTATTGACCTTTCTTCTTCATAAGTTACTTTCCTCTGTAACTAATATTGATAATTATTCCAATGTATTTCAATGATTATATTTAACTTGCTTCACTTCTCTCTACATATAAATATACATGTGATATATATGTGACTGTAGTTCCATACACTTATACACAAGCACAATAAATCCTCTGGGTACCCTAATCCAACCCTCCTTGCTGGAAAAAATAGTTAGTAGATTAACAAGTCAAATGTACATAAAGCCTGGGAAAGAGTGTATTGTTTCTATTTTTCTTATGTATTTATAAAAAAAATAACCATGTTTCTTTAATAATTCCATAGGAAATTTGAAAGCTTTTTCTTGCACATAATGGTAGTTGGCTAAACAATGTCAGCTTAACCAAAGTATATTTCTACATTTAATTGTCTTCAGTGTTTAAGGTTGACATGTGTTTCATTTAAGGCCAACACATAAATGAAACAATAAATATATGTGAGCAGAGAGAAGAAAAAGATATTTGCAACCCCACACTGCATAAATATCTGAATAATATATTGAGTATTATTAGTAAAAATAAAACATTTATTAAGATATTGAAAATTGCCCCAAAGTTATTGGGATGGGACTTGGGTTGGGTTAATCAAAGTAATGGAAGGTTATAATGAATGATATGGCTATTTTGCATACTAAGCCCTTCATTATCGTTTGCATATGTAAAGATGTGATAAGTGGTGTAGAGTTCGAAATGTGTGCTTTTCTTTTCCAAGAAAATCCTTCTGGCAAAGCCATTGCTTGCACTGCTTACATTATAGCTTTCATAAAATCTTTTTTGACCACTAATTAAATGAGAATATAGCATATGTGTCAGATTGAATTGGAGCAGAAGAGAATGTCACTATACCTTCAAAGGGTGACAGAATCCTTTTTTATTTTTTCCAGTTAGATTTGTGAGTCACTTTCATGACTGATTTTTACATAACCTATTAGGTTCTGATTTGGCAATTTGGGAAGAACATTTTATTTAACACAAACTGAGATTATATAAATCAGGTTAGCTACATGGGACATTTATTTATCCACTCACTGATTTGTTTATTCATCCATTAACTTACTCACTCACTGACTTGCCCAATCAGAGAAAATGCTTTGAAATTTAATATGTGGAAAGACTGGATAAGACATTAAAGATAGATCTGAGTGGTCTCTGCCCTCAATTGGTTCACAGTTCATAAGTGAGATGCACACATTTACTAATGAGCACAATGAAGTGTCAAGGATTCCATGATAGAAATTCACACTAGTTATCCTGATTCCTCAAAAAAGGGAAATCCTTCCTAAGGAAATTATTCTAAAAGAAATTCCATGAAGGAGGTTGTTGTTGATGTGAAATCTTGAAATACCAGTTGTTGTTTAAAAGTAGGGCAAGACAGTCAAAGGTGTCCCTTGCAGGAGCAGAATGAATAATGGGATTTTGGTTGACAACCTTCTCAGGTTTCTAAAAGTTGTAAATTGTTCCAATCCATGGTTTAATGTCTCAAAGCAGTGTTTCTAAAATGGAGAGAAGGAACTTGCCCCCTCCCCCAGGGGACAGTTGCAATCTCTGGAGACATTTTTGATTGTTACACTGGGGGTTGAGTGCAGGGTTGCTACTGGCAGCTAGTGAGTAGAGGCCACAGATGCTGCTAAGCAACATACAATGAATGGAATAGACCTCTTTCCCAGAACAAAGGGTGATCTGATAAAAATGGCAAGTGTGTCAAGGCTCAGAAATCCTGATTTACAGCCAAAATGTAAGGAAATAGAACTGGTGCAAAAGAAGAGGCATGGTTGAAAATATTCCACAGAACAGGAGATAACAGAGAGCCTTATAGACTGTGCTAAACAATTTGAAATTTACAGGCAAGGGTGGACACCAGAAGGTTTTCACACAATCTCTCCGTCTCTCTCTCTCTCTGTCCCTGTGTGTGTGTGTGTGTGTGTGTGTGTATATATATATATATATATATATATATATATATATATATATATATATATATTAGAAACACCAGTCTGATCTGTAACAGCAGCTTTGAGAGAAAAAGACTGAAGGCCGGACAGGGAGAACAATCAGTATTAGGTAAGTTCTTAAGTGAATTCAGGTTTGAATAGATTGTGTGACTTTAGGAATATTATTTATTCAAATTGGGTCTCAGTTTTCTCATTTATAAAATAAGAGTTTCGGACTGGATAATCTACGACCCTATAAGTATTAAAATTCTCTAAACACTTGTTTGTGGAAAAAATATAATGTCGTGAGGACTTGTTCTTTCTTTGTATGCTTATATTAACATAAGTTCCATGTGTGCGTGCATGTGTGCACATGCACGTACACTCATGTGTATGTACCTCTCAACCTCCCTGATTTTAAAACCAGTTTTACCAGGTTAAAAACAGATTACAAAACCAGTTTAGTTAGGTGGACTGGTAAAGGCTGGTGAGCCCTGATACATGCTCCTTGTGTATTCTTCTCTAAACCATACATGAATAGAATTCTCATTGTCTTGTCTGAAATTAAGATAATAAACTAAATAATAATTATATTTATTATATAATAATAATAATAATAACCTAGAAAGTGCATTTTTGTCATGCTAAGACAATTGTCTAGTACATGTAAAATCTGGAAGAATTTTTGTGAATAAAAAAAATTTTTTTTTATTGGGGTATAGTTGTTTTACAATGCTGTATTAGTTTCTACAATACAGTGAAGTGGAGTTCTCTGTGCTATACAGCAGGTTCTTATTAGTTATCTATTTTATACATATTAGTGTATATATGTCAATCCCAATCTCTCAATTCATCACACCATGACCACTCACCCACTTTTCTTCCTTTTTGTCCATGCGTTTATTCTCTACATCTGTGTCTCTACTTCGGCCTTGCTAACTGGTTCTTCTGTAACACTTTTCTAGATTCCACATATACGTGTTAATAAACTATCTTTGTTTTACTTTTTCTAGCTTACTTCACTCTGTATGACAGACTCTAGGTCCACTCACCTCTCTACAAATGACCCAATTTCATTCCTGATATTTACCAGTGGTGTAATATTCCATTGCATATATGTACATTTTGTGATGTTTCTAAACCCTCATGACCCATGATGTGAGAATTTCATCACACCACTGGTAAATATCAGATGTTGTTTGTCACTAAAAGAAGTCATCTTATTGTCTGTTGGAAAGAACTTTGTTTTTTATTTATTTATTTTTTGCAGTACGCAGGCCTCTCACTGCCGTGGCCTCTCCCGTTGTGGAGCACAGGCTCTGGACATGCAGACTCAGTGGCCATGGCTGACGGGCCTAGCCGCTCCATGGAATGTGGGATCTTCTTGGACGGGGGCACGAACCTGCATCCCCTGCATTGGCAGGCGGACTCTGAATCACTGTGCCACCAGGGAGGCCCTACTTTACTTTTAAGACATTGTAAAACACTTACCATTAGAGAATTGTGCCTGTAGCACATTACCAGAAGGAAAACATAAGAAGCAAAATGAGTTTGTGTGAAGCAGTATGGAGTCAGGGTCAGGAAAGAACAACAAGGATTTCAACATCCTTCACAGCTTTCGAGATAGCATTTCAAACACTCATTGTCTAACAAAAGCAGCATGAGACTAAATCTCCTATGGTTTCCTATGTGTGAGAGAGTCATCAGATTACTAGGCTAGGTAACTTGATTGTAAGAAGAGACATAAAACACTGCCAACAATACCAGGTGCAAGGAGCAAAACATGACTGAAGAAAAATTTATATCACAATGGAGGAATCAGAAGGACCAAAGAATATTGTAATTTATCAAGAAGTCGATATTAAAGAATATGACATTGCCAAAACACAAAACGAAGAATGTCAGAGGAAATGATTTTGCTTTAAAAGTAAAGAGAAGAATGAGAAAGAAACCAAGTTCCCAAAAGGTAAGGCTCCAGATACCTCACATTTTCCAGCTGCAAGTGCCTATGTTGATATAATAAAATTCATGTAGCTTTGTTGTCATCTTCTCTAACCAACCTGGGGAATGTTGATTTTAAGGTATGGCTTTGAAAGTGGAAATGAAACACTAAGTTTTGTGGAAATAGTAGAGGAGTTTCAGTTACACTCAAAATGAACAAAGATGACAGCTGTGGCCTTGAAGCAATTTTTGAAATTCTACAAACTCCATCTAATATATTCTTTGGTTAACCCCTAAACATATCTACTCAGTGGCAAGTTAGTGTAACAAGGTAGCAAAAGGGAAATCTTCCAAAGATAATGGAGCTTAGTGACAGGTAAATCTAGTGAAAGAAAAGCCAGTGAAAATGAGTGAAAGACTCATCCGCAACTGATGAAGAGATAGATAGATGGTAGGGACCCAGAAGAGAGATAAATTAAATGCAGGACCCAGAAGCAGGAAGAAGTTCTTGATACTGAGCATATTTACTTTTCTAATCTCAAATGGCTTTATTTCTCAGTTTTCTCGGGGAAGATAACAGGTAACTTAAGCTTGAAAGTACAGTGAATGGAAATGGACCTTGTTGGCTGGGAAACAGGGATGAGGAGGAGAAATTATTCTCCTAACATTATTTTTCTCAAAAAGGCATTAAAGCATCAAAGGAAGACAGACTTGCCTTGATAGTACTACTCAGTGAAGCAGCGTTTATTTACACCCATGAATTCACTGCTTTATAAGCATAAGAACTAAATTAATATAGGACAGAAATATAAGGCCCCACATAATGTGTAGATAGAAATATAAAATACACATAAAAATATACCAACATTTGATATGAAAGGAATATGAAAGATAAATTTGATATGTACTGATAAAGAATTTGTGTCATTATTCCTAAAAATAGTTACTTTTTTGATATTATCTATACTCTACATACATATCACTCTCATTAGGCAATATATTTTAATTTTTCTAACAAAGCACAGAGTGAATCCTGGTCTGGACAAGATGAAATGGACTCATCTCCCCCTCCTCCTCCCATCTAAGCTCAATAATAAACCCTGGTAATAATTCAGGAAGCAGCAGAGAACTCTGAAAGGCGGAGGAGGAAAGTCAGCTGATCTGGGTGCCAAGATTGGAAGACCAAGACTATGAAAGTTTATATTATGAGGCATCCAGTAGAAGATGGTGATCCAGGTCTGATGTTTCCCCACTCCCAACTTAGCAATAAAAGGTGGTCCAGATGGGCTCATGCCTAACCTAGATCAAGAAAAAACATTAAAAACATGTGAGTCTGACAGATCCAGCATGGAAGATAAATCAATTGAATTTCTATTTACTAGCGATGGATATAAGGAAACCAAAATAAAAATGCAATACCATATACAATTCCTCCAAAGAAAATGATATACATAGAACAGAATGGGAAAAAATATATACAAAGCATATAACTAAGAAGAGGCTAATCTCCAAAACATAAGAAACTCTTACAACTCAGTAGCAAATAAAAACCTAATAATGCAATGTAAAAAAGGGCTAAGGACTTGCATAGACATCTCTCCAAAGAAGACATGTAGTTTTCAATGTAACTAATCATCAGGGAAATGTGAATCAAAACTACAATGAGATATCACCTCATACCTGTAAGGATATCTATTATCAAAATAACTACAGCAACAACAACAAAAGACAAGTGGTGGTGAGGATGTGGAGAAATTGGAGCCCTAGCCCATGTTAATGGCAGTGCAAAATGGTGAAGCTGCTATGGAAAACAGGATGAAATTTCCCCAAAAACTTAAAAGTTGAGCAACCCTATGATCTAGCAATCCCTCTCTGTGTATTTATCTAAACTAATTGAAACCAGGGTCTTAAAGAGATATTGACACTCCTTTGTTCATTGCAGCACTATTCACCATAATCCAAATGTGGAAACAAATTAAATGTCCATAGACAGATGAATGGATAAAGAAAATGTGGCATATACATACAGTAGAATACTATTCAGCCTTTAAAAAGAAGGTAATTCTGGATTATGTGACAAATTGGGTGAACCTTCAGGATACTACGCTATGTGAAATAAGTCAGGCACAGGAGACAAATATTGTATGATTCTACTTTTATGAAGTATCTAAAATTGTCAAATTCATAGAATCAAAGAGAGGAATGGTGTTTGCCAGCGGCTGGGGGGAGGTAAAAATGGGGAGTTGCTAATCAAGAATAAAGTTACAGTCAAGCAAGATGATTAAGCTCTAGAGATTTGCTGTGCAACATTGTACTTACCGTCTACAATGATAGATTGTACACTTAAAATATTGTTAAAAGGTTAGATCTTATGTTGTGTTCTTGCCACAATTAAAATCAAATTACATTAAGGTGTTTTGGAGACATCAACAAGCTTTTTCTGAAATTTACAGGTTAAACTAAACAATCTTGAGAAAGAAGAATAAAATGAAGATTTACTCCATATAAAATTAAGCCTTATTGTATTGCTTCAGTAACCAAGGCAGTGTGGTACTGGCAAAGGTGACGACACATAGATTAATGGAACAGAATAGAGAACCCAGAAATATACCCACACTAATTTGCACAGTGCATTTTTTGCATGAACTTTTCATAACAGCTTTAATGAAATATAATTTATATACCATAAATTCACCCTTTAAAGTTTACAATTAGGTGGTTTTCATTATATTCACAGAGTTTGCAATCATCACTACTATCTAATTTTAAAACAACTGATTTTTGACAAAGATGCAAAAGCAATGCAGTGGAGGAAGTACAGTCGTTTCAATAAATACACCTTGACCTAAACATCTTACCTGTGTGAAAATTAACTCAAATCACATCATGGACTTTAATGTAAAATGGGAAACTATGAACTTTTAGAAAAAGAAAAAAAAAATGGGGGAAAATCTTCAGAATCTAGGACTAGGAAAATATTTCTTAGATTTGACAGCAAAAGCATGAGTCCTTAAACTGGACTTCATCTAAATTAAAAACTTTTGCCCAGTGAAAGACCTTGTTAAGTGGATGAAAATACAAGCTACAGATGGAGAGAAAACATTTGCAAACCACATATCCAACAAAAGACTAATGTCTGGAATACGTAAAAACTTGACTCAATTAAAAAAGGATTTCATTAGATAATGGGTAAAATATATGAACAAATATTTCAGTGGCAAATTAACATGTGAAAATATGTGTAATATTATTAGTCATTAGGGAAATGCAAATTACAATAACCATGAGGTATCACTACATAATTATCACAATCGCTAAAATGAAAAATAGTTATAACACCAAATGCTGATGATTCTGTGTGGAAACTGTCTCAATCATACATTATTGGTAGGAATGTAAAATGGTACAGTTTCTCAGGTTGCAGTATCTTATAAAACACAGAAACAGACTCACAGACTTAGAGAACAAACTTATGGTTACCAGAGGGGAAGGGTAGGGTAAGGATAGTTCAGGAGTTTGGGATTGACATGTACACACTGCTGTTTTTAAAATAGATAACCAACAACGACCTACTGTACAGCACAGGGAACTCTGCTGTATATTACATAACAACTTAAATGGGTAAAGAATTTAAAAAAGAATAAATACATTTATATGTATAACTGAATCACTTTGCTGTACACCTGAAATTAACACAACACTGGTAATCAACTATACTTTCCAAGGAATTATGAGGGTGAAAAAAGCCAATCCCAAAATGCACATCTCATATGATTCATTTATATAAAATTCTTGAAATAATAAAATAGTAGAACAGGAGAACAAATTGGTGGTTGTCAGGAGTTAAGGAGACAAAGGGCAGGAGAAGTGGGTGTGGCTATAAAAGGGCCACATGAAGAAGCCTTTTGGTTGTGGAAGAGTTCTGTATTATGACTATTAACATCAATAATCTAATTATCATGTTATACTATAGCTTAAAAATTATCACTGGGTAAACTTCTTAAAAGGAACGCATGATCTTTCTATATTATTTTGGACAATTGCATAGGTATCTACAATTATCTCAAAATAAAAAGATTAATAATACTATTACTATTAAAAAAAACACAGAATGGGAGGAAATGCAGACCCTGGTCTTTTCATTCTGGAGTGTGCAATAAAGTGGAAAGAGGTTAAATGTGCATAAAAGATATTGAATACAAATAAATCTGAGGTGAGATATTTACTAGAGTAACATAGACTGTTCTGTGAAGTTATCAAGTCACTTCAGTGCACAGGAGCTGGGATACAGATTATGACTCATCTTTTACAGACTGGCAACCCTGGCCAAGTCCTTTAGCCTATTTGGAATTTATTTTCCTCATATGTGGAAGAATTATCCACCTGCTCTTCAGTTATCTGGATTACACAAGCCAAATTATATCGTCCTAAACATTTCAGTTTTCCTTGGCAATTAAATCTTTCCCATCTTCTAACCTTTCTAATGATATGTCTACTCATAGTGGAGCAATAATACCTCAGGGAAATTGAAGATGTGATCTGACACTAATGCTCTAAATTGTTTGAGTATTTGGATATTTAATCTCCATTCCAACAGTATGCCTACATAAAACCAAGGGTTTAGGTAAAAAAGTGGAAAAAAGACTGTCTTCTCATTGTTAATATCGATTTTAGAAAGTTGGAGCTAAAGGAAATATCAAAAATTATTTATCTTAAACTCTTCATTTTAAATGTATGGAGACTGAAATCTAGAGATAAAGATGACTGACCCCATATCCCACATATTTAATGGTCCAGTAAGATAGAACAAGGCATGTTTTGTATTAGTTAGGAAGCTCCACTCTCTCTTATCTGAAACATCTGGAAAACATACCCATCTATGCCATGACAAGAGATAGAGTGAATTAATGTAACAGTTCTTACATCCTTTCTATTGAACAGGCATGCCTCACTCTGCTCACATTCCATTGGATAAAACAAGTAACACTACCATTTGGTCTCAACCAAGGGGATAAATAACTTCAACACCTCCTGTGCCTACTCGGAACGGATAATGAAATCTCGATGGAAATGCAGGTGATGAGAAAGACTGTTTGAGACCCACTATAAGTGAGAAAACATTACAGACATGCAGTGAATCAACTAAAATTTATTTTGTATCTAATTTATCTTTATATTTAGTCTGCTATGACAATTGCATAAGAGTGATTTGTTAAATTATATCCACATGATTATATCCATAATGATTGTCTTTCATTACCACGCAAAAATCATCAATTTTGACAAGCAAATTTCTTGACTTTCTCACTGTACACAGAAGTCCCAGTTCCCCATCCTGGCATTCATTATCCACGAACATTTCCTGACTGAACTTCTACATCTGCTATGCCAGTAGCTCATCTATCTGTAGAAGGTTTTCTCAAACTCAGCAGTATTAATATTTGGAGGTGGAGAGACTTCCCTGGTGGCCCAGTGGGTAAGACTCTGTGCTCCCAATACAAGGGCCCCAGGTTCCATCCCTGGTCAGGGAACTAGATCCCATGTGCCACAACTAAGAGTTTGCATGATGCAACTAAAGATCCCGCATGCAGCAGTGAAGGTCCCGCATGCCACAACTAAGACCCAGCACAGCCAAGTAAATAAATAAATAAATAAATATTTAAAAAATAATTTGGAGGTGGATAATTATTTGGTTTTGCAGGGAGCTGTTTTCTGCTGCAGTGCCAGCTCCTTTCCTCTCTGTCAACTGCCATTTGAAAACTTCCCTTTCTTCAAGATCTAGCTGAAATCCCACCTTCTATATGTAGATATTAAGATGTCTCCTCTTTTCTTACTTTTTTCTTCTGAGAAAATTTCAATTTGTAATATTTTTCTGGTTTAAAAGTTGTTTTAACTTGTTCACTTATTATGATACAATAATTCTATGATATTTGTTTATTGCAGCACTATTTACAATAGCCAAGGCATGGAAACAACTTAAATGTCCATCAATAGATGAATGGATAAAGAAGATGTGATACATATACAAAATGGGGATATTACTCAGCCATAAAAAGAATGAAATAATGCCATTTGCAGCAATGTGGATGGACCTAGAGCTTATCATGCTATGTGAAGTAAATCAGACAGAGAAAGGCAAATATCATATGATATCACTTATATGTGGAATCTAAAAAAAAATGACACAAATGAACTTATTTACAAAACAGAAACAGACTCATAGACATAGAAAACTAATTTATGGTTACCAAAGGGGAAAGGGCGTGAGGGATAAGTTAGGAGTTTGGGATTAACATATACACACTACTCTATATAAAATAGATAACCAACAAGGGCCTACTGTATAGCACAGGGAACTATACTCAATATTTTGTAGTTACCTATATGGGAAGAGAATCTGAAAAATTATATATATATATATATATATATATATATATATATATATATATGTATAATTGAATCACTTTACTGTACACCTGAAATTAACAAGACATTGTAAATCAACTATACTTCAGTAAAAAGACAAACAAACAAAATACAAAGAAAGCAATTCCCAGAGAAGTTAAGGAACTACAGCAAGTATTGCACAAACTGTAAATGACAAACTATTCTTTGTAACCTTATCCACAATATTAAGATGCCTTACTAACTCCGTGGAATTTCTTCTAGTATATTCCCTACTTTAGTCTTATTATCACTGAAGTTTATATGGATGTTATTCTGCTTCCATTAGAGAGAGAATAGTACCTGAATTCCATTAGCACCTTTGGCTTCTTATATAAACATTTTATGTAATATAAAATAGTTTTTATTAATTGATTATTTATTTGGGGCCATAAGGACCCTTGCAAGAGGCAGTTTAGTTCTCATGGCAAAACCCTATAACTAACCAACTAATATTAGCCTTATTTTAGATATGAGGAAACTGCATCTCAGAGATTAAGTGGAAGGTATTTGACAGGGTTTGGACTGTAGCCCAGGCTGATTGAATCCACAGCATGTTTCCAACCACTACCTTTAAACAAATAAACAAAAACTGTGTATTGCATTAATTTCATTCCTGTTGCATTAATTTGGGCACGCTTGTACAAGGCCAAGTACACCTGGTGACCTGCACACAAATCAGCACAACCTGTCATGATGTGGCAGACCTTCTCTTGTCAAACTGTCGTTTTCCAGTGGGAAACTTCAGGCCCCAGCATTTTCTATCTGTGGCTCTTTGAAACATTTTTGTTTTAAACTTTTACTCCAATGATGGCACGCTACTCAACCCCTAGAAAAATGAAATAAACAAATAAAAAATGCACTCTCAAGAATATATATTAGGATGTGAGTTGAATCCTTCTAAATTGACTGTGTATATGTCACTTCTTATTATGGGCCATTCCTATAGTGGCGAGGTGTTTGTGACTCAGAAGTCCTCCCTGGGTTTCTTGAAACCCTATAGGCACATGACCATTTGTTTTGCCCCTGGATTAGGAGGTTTATGCCTCCCTAGATCCCTGAATCTGCATTATACAAAGATTCTATATTCTACTCAAAAGATAGACTTATTAATTTAGCAAAATCAATATTGTTCCCCTGACTCCAAAATCAGAACATATTGTCTGACATGGGTGATGACAAGACAGAATATTTAAAATTAGAACTTTCCTGAAAGAGCAATTCACCAACAGTTGCTATAATTATAGATGCTTGTTTTGCAAGTTTGAATTAAGCTAATACATTCAAAACATTTGTTTTCCAAACATAAATTCAGTTTAGAAACAAAAACTCTCTTAAAAGACTTTGATTTTTATCCTATAGTTACCAAGCTGAGAATATTTAATATTTCCAGATGACTTAACCTCTCTGTGACTTGGTTTCTTTTTCTGTTATTGATTCTGCATATGGTAGAGATAAATATTTAGAGTTAATGATCCAGAGAAGAGCCTGCACTTTCACTTCTAAAATTGTCCTTTCTGTTTTGATGGAACTATTTGAATACCCTCAAAGTTTCTTCACAGTGTGAATTCATCCAAGACCTCAGGACATTTTCTTTCTTTAGATAAACGCTGGGCCAACCTGTAATGCTTCTCCTTCTCTTACTCTCTATCAAAGGGTTTCTGAATTTGTTCACAGAGGAAAGTTTTGCAATGTGAGGAGATAATGAACCTTGTTCTCTAGTACTCTAGTACCCAGTCTCACCCATGCTCCATCTCCCTCCCTTCTGTTCCTCAGGTGCCACCCCAGATCCTGCATCCAGGGCTGGAAGAGCACGTTGCTCTTGCCAAAACTGTGTGTTGGCCGCTGCCATCACACAGGTGGCAGTAGAGGACTAAGCTGAAGCCAGCAGCCTTTGCTGTTCCATTTTCACAAGCCTGGTGCTGCAGCCCTGAGAGCCCCAGGACGGCCACGGCAGCAGAGGGGTGTGTGAAAGCCCTGCTAACTGAGACGAGTGCCATCATTCTCCTGCCAGTCCCGCCTGCAATAGTTCTAAAGGCAAATAACTTGTCTGAGGTGCAGTCAGAGTCAATGTGACGGGTTGAGCCAATTCCGCTTCTATTGATTCAGCAAGCATTTATTTTCTTTTCTGTATCTTAACAATTTGCATCAATTTTTATCTAAATAATTTATCACTCTACTGCATTTTCTTATCCCTTTAAGGAACATCATCGTCTTTTCAGGGAAAGTGCTTTTTCAAAAGGAAGGAAAGGAAGAAGGAAGGGAGGATGGAAGAGAGAGAAGCAGTCAGAGAGGGACGGAAGGAGGGACTGGCCTTTCATTCATGCTTGATAGATTGAGTTCTTGGTCCGAATTCATTACTGCATTGTAATGTTATACGTTCACAGGGTTGCCAAGTAGTGGTGTTATTCCACATTGCCTTTTACTTTATGAATCCATGCAACTTGCTTTGTCCAATAGAATATTACCAAGACTTAACACAAGTAGAGGCTTGGGATGTGCTTGTGTGGTTGGATTGGCCCTCTCATGCACTGTCATCACCATGAAGAGACACACCCTTGGATCATCGTTTGCCTTTCAACCCAGATCTCAGATAGGATACACGAAGCACACCAAAAGCTGATGTGCAGTCTGGATCCAAGCTTTGCTGGACCAAGCCTAGATCAGCTAACGCCCAACTAACACACACACTGAAGAGTGAAAGAAATAAACATAGGTTGTGTTAATTCTTTGATATATTGTTGTTATTGGTAAACCAGCTTTATTATGGCAACTCAACTGATAAAATGTCCCTCATTGATTGAGAACTCAGTTGATACTTTATTTACCTATATCTTGATAAATTCCTGTTAACTGAATTAAGTAAAATACTGATGCTCTCATTGTGCTGGATATAAAGGTGACTGGCATATGTGTTATGTCTTCAAGAATCTTAATTGTCAGCTAGGACACATAAGCCATACATGTATGTAGATAAAATGTGCAGAAGAATGTAATGTGTCATGAGGTTCCTCCTAGTGAAATTTTACAGTGTGACTAAGGAAGTTTTTGTGACTATATGAAAGCACCTGAGTGAAACTTTGAAATCAGACAGAATTTCGGCAATCAGAAATAAAATAAATGTTGTAAAGGATGGAACTAGACATTCTGGAAAAATGGAAGGGCTTTTATAGACAGATACCTTAAAAAAAAACTCAAGGGAAGTCACTCAATGAAAATTCTACTTGTGCAGTGTGTGGAATAAATAAAAGTATCATGGAACAAAGATGGAAATATTGATTGACAATCCCAGCATTGTTAGTTTAAAACAACAACAACAAAATGATTTCCTTCATTAGGACAATGAAGAGCCATTTCAGTTTTCTGAGAAGGTGAGTGAACTCATTCTTTATGTATTGAGATAAAAGAGTTTTAGGCATGACACATGATATTAGGCTAAAATTCTCTGTGGAAAGTAGAAGAGAAATACAAATTCAAAGGCATCAAGATATTTAAAATTTCTAACTGTTAATGAAGAAAAGCATATCATATTTTAAATGTATAGATAGCAAATTACTATGATATTCAAAATCTATTACATGGATTTTAAAAAGTGATGTAACAAGTTTTCTTTGTTTTTTTCTCAGTGTCAATTTTTACAGTGTGGATGTTATGTCCTTGCAACTAATTAAACTATAGTTGAAACATTTTAGGTATAAACTTCCTTTCTGTAAGGGACTATGGTACTATCCAAGAATTAGGGGGTAGTAAAACAAAAAGATTTGAAGACCACCACTTGTCCCTTTTACAAAGGGATGAAAAGACATGAAACTATTTTCCTTATCTTATAAATTTTAGAAATGCTATGTGAATAATGCATCCCCTGCCTTTACAATGTACATTAGCATTTTTAAGTTTACAGAAGTTACTAAATTTATTTGATCACAGACCTTCCTCCTGCTTTTTTGTTCAAACGATGATTATTAATATTCAGTGCAGGCAGTTTTCTATAGGGTACAATCCAAAGAAACATTTTAAAGTGTATGTGATCAACAGTTACTTAATCTGGCTATATATGGATGAAGATTACATTGGGGATTTGGGACAAAAAAACAAATATTTCTGACTCCTACAATGTTTAAAATTTTATTGTAGTCCTAGAAATATTGATTGATAACACTTTGGAATTTTGAATACCTAGTTAAGGATGAGCTTTATGAAGTAGAAACAGAGAAGCCATATGTTTCAGAACCCAACATTAAGATTAATTTGATCAATAAAGGAAAAACAGAGGAGAAATGACTGAGGCAAGGAAATGAAGGAAGTTCCTGTAATAAGAATGTTCAGAAATAATGATTTGAAATAAAAGTAGTTTGAGGAGAAACAAAGATAAAAATTAGGAATGCTATTTGGGTCACTGATATTTTTAAAGGGTTACAATTTTTTTTTTCATCTGGTTTGTGAGCCAAAACAATTCCATTTTCCCATAGCTTAAGACTCCAGTTGTTACGAACTCAGGTCTGGCTACTCACGGCTGGAAAATCAATACCCGAGAGAGAGGCAGTTGCTGGTAGAAAGGAAATTTGATTTTAATCAGAATGCTGGCAATCTGGGGAGAAGGCAGACTCATGTCTCCCAAAAATCAACTCTGAAGATTCTGCTCAGCCATGAAAGATTTTAAAAGGAAAGAGGGAAGTAATCTCAATCATTGAGATGGTGGGGGTTCAGAGTCCTCACTGTCCCCCACTGTGTTCAGGCTTGTTGACTCCTTGTGACCTTTCTTTAGATGTTGTCTTTTTCACACAGTTTGTTTGGGAGATTTCTGAAGGGGAAGCTAGGGAAGAAATCTGGTCATCTGCTCATTACAGTCTTCATTCCTACTTCTTTGATCTATGGGAAGAACCAACAGGTGGGGCAAGGTATTGTGTGATCAAAAGATGTAAAAGGTATACTAGGGCCAGAGATGAGTAGAGCAAGGGGGTGGCTGATTTAAAAGTTACAACGTATCTTTGCTTAAAATGACAAGAAAAGGGGTTTCCTGCTGAGGGTGGTTTCCTGAAAAGAGCAGCTTACACAATTGTTTGGTAACTAAAATATCCTCTAGTTAATATCTCTGGAATGTAATTCAGAGTAACTTTTCTAATGAAGGAGATATAAATCATATGTATGTGCTTTAAAATTAAATATTATGTTCCAAGTTATTTAAAATATATTTATTTTTTATGATAGAACTACAGAAACATGTAGATATGGAAAATCATAAGTAAAGTAACACAACAGATAAACATAACAAGAACAAAGAAAGAAAAACCAGGGAACATAAGAACACTTATAAAAATGAAATTATACCTTCAGAAAGATTCAAAAGTCTTTATTTTACTATTTTCTAGATAGTAAAATAAAAGTTTAAAAACAGAAGAAAAGGGGCTTCCCTGGTGGCGCAGTGGTTAAGAATCCACCTGCCAATGCAGGGGACATTTGTTTGATCCCTGGTCCAGGAAAATCCCACATGCCACGGAGCCACTAAGCCCGTGAGCCACAACGACAGAGCCTGTGCTTTAGAGCCCATAAGCCACAATGACTGAGCCCACGTGCCACAACTACTGAAGCCCGTGTGCCTAGACCCTGTGCTCCACAACAAGAGAACCCACTGCAATGAGAAGCCCGCGCACTGCAGCGAAGAGTAGACCCCACTCGCCACAACTAGAGAAAGCCCACATGCAGCAACGAATACCCAAAGCAGCCAAAAATAAATAAATAATAAATAAATAAATTTATTAAAATAAACAGAAGAAAAATAATCTTCTATGAAAAATCAGAAAATGAGAAATTAAAATTATGATTACTTACATTAAAAAAATTTGTTAAGATTTTTCATCAACTAATTCTCAAGTTCTTTGAGACCCCTCACCATCCCCCACTCCTCCACCTTTCTAACAGCCCCCTTCACCTTAGGCACCAAAATGCTTATTCACACCTCTTTGTTGATATTTTTTACACTGCTACATTTTATAAAGCAGCGTTCTCTTAGATTTCCTTCTACTTCTCTAATTTCTCATGCTCTTCCTCTTTGGTAATTCAAACTTATTTTCCCTACCCAGTATAGGTATTAACATTCCCCAACTTTATGACACAGTTTTCTCTCTTTCAGTAGTATCCTTTCTCTTTAGCTCTCAGACTTTCTACCTTAGGGTATATGAACTCGCCAGTCCTCTGTAATAATACAGTCCACAGAAATTTGATTTCCTTTTCCTTCTACAATACATCATGCTGGTCCATCACCTTGGTGATATTAGGCTGATTGAACCTGGTGAGCAGAAAGCAGTAACACTTCTAGACATAGTGGTAAGATATTTGCTTCTAAGAAAGTGGGAAATAAATTCCATAAAAATTCAGGGGGCTTCCTCCTCAGTGAAATTTCTAAGGATCCAGTGAGGTAGAGCACGCCAAGGTACTTCTCTAAGGTGAAGAAGAAATCTTCTGGCATCTGGCCCCTTCTAAAGGTCAAAACAAGACAAAACATCTAGTGGAACTCTTTGGATTTTAGAGGCACCATATTTCTCATTAGGGTGTGTGACTCTGGTCCATTACCAAGTAACTCAAAAACCTGCTAGTTTTTAATGGAGCCACTTGGTATATGATAGAGATGGTCTCTACTTGGGTCATATGATCCAGTAGATCATATGGTCATATGGTGTTTGAAGGGACAATGACAGATAGGGATATTGCATGGTGCTTTCTGCAGGTCCCTATGGGTGAACAACAGCATACTCCTTTAGTATTTTAGAGCAAAGCCTTGACATACTCTGGATAACTACTCTCCTTCTGAGAAACAGCTCTTGGGTTCCTACTGGACCATTGTAGTGATTGAACACTTAACCATGGGCCACCAAGTAACCACGTGATCTGAGTTGCCCTTCATGAACAGGGTGTTGTCTGATCCACCAAACTATCAGTTTGGGCATGCACATCAGCACTCCAATAGCACTTGAACAGGCACTGAGTTACCTGTTAAATTTCATGAAGAGGTGGCACAATTTCCCCTTATCTTCTCTCTCCCAGCCTGTCCTAAGGCCTCATGAGGAGTTTCCCACAGTCTGTTGACAGAGGAAGAGAACACGGGTTTTATTTACAGATGGTTCTGCACTATAGGTAGGCACCACCCTAAAGTGGTGCCCATTTCTTTGACATCCCTGAAGGACAGAAATGAAAAGAAATCCTCCCAGTAGGTTGGACTTTAAGCACACTTGTTTTAGTTTTTGCCTTTGTCTCAAAGCAGAAATGACCAGGTACAATTTTGGTAGCTGTTCGGAGGAAGTGAAAAAGGCAAAGCGTCTACAGGGGGCCAAGGTCAGTTCACCTAGAAGAGTCACAGATGCTGGCTAGAGGGAACAAAACTACACAGGCACTCAGGAAGCATGTACATGAATGATAAAAGGATCATAGGGGATTTGGGCAGAGTAATGACAGTGTCTTCACCAAGTACAAATCTTATTTTATTACTTTTCCTGAACGTAAAACAATCTATAGGACTTAGTCTACTGAAGAATAAAAATTTAAACCACTGATTTATATATATATATATTTCTATCATATACCAAGCTCCCATATATGTGTGGATCCATCTATCTACATGTTTTTCTTGTCACAAATGTGACACTGTTTTAATTACTGTAGGTTTAAGATGCCTGATAGCATATATCATCAATAGAGTCTTCACCTTCAAAATTATCTTTTCAATTCTTGAGCCTTTAATTTTTCATATGAATGCAAGGTCAATTTCTCATTTTCACTGCACTGTGCTATTAGGATTTTAATAGGAATGCCACTGGATTTGTAGATTAATTGACATCTTTGCAACACTGAGCCTTCCTATTCATACACATTGCCTACTATTTCACTTATGCAGGTGTTCTTTTATTTTTTTCAACAGGTTGTACCATCATCTCTAAGAACATCTTGTTTCTATCTTTTCAGATTGGTTTTAAATACTAAAGTTTTGTTGCTATTTTGAATAGTTTACCTTTTTATAATGAGATTTTACTCCCTTTGTGGTATTGTATACAGATGGTATTAATTTTTTTTAATTTTATTTATTTATTTTATTTTATTTTTTTTGTGGTACGCGGGCCTCACACTGTTGTGGCCTCCCCCGTTGTGGAGCACAAGTTCCAGATGTGCAGGCTCAGCAGCCATGGCTCACGGGCCCAGCTTCTCTGTGCCATGTGGGATCCCCCCGGACTGGGACACGAACCCGTGTCCCCTTCATTGGCAGGCAGACTCCCAACCACTGCACCACCAGGGAAGCCCAAATTTTTAAATGTGGATTTTATATAACAATTCTCATGAACTCCTTGATTATTTCTAATCGATTATAAATTCT
This sequence comes from Hyperoodon ampullatus, assembly GCF_949752795.1. Classification (NCBI taxonomy): domain Eukaryota; kingdom Metazoa; phylum Chordata; class Mammalia; order Artiodactyla; family Ziphiidae; genus Hyperoodon; species Hyperoodon ampullatus. The sequence goes on from NC_136921.1 coordinate 103,591,322, forward strand.
ATCAGATTTTTAATGTAAATATTATATTAGGTGTAGTAAAGGTAAAGTGATGTAGCTTCTTCATTTCCATTTTTATATCTCTTGTTTTTCTTTGTTTATTTACTTAAAGAACATTCAGAAGTTTGAAATTAAGTAGGTTTAGATTATTCTCTTCAATTCCCACTTAGCTAAGGATAATTTTTACTGGGAATGGGTGTTGGCTCTTATTGAATTATTTTTATATATCCATTGAAATACTTGTATAATTATTCCTCATAAGTATATTGACGTGGTTTTACATTAATATATTTTTAAATGGTAAACCACTATTTTCTGTTTCTTCAGTGAATCTTACATGGCATTTTTAAAATTCATTAATTTTCATGACAATTTATTTACAAATTTGTCATTTGCTTTAAATTAGAAAATAAACATTTATTGTTCTGTTTTTAAAGCAAACTGATTTTGAAGGATAACTAACAAACAGAAAATTATACAAAATATTAGTATACACATCTCATTAAATTTTTGTAAACTCACCGATGCCATCACCACTCAGTTCAAGAAACAAAACAGGATCAGAACCTCACAGCTCCTTTTGTTTTTCATTCCATTCAGTATCCCCTTCATGGGGAACCACTATGCTTATTTTTAACATCAAATATTAGTTTTGCCTTCTTTTTTTAACTTAATAAAAATATTTGTAGCACATGTTTTTATCTCATGACTGGCTTCTATTATTCACCCTTATTTTTAAGATTCATTCATTCTTATACTTTGGAAATGTAATTTGCTCACTTTTATTTTTGTATGAATATACATTGAATGAGTATATTTCAATTTATTTATTTTACCATGATAAACATCTGAATTGTATCTAGTTTTTGGTCATTGCTAAAATATAAATATTGCTGCCATAGTTTTGTCTATTTTTCACTTACAGGTGAAATTAAATGAGCAGATCTTAAGTGTATTATTCAAATAACTTTGACAAATGTGCACCCCACAGAACCAACACCTCGGTTGTAATATAGAACATTTCATCAGTCCTGAAAGTTTCTTGTGTACCCTTTCAATCAATTTCCCCTTGATGGGCAGCCACTCTTCTGATATCTACCAGTATAAATCATTTCCATCTATATTTAAATATTTTATAACTAAAATCAGAGTAGGTACCCTTGTGCCTGACTTCTTTCCTTCATCATGTTTATGAAGCTCATTCATGTTATTACCTATGCAGTTCCTTATTTTTTTTTCCATTGCTGAGTAACATTTCATTGTATGACTATACTTCAATTTAGTTATCCATTCTACTCTTGGTTATTTCATGTTTTGACTATTGTGAAATAAGCCACTACCAAAATTGTATGTGTGTGATTTTAAAATATGCTTTTATTACCCTTGAATAAATTTAAAAGGGAGAATATCTGGGTTGAGGTGCAACTGACTGTATGTTGTGTTTAATTGTATAAGAAAGTACAAACCATTTTCAGAAGGAATTGTACATATTCCCACCAGTGATATCTGAGACTTTAAGATTCTCTATATCTGTACCAATATTTGCTGATGTTAGTGTGTTAATTTTAGTTAGTGTTTTGCATTTTTCTACCTCAAAGGTATAAGGACATTATACTCTGTTTTATACAAGAAGGTTTATAATCCAAGCTTTCACATTTAAGTTTACAATCCATTTCAAATTAATTTTTGTGAATGGTGTAAAGTAAAAGTTAAGGTTCATTATTTTCCACACATTTATTTAGTTGCTCAATATTATATGCTAAAAAGAATTTCCCCATTGATTTATCTTGACACTTTTGTTGAAAATAAATTGGTCTGTTGGGATTCTCTATTCTGTTTCATTAGTCTTTATTTCTATCTTCATTGTTGTAGCTTTGTAGTAAGGGCTGTAATCAGGTAGTGTAAGTCCTCTTAATGTTATTCTTATTTTTCTTCATTGTTTTGGCTAACCTATTTCTATTGGATTTTCCTGTAAATTTTTAGAATTACATTGTTAACTGTCATCAAAACAAGCAAACAAAGAAATCAACCAAACAAACCACACTCTGCTGAGTGTTGATAGGGATTGCATTGAATTTAGGAAGAACTACATCTTAATAAGTTTATATCTTCATTTATTTAGATTTTCATAATTACTCAAAATACTTTGTTGTTTTTCATGTACAATTTTACAAACCTTTTGTTACATGTATTTTAAGTACCTTATGCTTTTGATGTCATAAAATGTGTTTTTATTTTATTTTCTAATTTTTTGCTGATAGTGTACAAAGATAGAATTGATTGTATTTATTCTTTTAGAGTTTATTCACAAAGTACACTGAATGAAAAAAAATGTAACATCTTTGTTGGGGAATGATTTGCATACAATAAACTGCACATATTTAAATTGTACAATTTGATGTTTTGATATATGCATACACTCACAAAGCCATTGCCAAGATACATTACCCCTAAAAGTTTCCTTATTGACCTTTCCATTCCCTGCCTCTCCTTCCTCCATGTCCCACTACTCCACATATAACCACCAATTTGCTTTTTTGTCACCATACATTACTTTGTACTTCCTAGAATTTGATATGAAAGAAATTGTCCAATACACATTATTTTTTAACCCTGCTTCTTTTACTCAGCCTAATTATTTTGAGACACATCCATGTTATTGTATGTATAAGTAAATCCTTCTTTTAGGTTGCTAAGTAGTATTTTATTGTACATGTATATCATAATTTGTTTAACCACTCAGCTATTGATGGGCATTTGTGTTGCTTCCCAGTTTTTGAGACTCCAGGTACAACTCATTCTGTGCAAAATTCCTCTCTATCTGTGAAACTATAAACCTAGACAAGAAGTTATCTGCTTCCAAAATACAATTATGGGACAAGCATTGGATAGACATTCCTATTCCAAAAGAGGCAAGTTGGAAGAAGGAAGTCATGGGTCCCAAGCAAGTCTGAAAGCTAGCAGGACAAATTCTATTATATTTTAAGTCTGGAAAATAATCCTCTTTTGTTTTGGCCTCTAATAAAACTGTTAGAACTGAATAAATAAATATTCAGCAAAGTTGCACAGTACAAGATGCATGCAAAAAATTAGTAATACTTCTGTATTCTAGCAGCAGGCAAGCTGAAAATGTAATTAAGTAAACAATTTTATTTACAGTAACATCAAGATATAAAATACTTGGAAATTAATTTAACTGAAGAGGTACAAAACTTTTACACTAAAAATTACACAAGACATTGCTGAAATAAATTAAAGAAGACCAAAATACATGGACTATATCACATTTTCATGGACTGAAAGAGTTAATCTTTTTGAATAATTATACTCCCTAAAGTGATCTCCATATTTAACACATCTATTAAAATCCCAATAACATTTTTTTTGGCAAGTGGAAAGGTTCTTATGGATTTGAAAGGACAAGAATAGCCTAAAGATTCTTTAAAAATATTTACAAAGTTGTGAATATTCACACTTCCTGATTTCTAAATGTATAAGAAAGCTACAATAATCAGAAAAGTGTGCTGTCATGAGACTGGAAATATAGATCAATGGATTAGTGCTGAGAGCTTAGAAATAGATCCACATGCAAAATAATGAACTTGGACCATTACCTTACACCTTTACAAAAACTAACTCAAAATGTACCAGAGACATAGCACAGGACACAAAATATACAAAACTGTTAAAGAGAAAATACAAGAGTAAATCTTCATGAACTTGGATTAAGAAATGTGCTATTACATATGATAAGAGCACAGGCAACAACAACAAAAATACATAAATTGAACTTCAAAAGTAAACAACTTTTGCTTATTGAAGGACATTATCAAGATTGTGAAAATAGGGGATTTTGGGAAGATGGTGGAAGAGTAAGACGTGGAGATCACCTTCCTCCCCACAGATACATCAGAAATACATCTACACGTGGAACAACTCCTACAGAACACCTACTGAACGCTGACAGAAGACCTCAGACCTCCCAAAAGGAAAGAAATTCCCCACGTACATGGGTAGGGTAAAAGAAAAATGAATAAACAGAGACAAAAGAATAGGGACAGGACCTGCACCAGTGGGAGGGAGCCGTGAAGGAGGAAAGGTTTCCACACTCTAGGAGCCCCTTCGCGGGCGGAGACTGCGGGTGGTGGAGGAGGGGAGCTTCAGAGCCACGGAGGAGAGCGCAGCCACAGGGGTGCGGAGGGCAAAGCAGAGATATTCCTGCACAGAGGATCGTTGCCGACCAGCACTCACCAGCCCGAGAGGCTTGTCCACTCACCCGCCGGGGTGAGCAGGGCTGGGAGCTGAGGCTCGGGCTTCAGTAGGAGCGCAGGGAGAGGACGGGGGTTGGCGGCATGAGCACAGCCTGAAGGGGTTAGTGCACCACGGCTGGCCAGGAGGGAGTCCGGGAAAAAGTCTGGACCTGCCGAAGAGACAAGAGACTTTTTCTTCCCTCTTTGTTTCCTGGTGCACAAGGAGAGAGGATTAAGAGCGCTGCTTAAAGGAGCTCGAGAGACAGGCGCGAGCTGCGGCTAAGGCGCGAGCTGCGGCTAACAGCGCGGACCACAGAGACGGGTGTGGGAAGCTGGGGCTGCTGCTGCTGCCACCAAGAGGCCTGTGTACGAGCACAGGTCACTATCCACACCTCCCCTCCCGGGAGCCTGTGCAGCCCGCCACTGCCAGGGTCCCGTGATCCAGGGATGGCTTCCTTAGGAGAATGCACAGCGCGCCTCAGGCTGGTGCAACGTCCTACTGGCCTCTGCTGCCGCAGGCTCGTTCCACAACCACACTCCTCCCTCCCCCCAGCCTGAGTGAGCCAGAGGCCCCGAATCAGCGGCTCCTTTAACCCCCTCCTGTCTGAGCTAAGAACAGACGCCCTCAGGCGACCTACACGCAGAGGTGGGGTCAAATCCAAAGCTGGGCCCCAGGAGCTGTGTGAACAAAGAAGAGAAAGGGAAATCCCTCTCAGCAGCCTCAGGAGCAGCTGATTAAATCTCCACAATCAACTTGATGTACCCTGCATCTGTGGAATACATGAATAGACAACAAATCATCCCATATTGAGAAGGTGGACATTGAGAGCAAGGTTTATTATTTTTCCCTTTTTCCTCTTTTTGTGAGTGTGTATGTGTATGCTTCTGTGAGAGATTTTGTCTGTATAGCTTTGCTTTCACCATTTGTCCTAGGGTTCTCTCCGTCCTTTTTTTTTTTTTTTCTTAATTATTTTTTTTATTTTAATAACTTTATTTTATTTTATCTTACTTTATTTTATTTCATGTTATCCTCTTTCTTTCTTTCTTTCTTTCTTAATTTCTTTCCTTCTCGTTTTTCTCCCTTTTATTCTGAGCCGTGTGAATGAAAGGCTTTGGGTGCTGCATCATGGAGTCACTGCTGTGCCTCTGAAGTGGGAGAGCCAACTTCAGGACACTGGTCCACAAGAGATCTCCCAGATCCACATAATATGAAATGACGAAAATCTCCCAGAGATCTCCATCTCAACACCAGCACCCAGCTTCACTCAATGACAAGCAAGCTACAGTGCTGGACACCCTATGCCAAACAACTAGCAAGACAGGAACACAATGCCACCCACTAGCAGAGAGGCTGCCTAAAATCATAAAAAGTCCACAGACACCCCAAAACACACCACCAGACGTGGAACTGCCCACCAGAAAGATAAGATCCAGCCTCATCCACCAGAACACAGGCAAAAGTCCCCTCTGCCAGGAAGCCTACACAACCCACTGAACCAACTTTAGCTACTGGGGACAGACACCAAAAACAACGGGAACAACATACCTGTAGCCAGCAAAAAGGAGACCCCAGACACAGTAAGATAAGCAAAATGAAAAGACAGAAAAACACACAGCAGATGAAGGAGCAAGATAAAAAGCCACCAGACTTAACAAATGAAGAGGAAATAGGCAGTCTATCTGAAAAATAATTCAGAATAATGATAGTAAAAATGATCTAAAATCTTGGAAATAGACTAGACAAAATGCAAGAAACATTTAACAAGGAATTAGAAGAACTAAAGATGAAACAAGCAAGGATGAACAACACAATAAATGAAATTAAAAGTACTCTAGATGGGATCAATAGCAGAATAACTGAGGCAGAAGAATGGATAAGTGATGTGGAAGATAAAATGGTGGAAAAAAACTACTGCAGAGCAGAACAAAGAAAAAAGAATGAAAAGAACTGAGGACAGTCTCAGAGACCTCGGGGACAACATTAACATACCAACAATTGAATTATAGGGGTTCTAGAAGAAGAAGAGAAAAAGAAAGGGATTGAGAAAATATTTGAAGATTATATATATATATATATAATATAAACTATATATTTATAATATATAAATATTATATATTTATAATATAAATATAATATATTTATATATATTATATAAATATATAATAATAAATATTATATATTTATTATTATAAATATATAATAATATTTAGTTGAAAACTTCCCTAATATGGGAAAGGAAATAGTTAATCAAGTCCAGGAAGCACAGAGAGTCCCATACAGGATAAATCCAAGGAGAAACACACCAAGACACATATTAATCAAACTGTCAAAAACTAAATACAAAGAAAACATATTAAAAGCAGCAAGGGAAAAACAACAAATAACACATAAGGGAATCCCCATAAGGTTAACAGCTGACCTTTCAGCAGGAACTCTGCAAGCCATAAGGGAGTGGCAGGACATACTTAAAGTGATGAAGGAGAAAAACCTACAACCAAGATTACTCTACCCAGCAAGGATCTCATTCAGATTTGATGGAGAAATTAAAACCATAACAGACAAGCAAAAGCTGAGAAAGTTCAGCACCACCAAACCAAGCTTTACAACAAATGCTAAAGGAATTTCTATAGGTAAGAAACACAACAGAAGGAAAAGACCTACAATAACAAACCCAAAACAATTAAGAAAATGGGAACAGAAACATACATATAAATAATTACCTTAAATGTAAATGGATTAAATGCTCCCCCCAAAAGACACAGACTGGCTGAATGGATATAAAAACAAGACCCATATAAATGCTGTCTACAAGACACCCACTTCAGACCTAGAGACACATATAGACTGAAAGTAAGGGGATGGAAAAAGATAGTCCATGAAAATGGAAAGCAAAAGAAAACAAGAGTAACAATTCTCATATCAGACAAAATAGACTTTAAAATAAAGACTATTAGAAGAGACAAAGAAAGACACTACATAATGATCAAGAGATCGATCCAAGAAGAAGATATAACAATTGTAAATATTTATGCACCAAACATAGGAGCACTTCAATACATAAGGCAAATACTAACAGCCATAAAAGGAGAAATCGAGAGTAACACATTCATAGTAGGGGACTTTAACACCCCACTTTCACCAATGGACAGATCATCCAAAATGAAAATAAATAAGGAAACACAAGCTTTAAATGATACATTAAACAAGATGGACTTAATAGATATTTATAGGACATTCCATCCAAAAACAACAGAATACATATTTTCTCAAGTGTTCATGGAACATTCTCCAGGGTAGATCATATCTTGGGTCACAAATGAAGCCTTGGTAAATTTAAGAAAATTGAAATTGTATCAAGTATCTTTTCCGACCACAATGCTATGAGACTAGATATCAATTACAGGAAAAGTTCTATAAAAAATGAAAACACATGGAGAATAAACAATACACTACTTAAAAATGAAGTGATCACTGAAGAAATCAAAGAGGAAATCAAATATACCTAGAAAAAATTGACAATGGAGACAGAATGACCCAAAACCTATGGGATGAATCAAAAGCAGTTCTAAGAGGGAAGTTTATAGAAATACAATCCCACCCTAAGAAACAGGAAACATCCCAAATAAACCACCTAACTTTGCACCTAAAGCAATTAGAGACAGAAGAACAAAAGTATCACAAAGCTACCAGAAGGAAAGTAATCATAAAGATCAGATCAGAAATAAATGAAAAAGAAATGAAGGAAACAATAGCAAAGATCAATAAAACTAAAAGCTGTTTCTTTGAGAAGATAAACAAAATTGATAAACCATTAGCCAGACTCATCAAGAAAAAAAGGGAGAAGACTCAAATCAATAGAATTAGAAATGAAAAAGGAGAAGTAAAAACTGACACTACAGAAATACAAAAGATTATGAGAGATTACTACAAGCAACTCTATGCCAATAAAATGGACAACCTGCAAGAAATGGACAAATTCTTTGAAATGCACAACCTGCCAAGACTGAAACAGGAAGAAATAGAGAATATGAACAGACCAATCACAAGCACTGAAATTGAAACTCTGATTAAAATTCTTCCAACAAACAAAAGCCCAGGACCAGATGGCTTTACAGGAGCATTCTATCAAACATTTAGAGAAGATTTAACACCTATTCTTCTCACACTCTTCCAAAATATAGCAGAGGGAGGAACACTCCCAAACTCATTCTACAAGACCACCATCACCCTGATACCAAAACCAGACAAGGATGTCACAAAGAAAGAAAACTATAGGCCAATATCACTGATGAACATAGATGAACAAATCCTCAACAAAATACTAACAAACAGAAACCAACACCATATTAAAAGGATCATACACCATGATCACGTTGAGTTTATTCAAGAAGTGCAAGGATTCTTCAATATACACAAATCAATCAACCTGATACACCATATTAACAAATGGAAGGAGAAAAACAATATGATCATCTCAATAGAGGCAGAGAAAGCTTTTGACAAAATTCAATACCCATGATAAAAAACCCTGCAGAAAGTAGGCATAGAGGGAACTTTCCTCAACATAATAAAGGCCATATATGACAAACCCACAGCCAACACCATCCTCAATGGTGAAAAACTGAAAGCATTTCCACTAAGATCAGGAACAAGACAAGGTTGCCCACTCTCACCACTCTTATTCAACATAGTTTTGGAAGTCTTAGCCACAGCAAACAGAGAAGAAAAAGAAGTAAAAGAAATCCAAATCTGAAAAGAAGAAGTAAAGCTGTCACTGTTTGCAGATGACATGATACTATACATAGAGAATCCTAAAGATGCCTACAGAAAACGACCAGAGCTAATCAATGAATTTGGTAAAGTAGCAGGGTACAAAATTAATTCACAGAAATCTCTGGCATTCCTATGCACTAATGATGAAATATCTGAAAGTGAAATCAATAAAACACACCCCTTTATCATTGCAAAAAAAAAGAATAAAATATCTAGGAATAAACCTACCTAAGGAGACAAAAGACCTGTATGCAGAAAATTATAAGACACTGTTGAAAGAAATTAAAGATGATACAAATAGATACAGAGATATTCCATGTTCTTGGATGGGAAGAATCAACATTGTGAAAATGATTCTACGACCCAAAGCAATCTACAGATTCAATGCAATCCCTATCAAACTACCAATGGCATTTTTCACAGAACTAGAACAAAAAATTTCAAAATTTGTATGGAAACACAAAAGACCCCGAATAGCCAAAGCAATCTTGAGAACGAAAAACGGAGCTGGAGGAATCAGGCTCCCTGACTTCAGACTAAACTACAAAGCTACAGTAATCAAGACAGTATGGTACTTGCCCCCAAACAGAAAGATAGATCAATGGAACAGGATAGAAAGCCCAGAGATAAACCCACACACATATGGTCACCTTATCTTTGATAAAGGAGGCAGGAATGTACAGTGGAGAAAGGACAGCCTCTTCAATAAGTGGTGCTGGGAAAACTGGAGAGGTACATGTAAAAGTATGGGGTTAGAACACTCCCTAACACCATACACAAAAAACAACTCAAAATGGATTAAAAACCTAAATGTAAGGCCAGAAACTATCAACCTCCTAGAGGAAAACATAGGCAGAACACTCTATGACATAAATCACAGCAAGATCCTTTTTGACCCACCTCCTAGTGAAATGGAAATAAAAATAAACAAATGGGACCTAATGAAACTGCAAAGCTTTTGCACAGCAAAGGAAACCATTAACAAGATGAAAAGACAACCCTCAGAATGGGAGAATATATTTTCAAATTAAGCAACTGACAAAGGATTAATCTCCAAAATTTACAAGCAGCTCATGCAGCTCAATGACAAAAAAACAAACAACCCAATCCAAAAATGGGCAGGTGACCTAAATAGACTTTTCTCCAAAGAAGATATACAGATTGCCAACAAACACATGAAAGAATGCTCAACATCATTAATCATTAGAGAAATGCAAATCAAATCTACAATGAGATATCATCTCACACTAGTTAGAATGGCCATCATCAAAAAATTTAGAAACAGTAAATGCTGGAGAGGGTGTGGAGAAAAGGGAACACTCTTGCACTGCAGGTGAGAATGTGAATTGATACAGCCACTAAGGAGAACAGTATGGAGGTTCCTTAAAAACTACAAATAGAACTACCATATGACCCAGCAATCCCACTACTGGGCATATACCCTGAGAAAACCATAATTCAAAAAGAGTCATGTACCGAAATGTTCATTGCAGCTCTGTTTACAATAGCCAGGAGATGGAAACAACCTAAGTGTCCATCATCGGATGAATGGATAAAGAAGATGTGGCACATATATACAATAGAATATTACTCAGCCATATAAAGAAACGAAATTGAGTTATTTGTAGTGAGGTGGATGAATCTAGAATGTGTCATACAGAGTGAAGTAAGTCAGAAAGAGAAAGACAAATACCATATGCTAACACATATATATGGAATCTAAGAAAAAATATGTCATGAAGAACCTAGGGGTAAGATGGGAATAAAGGCACAGACCTACTAGAGAATGGATGTGAGGATATGGGGAAGGATATGGGTAAGCTGTGACAAAGTGAGAGAGTGGCATGGGCATATATACACTACCATATGTAAAATAGGTAGCTAGTGGGAAGGAGACGCATAGCACAGGGAGATTATCTCAGTGTTTTGTGACCACCTGGATGGGTGGGATAGGGAGGGTGGGAGGGAGGGAGATGCAAGAGGGAGGAAATGTGGGAACATATGTATATGTATAACTGATTCACTTTGTTATAAAGCAGAAACTAACACACTATTGTAAAGCAATTATACCCCAATAAAGATGTAAAAAAAAAATGGTTAAGAGAAAAAAGAAAAATAAAATATTGTGAAAATAAATTCTACATAATGGGAGGAAATACTTGCAAATCATATATCTGATAAGTATCTAGTGTCCAAAATATGAGTAACTCTCACAACTGAACAACAAAAAGCCAACAATTCAATTTAAAAATAGACAAAGATCATTTATGTGTAGAATCTAGAAAAATGGTACAGAGGAGCTTATTTGCAAAGCAGAAATAGAGGCACAGATGTAGAGAACAAACTTATGGATACCAAGGTCGGGAGGGGAGGTGGGATGAATTGGGAGATTGGGATTGACATATACACACTACTGTGTATAAAATAGATAACTAATGAGAACCTACTGTATAGCACAGGGAACTCTACTCAATGCTCTGTGGTGACCTAAATGGGAAGAAAATATAAAAAAGAGGGGATATATGTATATGTATAACTGATTCACTTTGCTGTTCAGCAGAATCTAACACAAATTTGTAAAATAACTGTACTCCAATAAAAATTAACAATAAAATAAAATAAAATGTTAACTTTCAAATTTAACAAAGGATGAAAAAATAAATGTCGTTTCTCCAAAGAAGATATACAAATGGCAGCTAAAAATCACATGAATAGATGTTCAGCATTATTAGTCACTAGGGAAATACAAGTAAAAACTACAATGAGATATGATTTTAGACTCACTAGAATAAATTTGTTTTTTTTTTTAAAGGAAAATAACACATGCTGGTGAGGATGTGGAGAAATTAGAATTTTCATACATTATCAATGGGAATATAAAATGATGTAGCCCTGTTTGTTTTTCTCTTGTTAATATGTCTATTATTACAGGGGTCTAAGCCAAGAACCATGAAGAGTAGAGAAAAAAATAATTTCTTCATTGCAACTTCAAGGTGTTCTTCCAAATATGGAAGAGATCACAGAAGTGTGGCTATATCTACAACTGTTTGCCTAGAAAGAAAAAGTATTTAATTACTGATCAAATCATTTGAATTTAAGCTATAGGAATCAAGGAAAAATATGAACACTCTCCTTCCTTGCCATTAGATTTGATCCTTTAGTATAAGGTTTACACTTCTATAAAGTAGTTCTTGAAAAATACTTTAATCATCTGCATCTTGTTTATGTCTCAGACTAGAATGTTAAAAGCTTAAGGGCAATGCCTATGTTACATTTAGTTTATTTTCTGCCTAGCACAGTACTTGTAAAATTTAGGAAATCAGTAAATCTTTACTGTTATATTTTAATTATAATTCTAGTTAAATATGTGTTGGCTACCTCCAAATGTAGTGTTAGTGCTTTAAAGGCCAGAATAATCTCTTAAGCTTTTTAGCACAAAACATAGAGGACTATTTTTTAGGAGACCAATAAATTGTTCTGATTGACATATTTCTATACAATTGCATGATGCAATTTACTATCATGACTAACATAACTGATCTGATAATATTTGATTGCAACTACAAAGAACTGGGAATTTTAAAAGCTTCATCCTTTTGAATTAGGAGGCTAGGATATATATATATATATATATATATATATATATATATATATATATATATATATATATATATATACTAATATGTATAAAATTGATAACTAATAAAAAAGAAAAAAATTAAATCAAATGTAAAAAAAAGTTTTCATCCTTTATTCATAACTTTATTAAGAAAATGTTTGAGGGCTTCCCTGGTGGTATAGTGGTTAAGAATCCACCTGCTGATGCAGCAGACACCAGTTCGATCCCTGGTCCGGGAAGATTCCCTCATGCCATGGAGCAACTAACCCGTGTGCCACAGCTACTGAGCCTGTGCTCTAGAGCCCATGAGCCACAACTATTGAGCCGACACAACACAACTACTGAAGCCCATGCCCTTAGAGCCTGTGCTCTGCAACAAAAGAAGCCACCACAATGAGAAGCCCACATACCGCAATGAAGAATAGTCCCCGTTTGCTGTAACTAGAGAAAGCCCACGATGAGCAATGAAGATCCCACACAGCCAAAAATAAATAAATAAATAATAAAGAGGTAAATTAAAAAAAAAAGTTTGAGCATGTATATGTACTACACACTGCATTAGCAGTTATAAGTTAGGAATGCAACCGTAAGAAGAATTATCCTTGTGTTCAAAGGGCTACGTATTATTTTATTTGGGAGTGATGGATAAGCAAGTAAACAAATAATCACAAAAAATAATATATGCTAAATTTAAGTAGGAACAGATTTCTATGGGAGAATAAATGTTTTTTTTGGTTTGGTTTTTTTTTTTTTTTTTTTTTTTAACCCAGGGAGGGGTGTCAACCAAGAAATTCCTCTTAGAGATATTGAAAAGTCAGCTGAATTGTAGAGGGTTGCTTGGAGTTAGCCAATTAAAAAGGAGTACTACATTCTTAGCAGTGGAAAGTTATCTTCAAAGGCACAGAGGTGAGAAAGAATATATGGTACTTCCAGAAAATAAACTAACAAAATAGTTATGTTTGATACATAAGGAGAAGGAGGGAGACCGACTGGAGTTAGGCAAAATTGACATCATGATGAGCTATGTGTCATCTCAAATGTTGAATTATCCTGAAGGAGAATTTTTACCCACTTAACCGTATGATTTTACAAAGTCTCATGAGATCCCACTCTTCAAGCCCCATAAGTCCGACCTCCAACCTTTACTATTCATCATTCTTCCCTAGCAGTGTTTATTTTCCCCAATTCTTTGTAGATGGCCAGAGGGAATGAGACTGTGATGTTCTTTCAGAATAAAATGCCAAGCATGCAGTTAACATTCATAACAAATGTTCCATTTGGAGTTTCAGCAGAGAGAAAGCATTACTCTAGGAAGCTTTGCCTAAAAAGATGTTAAGCTAGTATATTTAAATAAGGGGAGGGGATAAAAGAAGAGCCTCATTTCAGATTCAGCAGTGAGTGACTGAGAGAACAGTATTGATGGACCTTCCTGAACCCTAAGCATAGCCAATAAGCTTATGATATTAAACTCCCTTAGGTGTAAACCAAAATGCTCTAACTCCCAACATAAGCAACATCACTTTTATACTTCTGTTTTGTATGCTTGCTTTATTACAGAGTTCCTAAGAGAGTGCTAAGTTGCTGGGAGTTTTCTTTATGCCTGACTTTCAACACTAATTTTTAGGCTATCAAATTGCATAAATTAAGTACCACAAAATAGCTTTAGGTTATCATATTGCATAAATTATGCACCATAAAATATAAATAAACAATCAGACTTTAAACATGATTGCACCCCTTGTGAAGCATGAAGAGAGAATTCTCCATGAACATGCTTTATATTGCAAAGGTGCTAAAATATATATCATGTGATTTTAGGCAAAAGGCTTGATTTTAGGCAAAAGGCAAACTAAAGTTTTCTTTCCTATGTTGCAGCCTCCAAACCCAGAATGGGGAGAGGAAACGCTTTCTGCTTTTAAATAGTAAGATAGGCTGGGCTCTGACATTGCAGCCTGAACTGCACTGATTTGTCCTTTTATTGTTAAAGACCATGTTGTGGTCTGAACCATGTCCACTCTAAAATTCATATGTTGAAGCTCTTACCCCTCAATGAGGTTGTATTTCAAGATAGGATCTTTAGAGAGGTAATTAAGGTTAAATGAAGTCATAAGTGTAGGACTCTAATCCTATAGTATTAGTGTCCTTATAAGAGGAATAGACACCAAGATTACTCTCTCTCTCCAAACCAGCACAGAGGGATCATGTGAGGGGTCAGCAAGAAAGTGGTTGTCTACAGCCCAGGAAGAGGAGACCCACCAGAAACCAACCTCATTGGCACCTTGATCTTGAACTTCAAACCTCTTGTACTGTGAGAAAATAAATGTCTGTTATTTAAGCCACCTAGGCTTTAGTCTTTTTTTTTAATGGTATTCCTAGCAGACTAATATAGAACTCTTTGGTGGGGGGTAGGGAAGGTGAGTATAAGACAATGTAAGAAAAATATGTTGGAATGCCTCTACAAAGACCAGGAAAGTACCAGAAAGGACATAATTAAATATCTTTCTTTGGTCACTGCTGTATGCAGCCTTTAAGAAGCTCTCCAATGATCCCCACATACTAATCCCCATGTTCTTCTATAATCCTCCACCCCTTTGAGTTCAAGTTGAGCCTAAGGATTTGCTCCTAGTGAATAGAATGTGATGAAAGTCATAAGATGTCACTAGCTTGGGTTTGCCAGATTTAGCAAGCAAAACTTCAGGATGCTCAGTTAAATTTAAGTTTCAGATAAACAACAGTTTTTTGTTTTTTGTTTTTTGTTTTGTATAAGCATGCCCCATGTAATATTCTTTAAAAAATATTATCTAAAATTTAAATTTAACTGGGTATGCTGTATTTTATCTGACAAACCTAGACTAGTTCAATTAGAATGTAAAAAAAAATGATGGAATATCACTTCCAAGATTGTTACAAAAATATGCTGCCTTCCATCCTGGGTGCCCCCCCCCCTCTTTTTTTACTAAAAAGAAAAAAGTGAAACACTTTTATTTTCCACAAGGAAGAGCAACAGGAAAAATTAAATGATTTCTCACTTATTGTTTTCTTAAAACAGGTCTACAAGGACATATTTGGCACCAAATAAAAAAGAAGAAAAAAAGAGAGAAATTACAAACAGCCATAGAATATAATCTATAAAACAAACATTTAATATTGCACATTGTTTTGCTAACATTTTGGATTTTACTTTTCCTAATTGGAAAATCAGGGATCTATCTTGACTACTGGAATACACCTGAGAACCTCACGTCTTATGTCAAGAATTGACCAGTGTTTAGAAATGAGTCAAGGGCTCACCAAGTTTGGTGCCCTCTGGTGCTCGACAGAAGCCAGTGGTACTATTCTGAGCTCTCCTACAAAGAGACTCTTTTGGAAAATAACCAAGTGGTGTCTCTGCCCAAGAAAGAGAGGCCTGGAGATAGCCATGTGAGTGAGCTTGGAAGTGATACTTCTCCACACAAGACTTAGATGATTGCCTTCCTGGTCAACACCTGTATTATAGTCTCCCTGATTCAGAGACCAGCTAAGCCGTGTGCATAGTACTGATCTACAGAAACAAGGACATAAGTATGTATTGTCTTAAGCTGCTAAACTTTGAGTATTTTCTAGGCAGCAATTACTACCACAATTGAGCCTTCCCCAAATGTGATTTCATTTCTTTATTCCTAAAAATCAGTGGGAAACCTCCTGCTACACCTCTGCTCAGGATACCCTGTTTCACTCCAATACTCACTCCTCTTTACTTGGTTCTACACCTGGATATCCTTTAGTTGTACAACTTAACGATCACCTCTTCCAGGATGCTTTCCCTGCATTTGAAACTCTTCCATATACATATCCATAATATACTTTAAATAGTTTTACTGCATTTACTACCACACTATATTGCAATTTTACTTTTTTTGTTTCATTTTATTCTCTGACTAGTTGCAAGTATTTGGTATAGCACTGTGTGTGGCATATAGTAAGTACCAACAAAGAGTAGATACATGAGAAGGATCAGAGCACATTAAAAAGTAAAGATCAAGTTTTGACCTGATTCTCCAGGATTTTTGGAAGGAGGATGAATCCTAATTGTGTTTCCTCTGATTAAAGGAACATACAGTAGAACACAGTTTGGGTGTGGTGGTTCTGGAAGCTCTCATAACTAAGAGGCACTGGATGGAGAAAAGGATGAAAAGGGAGAAGTAAATGACACTGCCTCTGTTTTCCAGAAGGCTGAACTCAGAACAGCAAGAGATGTTATATTTAATCAAGAGTGTGGGCCAAATGATCTGATGTTGAAATCTGAGTCCTGCCTTGTATGGTGATGTGGTCTTGAGAAAATAACCTAAACTGTCTGTACCATAACTTTCTCATTAATAAAATAGAGGTACAGTGAAGGAAAGCTAATGCATGGTAAGTGTTTAGAGTAGGCTAAATAAGTGTCCCCATTATAAGGAATATTCTTATGATAATGTATATTTCCATTATAAGAAATAATAATAGTATAAGTGTGCAGACACTATGGAAAACAGTATGGAGGTTCCTTAAAAAAACTAAAAATAGAGTTACCATGTGATCCAGCAATCTGACTCCTGGGCATATACCTGGACAAATCTATAATTAAAAAAGATTCATGCACCCCTCTGTTCATAGCAGCACCATTCACAATAGCCAAGACATATAAGCAACCTAAATGTCCATCAACAAGTGAATGGATAAAGAAGATGTGGTACATATATACAATGGAATACTACTCAGTCATTTAAAAGAATGAAATAATGCCATTTGGAGGAACATGTGTGGACCTGGAGATTATCATACTAAGTGCAGTAAGTCAGAAAGAGAAAGACAAATACCATATGATATCACTTATATGTGGAATCTAAAATATGACACAAACGAACTTATTTATGAAACAAACAGACTAACAGACATAGAAAACGAACTTATGGTACCAAAGGGGAGAGGGGGTGACGGAGGGATAAATTAAGAGTTTGGGATTAAGAGATACACACTACTGTACATAACATGGATAAATAACAAGGCCCTACTGTATAGCACAGGGAACTATGTTCAATATCCTGTAATAAACCAAAATGGAAAAGAATATGAAAAAGAATATGTATATATAAGCATAACTGAATCACATTGTTGTACACCAGAAACTATCACAACATTATAAATCAACTCTACTTCAATTAAAAAAAAAAAGACAGAATATAAGGGTGAACTGTTAGAAAGTAAATCAGTGGAATTGACTATGTCATTACAACACTAGTAGTTACCAAGCACTTGGTCTATATGGGGCATGTGCTCATATGTATTAACTCAATCCTCATACACACTTCAGACGGGAGATGTACTTTTCTTTCTGGTATTGCAGATGGTCTTGAGAAACACAATACAATTAAGTATTTTTTCCAAAGTCACAGAGCCAGTAAATATTGGCACTAGGACTGGGACACACAAAATCAAGATTTAGAGCCTGGGCTATTAAACACTTTACTACCCTGTCTTTCCTGAGTGGTCAGGTTCCACTTCTTAAAGCTATTCTAGCATCTGCCGCCTGAGATTTTGTCTGGGTGGGAAGTTAAGATAGGTATTATTTAGGATTACCACAATGTTTTTTTAGGTTCTATAATTAAGTACTTTTACCCCACTCAAACCATTTTCTCTTTTACTCACATAATTACTTTAAAAAAGTAATTTGAATATTACTTTTTGAGAAGGCTCTGTGGGAGATGAAGCTAAATTTTTGTTCACTAATTTACAAAACAGATACAGACTCACAGACTTAGAGAACAAACTATGGTTACTGGGGGGAAGGGTTGGGGGATGTGTCAATTTGGGATTGACAGGTACTCACTACTATAGTTAAAATGGATAACCCACTAGGACCTACTGTATAACACAGGTAATTCTGTTCAATATTATGTAACAACTGAAATGGGAAAAGAATTTGAAATGAATAAAAAAAAAAAAAAGAAAGCTATTGATATAGTCAAGTGGGAGATGATGAAGACTCCAGAGATTGAAAAATGGGAATGGATTACAGACAAATTGGTAATAGAGAAGGAGAGTAACTTGATGATCAGTTAGGTGATGTGAATGAGGAATAGAAACTAATCAATATTGATTCTAGGTTTCTGGCTCGGGTGGCAGTGTGAAATCTTTAGTGTGTTTAAAAGTCTACTAGTAAAGAATTATGTTCATCTTCTATGAACAAATATTTGAGGACATTGGCAAATATATGTTGTTTTCTCTTCACATAAAAGATTTCCACATTTAGAGTTCATGACACGTATAATAGATCCAAGAAATTTTAACAAAGCAAGACTCTGTGGGGCCTTTCTGGGACAGGCCTCTTGATGGCCTCTGCTTGCCTCTTGTTTGTAGAAAAGCTTTAGTTTCCCAGGCCTCCCCTGAGTCACTAAAGTTTGAATCAAGAGTTAATAATTGAAAGAACGTAAAAATGTAGTAACAAAAATAGCAGTTGGGCCAGGAAAACTGGTAAAAATTTAAATAATAAATCAGCCACATAGCAGTTACAGAGTCTTTAGTCCCTCTCTGAAGGAGGAACAATGATAATAATGCACATTCCTGAGTTGTTCTGCAGATACTAAAACCCTCACCAGGTGGAAAAATTTAACTTCATGATGACCATGAGAATGTAGTCCTCAAACTGGTTGGAACAAGAAGGCTGATGACTGAGATTCCTGGAACACCATCCTGTTACCTCACCACCAACCAATCAGAAGAAAGTCGCACTCCCAACAGCCCTTCCCCCCAAATTTGCCTTTTAAAACTTTTCCCCGAAACCCATGAGAGAATTTGGGTCTCTTGAGCACAAGCCACCCATTCTTCTTGCTTGGCCCTGCAGTAAACCTTTCTCTGCTCCAAACTCTGACATTTTGGTTTGTTTGGCCTCACTGTGGGTCACGGATACAAGCTTGGGTTCAACAACGATTTCATCAGAGATCTATGCCTTTTCTGTTTCCCTTAGCCCTTCTGTAAGCTGTTTCCAGCTATGAGGTCACCTTATAGTTAAGAGTCAGTGCAGGAATTTAAATTTTTGTGTCTATTTTCTAGGCTAACAAAGGAATGAGAAGAAATGGAAAAAAAAAAAACTATACACCATTTTCCTCCTTTTTAAAGATATTTCTTAAAAATCTCATGTAACTCTTCTAGTTATATATCTCTTTCATCAGATCCGAGTTGTAGCACCTCACCTAGGTACACTATATGCTCAGACTCTTTATTTGGTAACAATGTGCATGAGTACAATTTAGGGTTCCATTCCTAAAGCAGAAGAAGAGAATATGGGGACAACTATTGGTCCCAGTAACAAATAAAGGGAACTTGAGTTTGAAAGAAAAACTATCTTATTGAGCTTTGTAAATATCACAAAGCCTACCAAAAGTCTTGCACAGAATAGAGCCTCAATAAAAGTTTATTAAATTGTTTTGAACCAGTTTTACCATGTGAGTTTCTCCTTTAACATCCTTGGGTCTTCTTTGTTTTGTAAATGCTACCACATATTTAAACCAAGATCACATTGTTTGGAAAAACTAGGAAATTTTACATTTGTTTCTTGGTTGTTCCAAGGGTAGAATCTAGGTTGGATTTTTGTGTGTGTTTAGAGGGGCACTGCTGGAACTATAAAGATGGATGTAGGGTTAAGAATGACACTATACCGTTTAATTTTTGAAATATATTTCCCACTACTACCACCACAGAGACACAAATCAAATACTACTTCTTCTTTGCTTTACTGAACTAAATTATCACTTCATTCTTTTTTGTAAATATTGTTGTTTGACTTTTGTTGCTATCTTCATATTTTCTGTTTGTTTGTTCTGTTTTACTTCCATTTCCAAGAAAGAAAAAACTGTATCTTTTTCTTAGAAGAGGAAATATTATAACATGTTCTGCACAAAAAGTTTATGGTTTAAATCCTGGTCCACGTTGGTGAAAATTTACAGACACACATTTGTTTAACAGGTGCCAAGTTCTCAGCAATAGTAATCAAAGGATTTCAGTTAAAGTGTCAGTAAGTCTCCCTACAGGACGTGTCCCAAAGGTGTAATAGGAATGAAAGGATCAGGGTGATCTGTTCTGATCCTATAGCCATTATCGTAAAGTTAACAAAACAACAGCCTCGCTAAGATCAGTGCCTGGAAGGATGCATGCCTGAGAAGCTTGTGGTAACCACTTGGGATATTCTCTGAATCTCTTTCTCTCTGCCTCCCTGGTAGATGGCAGTATTTCATGTTTGGGATCCCACGTGAGGGAGAAGTTATTTGACCAGTTTGGGTCAAGGAGTTTTGAGTAACTGTGACAAACATCATATAATTCCTGGTGTAATCCTCTCCAGAGAACTCTCTTCTCACTATGAAAGAAACTGGAGAACTTCAAGATGATGGCAAAGTAGACCTCCTAAACCATTATGGTCTTATGACATGAATAAGGATCAAATCTTTATTTAACTTCCCTATTTTTCCTATTATTGTTGTTGCTATTATTATTGTTACCCCAATTCAACCTGCCTATCCTGAATAAAGTGGATCTCAACAATCTTTGTTTATAATGAAGATGAGGAAACAACAATGGAAAAATATATAGTATTTTGCTTTTAATTTACCAAGAAAGCCTGTTTGAGAGAAGTGGTTTAATTCACTATATGTGAGAGATTAGACTTTGGGATTTCATGATGGGATTGCTTGAGTGGAATTCTTATAAATCAAAGAAGAGATTCTTATTGTCTCAATATGATAGCTGGACTCCCCATCCTGTTTTTCAAAACCCTTAGTCACTGGCTATAACCAACTTACCCTAATATACCACAAGTTCCCACTGTTTCTACCCAACTACTTGCTTCATTAATTAGCATATTGTATGTTAATTCCTGCTTTTATGCTTATACCTAGATGGATGCCTTCACCTGTATTGTTTTCTCTTTTCCCTTCTTTATAATTAAATCCTAGGGGAATATAAGTGGAAATGATAAAGACCTCCAGAAAATCTCTTCATAAAAGCAATGAGAAAACTTGCAAAAAGTTAAACAATCAGCATTTCAGCATTCTAAAATTTGTCTGTTTTTTTTTTTTGCCTGTCTCAGAGTATTCACAGGCTGAGGTTTAGGCTTGCCCTGTCCAATTGAGGTTAGAGACTTAAAGGTTAATTACCCACTTAGCCCCAGCTTCTGTTGCCTTAGAAAAGGATGTCGTTATTCTTGGAGGCCCCTGGGTGAAAGCTAAGGACTGAATCATGGGCCTACTGGGAGCCCAGCACTCCTTGCTGTGAAACCTGGGGCCTGACGTGTCAGATCTTGTTGTTGTCTTGTTGTAGACAAGATGAATAAATGGATGAATGCTGGATAGATCAAGGGCCATGAATGCACAGTGCTTTGCACACCCCTGTGCACACAAACCACTGGCTGGAAACATTTCAATGAGCATGAGAGCCTGTAGGATGTCAACTAAACATGCCAACTATGGGTTTGCAGCATTTGTTCAAGGAAAACAGCTAAATCTTGGTAAGGAGAGTAAGTTTATGGCATTTTAACTTGCTGTCTTCTCATCCTTTTCTTTTCAACTGCAAGGTAACCTTGCAAACCAACAAATGCACCATGGAAAAACCAGCAGCAGCCAACCAGAGCAGGAAAACTGAGTTTGGAGCTCCTTTATAGTCTCATTCTCAGAGAATTGTCATTATTTACCCTGGGTGATTTTTCACTGGAAGAGCACATTTTCAAGATTACCTTTATCTGACCTCACTTGGAACTTGCTCAGTGAGAAAAGCCTTTTCCCAGGAATGTTTGTCAGCAATCGATACAGAAATCTTAACTTCACAGATGCTCAAGGCAGGGCATAACAGTTGGGAAGAACAATACATTAACCAAAATGTTTTAAATCTGAGCAACAAGCTGTTTGTAGAAGGTTGGAACATTTCCAATGTATTCCTTGTAATCTAGAAAGCCACACACATGTGTAGGGCTGTATGCATACCCATTAAACAGCTAGGAGATATCTAAGCTCTTAATCCTGTGTGATTCTGAGTTTCTATGTAAACAGAGAGAGAAGGTTAAGGCAGAGTGGTAAACTGCCTGTGTCATTGGTGAAGGTGTGTCCAACATGCACATAGAACTCCTCAGCAAAAGCAAGGAGACTCACTGATTCCAGGAGTTTAAGGAAATCTCTCTCTGACCACTAAGTTAACTGAGCAGAAATTTCAATGGCCACACATGATTAAGACTACATATATTATAAAATTAATTCAGAATATCCACTAAACAAACAAACTACAGTATCAATAACATCAAAAACAAATAGTAGCAGCAACAATTCCTGGGACGAGGGAAGAATTTTAGTTTCATATTTAATTCACAATACATTGTAAAGGGTTTAGATTTCAACAAAAATTATGAGATATGCGAACACACAGACCTGCACATACACACACAAACTGCAAGGTATAGATCACATACAGAAAACAAAATTTATTAACAGAAACTGTCCCTGAGAAAGGTAAAATTTGGACTTAATAGAAAAAACCTATAAATCAGTTATATTAAGTACATTCAAAGAATCAAGGGAAATCATGACTAAATAACAAAAGAGAAATACAAAAATGTCTCTGCAAATAGAGAGTATAAATAAAAATATATAGGTTATTATAAAAAGAACCAAATAGAAATTCTGGAATTGAAAAGTACAATACTGAAAAAAAATATCACTGGAGGGACTTTGATCAGTTAGAAGAAAAAGAAAATCCGTAAACTTGAAGGTATGTCAGCAGAGATCAACCATTCTGAAGAACATAAGGAAAAAAGAATAAAGGAAAATGAACCGAATAATCTTCAGAATTGTGTGGGATGCTGTCAAGCATATCAACATACCATAATGGGAGCCCAAGAAGGAGAGGAAAGACAAGAAAGGGCAGAAAGAGAATATTTAAGAAAAAAGTGGTCAGTGTTTAATTTCTCCAGGAGGTCTTGCCTAGCTCAAGGTCTCTCAGCATGCAACAGTGGTAGAGGTTCATGGTGAAATTTAAAAGGTTGGGTAGAAGAGGGAGTAGTGGAATCCAGGATGAGCTGTTACTAAGAATAAAATGGGAAAGCTAAGAAACTCAAATCAGGAGTGTTTCTAGTTTATTTGCAAAACTGAATTCTACTCATGGTCGTTTATGTACAATGAAGAGCATTACTGTTTTGAGAACGCAGTAACCAAGAGTTTTACACCTGATGAACAGTAGAATAGCCCACTCATTTCACTCTTATTTAACTAGGTAAACCCAGCATCTGATGAGGAGAAGCTATTAATAATCATATGTAACAACATTAGAAATACAATCAAGATATTCTCTTTCCCACTTTTTGATGTAGTCAAGCCTTCCCCTTTTTAGATAATTCAGCTAAAGTCCTAAATCATACGTTTATAAAATATTAAGATTAAGAAACCCTTTTACTTGTATGATATAGGAAAAAAAATAGAACTTTTAAATGATCGCCTCTAATACTGAGGGCCATTAAAAACATGGTGAAGTTATACTCATATTTTACCAAAGGACATTTAAAAGTAGATAATTTTATTACCCCCCCAAATGAGTTAGATAATTAATTATGTAACCCAATGTGAGTTATTGATAGATGCTCAGTATTAAATAATATCAGCCTTTCTCCATAGGGAATTAATTTGTACTCTGAGCAACCAGGAGCAAGCATTTACGATATGTTATACTTTGGTAACAGATAAAAAACAACCCGGTAAAAACCATCATTTAGCACAGCTTATACAGTATAAGAAAGGGGCCAGAGTTTGCAGACTCCTTTTCAATACCATGTTTATAAGAGACTTTAACCCTTGGCAGGGAGAAAAATAAGTGAGAGAGATGGCATCAAAATTCTTTTTTTTTTGGTACAAATTTTACTCTTTTTATTTTATTTTATGTATATTCAATGTTTATGGAAATATAAAACACTGTTTTATATGTCCTTGTGTCTTCCTAGTAGTAAATTAAATGTGTGTTAGATCAGTGATATTTTTTAAATTAATTTTTTTGGAGTATAGTTGCTTTACAATGTTGTGTTAGTTTCTGCTGTACAGCATAGTGAGTCAGCTATACATATACATATATCTCCTCTTTTTTGGATTTCCTTCCCATGTAGGTCACCATAGAGAATTCAGTAGAGTTCCTTGTGCTATACAGTAGATTCTCCTTAGTTGTCTATTTTATACATAGTAGTGTACATGTTTCAATCTCAATTTCCCAATCCATCCCATCACTCCTCCCCCACCTTGGTATCCATATCCATTCCCTATGTCTGTGTCTGTATTTCTGCTCTGCAAATAAGTTCATCTGTATCATTTTTCTAGATTCCACATATATGTGATATTATACGATATTTTTTTTTCTGACTTACTTCACTCTGTATGACAGTCTCCATGTCTCTGTAAATTGCACAATTTTTGGTTCCTTTTTATGGCTGAGTAATATTCCATTGTATATATGTACCATATCTTCTTTATCAATTCTTCTGTTGATGAACATTTAAGTTTCTATTTCGGCTGGCTATTGTAAATAGTGCTGCAATGAGCATTGGGGTGCATGTATATTTTGAATTATGGTTTTCTCCAGGTAGGGGGATTGAGAACCCAGGAGTGGGATTGTTGGGTCATATGGTAGTTCTATTTTTAGTTTTTTAAGGAACCTCCATACTGTTCTCCACAGTGGCTGTATCAATTTACATTCCCACCAACAGGGCAAAAGGTTTCCTTTTTCTCCACACTCTCTCCAGCATTTATTGTTTGTGGATATATTGCTGATGGCCATTCTGACTAGTGTGAGGTGATACCTCATTGTAGTTTTGATTTGCATTTCTCTAATAATTAGTGATGTTGAGTATCTTTTCATGTGTTTGTTGGCAGCATCAAAATTCTTAGTGAAAGGTTTTCTGCATATTCGGGTGTTAAATGGGTGACATCCAGATGTTGAGATCCATTTTTACAAGACAGGCTGTTAGGAGTCTCCTAATGGGTATGCAAATCCCAAGATTCCAGGGTTCACCATTGGCACAGTTATAAAGATAAAGTAAATCATCTTTATTTGGCAACTTTTCACCTCCCTCTTATTTCTCCCCTTTTCTTCATGCCTAAATCCTCAGAATTCCAGACTTTTTCTTAGAGGTTACCTAACCTGCCATTGCATTTACTATTCTTTTTTTTTTTCTTTTTCCAAGTTAGTTGTCAACTCTTACCTGGAAGAGAATTTATAGGCTTACCTCTTTTCATTGCACTTTACTTTTATTATGTTTTGCAGACACTGTGTTTTTTAACAAATTGAAAATATGTGGCAACCCTACCTCAAGGATGTCTGTTGGTGCCATTTCTTGAAAAGTATTTGCTCCCTTTGTGTCTCTGTGTCATAGTTTGGTCATTTTGGTAATATTTCAAAGTTTCTCATTATTACTATATTATTGTTATTTATTATGTGTGATCAGTGATCTTTGATGTTACTTATGCAATTATTTTGGGGCCTCACAGACCACATCCATATAAGATGGCAGACTTAATCTATAAACATTGTGTGTGTTCTGAATGTTCCACTGATTGGCTATTCCCCTGTCTCTCTCCCTCTGCTAAGGCCTTCCTCTTCCCTTAGATAAAACAATACTGAAATTAGCCAAATTAATAACCTTACATTGGCTTCTAAATATTCAAGTGAAAGGAATAGTTTCATGTCCTTCACTTTAAATCAAAAGTTAAAAATGATTAAGCATAGTGAGAAAAGGATGTCAAAATCTAAGATAAACTGAAAGCTAGGCCCTCCTGCAACAAACAGCTAAATTGTGAATGCAAAGTTCTTGAAGGAAATTAAAAGTGCTACTCCAGTGAACACAAAAATAGTATGAAGGTAAAACAGCCTTTTTGCTGATGTGGCAAAAGTTTTAGTGGTCTGGATAGAAAATTAAGCCAGCCAAAACATTTCCTTAGGCCAAAGCCTAATCCAGAGCAAAACCCTAACTATCTTCAATTTTGTGAAGGCTGAGAAATGCGAGGAAGCTGCAGAAGAAAAGTTTGAAGCTAGCAGAGGTCGGTTTCATGAACTCCATGAGTTTAAGGAAAGAAGCTATCTTCATAACAAAAAAGTGCAAGGTGAAGTAACAAGTGCTGATGCAGAAGCTAGAGCAAGTTATCCAGAAGATTCAGCTAAGATAACTAATGATTCTGGCCACACTAAACAACAGATTTTTAGTATAGATAAAACAGATTTAATATTGGAAGAAGATGCTATCTAGGACTTTCATAGCTAGAGAAAAGAAGTCAATGCCTGGGTTCAAAGCTTCAAAGATAAGCTGACTTTCTTGTTAGGGGCTAATGCAGCTGGTCACTTTAAGTTGAAGCCAATGCTCATTTTCCATTCTGAAAATCCTAGGGCCCTTAAGAATTATGCTAAGTCTACTTGCCTGTGCTCTATAAATGATAGCCAAAGCCTTGATGACAACACATCTATTGACAACATGGTTGACTGAATATTTTCAGCCCAATATTGAGATTTACTGCCCAGAAAAAGAAAAAAAATTCCTTTCAAAATATTACTGCTCATTGGCAATGCACCTAGTCACCCAAGAGCTCTGATGGAGATGGACAATGAGATTCTCATTGTATTTATGTCTGCTAACATTTCGTCTATTCTGCAGCACATGGATCAAGGAGTAATTCTGACTTTCAAGACTTATTAGTTAAGAAGTACATTTCATAAGTTCCTAGCTACAATTGATAGTGGCTGCTCTGATGCATCTGAGCAAAGTAAATTGAAAAACTTCTGGAATGATTCACCATTCTAGACACCATTAAAATCATCATAATTCATGGGAAAAGATCAAACTATCACCATTAAGAGGTGTTTGGAAAAAGTTAAGCCCAACCCTCATGGATGACTTGGAGGGCATCAAGACTTCAGTGGAGGAATTAACTGCAGATGTGGTGGAAATAGCAAGAGAACTATAATTAGAAGTGGAGCCTGCAGATGTGACTGAACAGCTGCAGTCTCAGTTTAGAACTTTACTGAATGAGGAATTGCCTCTTATGGGTGAGTAAAGAAAGTGTTTTCTGGAGATGGAATCTACTCTTAGTGAAGATTCTGTGAAGATTGTTGAAATGACAACTAAGGATTTAGAATATTACAGAAACCCAGCTGATTAAAGCAGCTGCAGAGTAGGAGAGGATTGGCTCCAATTTTGAAAGAAGTTCTACTGTGGGTAAAATGCTATCAAGCAGCATTGCATGGTCAGAGAAATTGTTCATAAAAGGAAGAATCACTTGATGTGGCAAACTTCATTGATGTCTTGTGTTAAGAAATTGTCACAGACAACCCAAGCTTCAGCAACCACCACTGTGATCAGTCAGCAACCATCAACATAGAAGGAGGAACCTCCATCAGCAAAAAGATTATGACTTGCTGAAGGCACACATGATGGTTAGTGGTTTTTAGCAGCAATGTATTTTTCAATTATGGCATGTACATTGTTTTTTTAAAAAAATACCTAATATTATATTGCACACTTAATAGTAGAGTGTGAACATAACTTTTATGTTCATTGGGAAACCAAAAATGTTCTGTGACTCACTTTACTGCATTGCTTTCTGTATTGCAGTTGTCTGGAACCAAACCCACTATATCTCCAAGGTATGCCTGTACTGATAATTAAGGTTTTAGGCGTTAAATACTGGTCAACACATTATACTCCTATACTCTATTTACCTCTACATAAAATTTCAGGTATGACTCCTACTTGTATGACTTGTATGAGTAGGAGTAGGCTCCTACTTTATAAGATTGGGAGCAATACAAATACACTAGATTAGCTTGTTTAAAATTAACTTTGTCAAGATTCTTATTTTAGGTGAAATATTATTATCCTTAGTCTATATAGGAGAAAACTATATTTTGCATTGCAATATTTTAGGATTTTTGATGTCTTTGGGAAAAAAAGGGAGGTTTGTAGCCAAAGAACTTATAATCTAGGTGAATAAACAGAAAAGTTTATCTTAGGTGCTATATTTTAGGTGTTAGATTTGGGATACATATGTTTTAGATTATAACAATGCAATGGAAAGACACAACACCAGCTTGGAAGTCAAAGAAACCATGCAGGAGGAGGTGGAAAATCAAGAGCTCAAGAAACAAAGATACAAAAATGGTGTCCTCTAAAGAGGGAAGACAATGTGCAAATAAATTCAAGTATATGGTATTTCATGGGGCTGAAGAAGGATGTTATTTTCACAAGCTAAAATTGTGATGAAAGAATGGGAACTTTTTAGCAATGGCAACATCTTACAAGAAGAATTTGTAAATATTTGTTTATTTTATTTTCTAAGCATCAGTTATCCATTTTTCTAGTAACAGATTTCTAATTTTTCAAAAAACTCCACTGTTAATCTCTGTGACTTCTATCTCTACTCCAGTGGTTGTCATGTAACTATAACTAGCCAAAGTTTGTCATCACATTGGCCACAGTCATAGGTCAGATTTGAACAACTAGCAAAACAGGAAACAGCATGATCCAATTGGAATATTTTGAAAATATATGTCTTAGAAAATCTCTCTTCAATTGGAGCTAGTATGGAAGTCTGAATCTGTCATTGGCAAACTGGAATAAACAGGAAGAGTTTCTGCCTCAGAATTGTGTCAGTCAGAAAAACAAAACAAAAAACACTGAGAGAGAGGGTGAGAGTCTGTCCTGAGGATGCTGAGCCAATGAGATCTTTATATTTACCTGTGCCCTTCAGCTATTGCAATCAATACATTTAATACTTGAGAGTAAGTCTAGTTTTGTAGCAACTGTACTCAAAGACATTCTGACCAACAGAAAAGCAAGGGTGCATGTTTTAGTTGCTACTTTTAAAAATAATGGCTTTAATTCATGGAAACAAAAATTACTGATGGGTTGATATTTCATATAGATGGGGTGAAAAGATCTTTGACGAGAGTCCTTTCAAAAATGCATTTGTATCTAAATTACAAAATAGATATTCATAAAATATATATTCCCTTTATCATTCTGAGGCCATAACTGTTTCCCTTTTTTATTTTATAAATTATGTATCACAGCAGGTAGAGGTATCTTGACCTGCAGTTATCTTCAAATGCTTTACTACCCTGTGAGGCCACATCAGCAAAATATTCCTTTCCCTTTCACAATCTAAAATTTGACTGTCTACTCAACTGAAATAAATTGGTCTCTGTTCTGTTCCATTTAAACCAACAAACAGTTGTTGAGGTAGTGCAAGCATCTACAATAAATGCTAGAATACTAATAAAAAAGATGCATTCTGTGCCCTGCCACTGTTTAAGTTCACTGGTAGAGACAAACGGGTAAACAGATTTATGGTGTGATGTGCATTTGAAGCCAATTAAGTGCACAGTGCAGTCACTGTACAAGGAGGCCACAGCTACATATACTGGTTTAGAGGAGAATTAGTCATGTCAGTGGGGGTTTCAGAGGTGATATTCTATACCCTTCAGGATCATTCATGGTGGATGTGACATTTACACTCTGGATATATCAATCGCAAGTTATCAGCAATATCTGGCTTTCAAAATACAAGGATAACCTCTCTCTTGTATTAAACTGCTTTTTCCAAAACAGTTATGTTGCAACAAATATAGGTTAAACCTCTTTCCATTTTCTGACTTGTCAAGAAGAACATACAACGTGCAAAAAGAGTGGCAAAGACATAAAACATTTATAAATATTCTCCTGAATGTTCTAAAATTCTAAGCTTTGCTGATGCATCATAATGTTCTGAAAGAAATTTGTCAAAAGGCAGAAATTGGAACAAATTTTTACCTTAATTTATATTATGGGAGCCAACTTTCTTTTTCAAAACATAAATAATATTTTAAGGGGAAAAAAACAGATTTACTTGACTAGAGTAGGATGCTTATTTTGCTATTGAATGTTTTCCTTCAAAAGGAAAATTAATAAATGTAATTTTTAAGTTATTTTAAGGGACACACAGAGGTCTTTCTGAATTCAATAAATTTAAAAACCACATGGACCTTACTTAGAAATGTAATCAAGTCCAGCTCTCCTATTACTCACTTGATTACATTCAAAGTGTCATTCTTCATTCCTTAAGTTTCTCTCATCATTTACATTATTGTCCAATAGTGCTTCTCTTGATATCAGCAGTGGATTCAAAATATTCACACATGGTGTGAGATAAATAATGTTTAGCTCATTATTTATTACACTCTTCTTATTTTTGAAATGTGCTGATATTTGTATTGAATTTTTTCACCATTATTAATCACAATCCCCACTTGGTATATTTAGGAAAAAAGTTGTAAAGAACGTTTATAATATTCAGTTAATATTTTTTGAAAAATAAAATTGTCACTCCACACAATGCACAGTAATGCATACATAAAAAGAAAAAATAATATACAGATAACACCTTGAAATTAATAAGTTAATATAGTGAGGTCAGTGATAAAATATTAATATTTTTTTTCACTTTTTGTATATAAGTGACTAGAAAATGAAAAAGAAAGTTATCATCTACAATAATACCAAAAGTCTAATTACTGAGGACAAATTTAAAGATAGGTGTTCTAAATCTCTATACACAAAATTAATCATATGACCTAAGTGAAAGGTATTAAAAACCTAAGTAAGTGAAGGTATATACAATGTTCATGTATTGAGGGACTAAATAGCAGAAAAATATGAATTCTGCATAAATCAAGCTATGAATTCAATATACAGATAAATTTTAGCATATTTTTAATGAAAATTACCAAATGTGTTAAAATTTATGTGGAATATGTAAGCTTTTGTGTCTGGATTTTTTCACTTGGCATAATGTTTGTGAGGTTCATCCAAGTTGTAGCATGTATCAGTACTTCATTCCTTTTTTAAAAATTTTAATAATATTCCATTGTATGTATATATTATAATTTGTTTACCCATTCATCTGTTGAGAGGTGTTTGGATTGTTTCCACTTCTGGCTATCATAAATAGTCCTTCTATGAACATACATGCATCTATTTACCTATATTTATTTGAACATCTGTTTTCCATTTATTTGGACATAGATCTAGGAGTGGAATTAATGAGCCATGTGATTATTCTATGATTAAATTTTTGAGGAGTCACCAAACTGTTTTCCACAGCTGCTGAGCAATTTTAGATTCCTACCAGCAATGTACAAAAGTACTCATTTCTCTCTCTGTGTCTCTCAGTTATCGCCATCCTAATAAGTGTAAAGTTGTATCTCATTGTGGTTTTCATTTTATTTTCCTTAATTATTAATAATGTTGAGAAGTTATTCATGTTCCTATAAGACATTTGGCCATTTGTATATCTTCTGTGTGAAATGTCTATTCAAGTCTTTGACCACTTTTAAATGTATTGTTTATATATATGTTGTTGAATTTTAGGAGTTCTTTATATATTCTGGATATTATATATACATATATATACACACACAATTTCAAAATATTTTCTCATATTCTGTAGGCTGTCTTTTCACTTTCTTGATATGTCATTTGATAAAGAAAAGTTCTTTAATTTGGAGGGTGTCCATTTTATCTATATTTCGTTTTGCTGCTCATGGTTTTGGCATCAATATCTACAAATTCATTGCCAAATTCAAGGTCATGGATATTAATTTCTATTTTTGTTTTCTTCTTCATCAATATTGTTTTGGCTATGTAGGGATACTTGAGAATCAATATGAATTTAAGGATCAATTCAATTTGTCAAATGGCCACTAGAATTTTGATAAGGATTGAACATTTCTATGAATTGTGCAAGATAGATAAATTAATAAAGACAGAACACAAACTGGTGGTTGACAGGGGATTAGGAGAAGGGAGAATGGGAATAAATTTTTTAATAGAATTTAAGCAATTTAATGGAATTTAATTTTGGAGTTTTGAAAATGTAATTGTACAACTTTGTCAATGTCTTATGTATCACTGAATTGTTCACATTAAAATGATTATTTTATGTTATATGAATTTTACCTCAATACAATTAAAAATTATGTAGAAATGCCAAGTTGAAGAAAAATCAATATGTCTAGAAAAAGTAGAACCAAATTGAAAGAAACACACACTGTAAGATATTAAGACTTAGAACAAATTTACATAATGAAAAGTGTGGTGTTAACAGAAGGATTAAAAAAATAAACAAATGACAAAGAATTCTCTGGAATAAGAACCCATATAATTTTTCAAGAAGCACTGCAGAAAGACTTAGATTTTCAATTAATAACCTTGAGTCAATTGGAGGTGTGTATTGGAAAAAATTAAAAAAAAACTTGTCTCTCATTATATATTTTACTATATATTACATATATTACACTCATTAACATATATGCATGTAATACAGTAGCACCTAAACACATAAAGCAAATACTAACAGACATAAAGGGAGGAATTGACAATAATACAATAATAGTAGGAGACTTTCACACCTCACTTACATCAATGAACAGGTCAACCAGAAAGAAAAGAAGAAAACAGTGGTTTTAAATGACACAATAGACCAGCTGGCCTTAATGGACATCTACAGGACATTCCATCCAAAACCAGAAAATACTCATTATTTTCAAGTGCATATGGAACATTTCCCAGAATAGATAACATGCTAGACAACAAAATATGTCTCAACACATTTAAGAGGATAGTAATTATATCAAACATATATTCCAACCGCAACAGTATGGAACTAGAAATTATTCATAGGAAGAAAAATGGGAAAAGTACAAACACATGGAGTCTAAAGAACATGCTACTAAAAAACCAATGGGTCAATGAAGAAATCAAAGAGGAAATCAGAAAAAACCTTAAGACAAATGAAAATGGAAAGAAAACTTTACAAAATTTAAGAATTACAACAAAAGCATTTCTAAGAGGAAACTTCATAGCAATACAGGCTTACATCAAGAAGGAAGAAAAATCTCTAATAAACAACCTAACCTATGATCTAAAGGAATTAAACTAAGAAAAATAAAGAAAACCCGAAGTCAGAAAAAGGAAGGAAATAATAAAGTAAGAGAGAAAAGAAATGACACCACCCCAAAAAATAATTTAAAATGCCAATGAAACCAAGAGCTGTTTTTTGAAAACATAAATAAAACAGAGAAACTTTTAGCCAGTTTCACCAAAAAGAAGAGAGAGGACCCAAATAAAAAAAAAGTAAGAAACAAAAGAGAAGATATAACAACAGATATCACAGAGATGCAAGAAATCATAAAAGAATATTAAAAATGATGCCGAGAATTGGGACAACCTAGAAGTAATGGACAAATTTCTACAAACTTTCAAACTTCTAATACTGAATCAGGAAGAAATAGACAATCTGAATAGACCTATCATAGTAGTAAAACTAAATTTGTAATAAAGAAACTCAGAGCAAATAAAAGTCCAGGACTGGATGGCTTCAAAGGGGAATTCTAACAAACATATAAAGAAGAGAAGTGAACATTAAAAGCACTAATTTGAAAAGATAAATGCACCCCAGTGTTCATAGTAGCATTATTTACTATAGCAATGTTGTGGAAGCAAGCTGTATGATCATTACATGTATGCAATGGAATATTACTCAGCCACAAAAAAGAATAACATTTTGTCATTTGCAACAACATGGGTGGACCTGGAGGGTATTATGCTTAGTGAAATAATTAAGACAGAGAAAGACAAAATCTCTATGTTATCACTTATATGCAGAATTAAAAAAAGAAAACAAATGAATGTATATAAAAAATAGAAACAGACTTATGGATATAGAGAAGAATGAATGGCTACCAGTGGGGAGAGGAAAGAGGGGGCAATATAGGGGTAGATGATAAAGAGATACAAACTACCATGTAAAAAGTATAATCTATAAAAATACTGAATCACTGTGTCATACACCTGAAATTAACATAATTTTGTAAATCAACTGTACTTCAATTTAAAAAAAAAATGTGACCCTGTGCATTTCATATGCAAAGATCAACTCCAGGTGAAATTAAATCCAAATATTATAGCTAAAATAATAAAACTTTTAAAATTCAATATCTTCTTGACCGTAGGGTAGGGAAGGAAAATGTTTCTTAAATAGGAATCCAAAATTAAAAACAAATAGGACGAAATTAAGATTAGGAATTCTGTCCATCAAAAGACTGATTTAAAAAAAAAATACAAAGGAATGGAAGAAAATATACATAATGCATTTAACTGATGATGGTTTGTATCTAGAAGTTATAATGAACTATAATTTAATAAAAATTAATAAGGGTATCAAATAGAAAAATAAATAAGAAACAAACATCCATTTTCAATTTAATACAGCAAGAAAAATAAATACATGAACTATTATAAAACCTCATTTAGTAATCAGGGAAATGCAAGGTAAAGCAACATTTTGATACAAATGTCCACAAAAGTATTAAGAAATAAAACTAAGAAATGGAAAATATCAAGTCTGGGCAAGAATGCGAAGCACCTGGAATTTTACTTTGCTGAAAGGATTGTAAATTTGTATAATGTCTTGAAATCTGTTAATAGTACCTACTAAATTTGAGCATATGTATTACTTATTTTTTCAGCAGTTTTACCCCTAGGTATATAATCAATAGAAATATATTCACCAACAGACATGTACAAGGATGTTCATAACTGTACTATTCATTTTAGCCAAAGATTAGCAACAAACTGAGTACTCAACAGTGGTAGAATGAATAATTTGTGATACACTAACTTGAATTGCATACAATATTGAAATTAAATGCCTTGTTATGATAAACCATAAGGATGATTATTGTAACATAATTCTGAGTGAAGAAAACCAGAATCCAAAAGTACATGCTGTGGGATTTTGTTTCTATAAAGTTCAATAATAGGCAGAATTAGTTTAGATTTTTGGAAGTGAAGATAGTATTTAACATTGGGAAAATTGTGGGACATAGAGAATAGAGGACTTTGGCAAAAGATTCTGTTTCAGGTGGTGGTTATGTGTGTTTACCTTGTGATAATCCATACATCTCTACACTTATGATATTATTTTTGAGTGAGTGTGTTATATTTCAATTAAATGGTTTATTATAAAATGTTGGTTCTTGATAAATATATTGGGATGTCTTTAATAGAAGTTGTATTAAATAAATAGGTGTTAGAGTGAATATCAACAGTCACATAAATGTCACAGTAATCTGATAGAATTTGGAGATCTACCAGATAGTGTAAACTCCATCATCGTATTCTAACTTGAAGAACATTGTAGCATATAGTACTCATACCAATGAACTAATTTGAATATCTTTATTGTTTATTTTTTTGAATCATTTAAACTGCTTTGTTGTCAAGATTTTCTTGTTGATCTGTTCTTGATTCATAATTATTCCTTAAGAATTATGCTTGAAACTGAAACTAAATAAATTAAAACTGTATATTATTGTTCTTTGTTTTCTTAGAATTGTTTCTATTGGAGAAAACATAATTCTAAATTTCTAAATAGACAATTGTTGCAAAGTATAAGAGCACTACTAAGATCAAGCAAATTATACAATAAAGACAAGGGAATCTCTTCTGTAAATTAATGATTTGATAATTAATTTATTAAGGTGCTCAGGCATCTGTGTCTGAGAAGATAAATGAGGAAATGTTGCTGCTGACTAGGAAAAGCACCAGGACTAGGTAATTCTAATACCAGTCAGCTTCTGTGAAGAGAAGGGAGTACCAACATGAGGATTCAACTTTTGTTACTCAGACAAGGATTCCAGTCATGTCTCTGTGAAAAGGCTAATTCTTTATTGAAAAGGCTAATTCTCTAATCGACAGCATTATTTACTGATGACATTTTAGAGACTGCTAGCTCATTTAAAGTAACACTGAAATACCTAGATGCTGTGATATTTGGAACTTTCAATCTATTTGGAATCAAATTAATATCCACAATGAGCTTGATGAATAGTTTTTAATTCACAAACTAGGAATTGTAAAACAAGAAAGTTATTGCAAACTGCAAGCATTGAAGGACTTGTCCTCATATATTATGTTGAATTTTTCACTTTATGTGAGTGTCTAACCCTGAAAACAGACTATTTCACTCATTGTTTCTAAACCTACAGGTATCATACAAATTTGCACTGTTTTTTACAAATTTTCACTGAGTTAGAGTTTCCTGATTTCTGTAAAGATTTTGAAAAAAAGCAATTTTTATAACAGGAATTTTTTAACCTCCAAAAGCACTGCATAAATATTTCTGTTCAATTAATTATATATTAGATACCCATTACATACCAGGCCATGTTCAGGGGTAGGGGAAACAAATAGATAATGATGTTAAATTCCCTTGGCC
Source organism: Hyperoodon ampullatus (assembly GCF_949752795.1). Lineage (NCBI taxonomy): Eukaryota > Metazoa > Chordata > Mammalia > Artiodactyla > Ziphiidae > Hyperoodon > Hyperoodon ampullatus. The sequence goes on from NC_136921.1 coordinate 103,628,297, forward strand.
TCAGGAAATTCATTATAATAAGAAAGACATTTATGTGTGTATCTATGGCATGTATGTATGTATACATATATACACATGAATATTTATGTATACACACATAGATACACATATATGTAATGTGTCGAATATAACATATACAATAGTAGAAGAGATGATTAGAAGAAAATGTTGACTTTACTGTCCTACCCATCATTTCTAAATAATAATTTAATTGAATATATTATAATGATATGTTCCTTAAAAAGCAAAAAAATCATAAAATAATATGAAGAGAAAAGTGACAAATTAGTTCAGATGGCTCAGTCTAAACATACCCAGTATCAAAATGTGATAACAATATCTGTAAGCAACAGAATCCACTCCAGAGAGTTTAAGCAAAAAGCAACTTATTAAGAATCTTTGAGAAGGCTGAAGAAACAGCTCTAGGCTAAATGTCCAGCCACACAATAGAACTGAGTGTCCAATGGAACTGCTGTTTTTGCCAAAAGCAAGAAGAAAGCAAATCAGGAAGCCACCACTATAGATACTCCCATCATAACTATGCTCCTTATATCAAGATAACCATCAACAAAACAGATGATCTGCATCCTACCTCTCTCTCCCTGGTAACTTAGTCCAATATTAAAATCGTTTTCAAGTGCCTTTCCCTCTACACGATTCATTGTAAATCAAGATCTAGGATGTAGTGTAACTACAACTGATCGGTAGACTCTAAATCACATTTAAAACCCTACAGGAAAGCAAGTCAGCAATACAGAGGATTTTATCTTTCTCATTTCTGCTCATGAGAAGAAGGTCGCAATTGTTGTTGAAGAAATCAACATACTGGTCATCAGTATGAGCATATAGGTCAATAAATGAATGGAAATATGGAAGGATGGCTGGATGGATATGTAAAGAGAAATTGGTAGGTGAGTAGGTAGGCAGACAGATGGATAGTAACAATTAATAAAATGGAAGTATAGTATGCATTCGATTTCTAATAAATTTATTAAAGTTAATTTCAATTGAAATTAATTTCAGAGAGAAAAATTGAAATGCAATGATAAATAATGCTAAATTTAGGATAATTATTTATTTACCACCAAAAAACAAGGTTTTAAAAGCTACTTTGAAGCTGGAAGTAAAAGGTAAAATGGTTATAAATAATTTTGAGATTAAATTTATTTTGGGGGTAAATTTCATGTTTTATTCATAGACAGTATGCCTTAAATGTATTATCAAAGGTGAAGTAAATGATTTTACATTTTTCATAACCTCTTGAATTTTCTTGATTATATTATATAATTGGGGTTTTATGGAGGCTTATAATATTTGTATTCTGTTCTGTAATCCAAACTCCCACAGCTATTTAGTCATTTTTAATCAAGCATATTTAGCATAACATAAAAGGCATAGATCTTAGTGTTTGGTTTAATGAGTTTTGACAAATATATACACCTAATGGAGCTACCACAATATCAAGATATAAACAAATTCCCATATTATTCCAAAAGTGCACTCTCATGCCCCTTCGCAGAAAGCCTTACTCTCAACCCTTTTATCAGATAGTCGCCAATCTGCTTTTCATTATTGTAGTTGAGTTGTATATTTCTAGAATTTCATATAAACAGACTTATGCACTGTGCATACTTTTATGAATGTCTTCTTTCCTCAGTATAATATTTTTGTGATCCATCTACACTATTGCATTAATCAGTAGTTGGTTCCTGTTTACTGCCACTTAGTATCCATTGTACGACTATATCTGAATTTGTTTGCCCATTGATCTATTGATGAACATTTAGGTTGCCTTGAGTTTTGGGGCACCTAAAGTTGATATAAGCATCATTCATACACAAGTCTTTTTGGAAATATGTTTTCATTTCTTTGGACTAAATACCTAATTATGTAATTGCTGAGTGGTATAGTAATACTATGCATAACTTTGTAAGAAGCTATTTTCTATATTAATGTCCAGAGTGATAGTACCACTTTATCTCCCCCATGGCAATATATGAAAGTTTCAAATATTCTGTACGTTTTCCACAATTTCTCATTGCCAGCCTTTTGAATTTTAGTTATTCTTGTGTGCATATGTAGTGCTATCTCATTGTGGCTTTAATTCTTATTTTTTTGATAACTAATGATTTTGAAACACCTGTTAATATCCTCATTGGCCATTTATAGGTCTGTGATGCATATATGCAAATCTTTTGCTCATTTTTCGTATTGTGTTCTTTATTTTCCTACTGAGTTGTACGAGTTCTTTATCTATTTGGAACACAACTTCCTTGTCAGGTAAAGAGGTTGCATGTATTATTTTCCCATTCTGTGACTTGTCTCTTAATTTTCTTTTTTTGGCCATGCTGTGCGGCATGCAGGATCTTAGTTTCCCGACCACAGATGGAACCTGGGCCCTTGGCAGTGAGGGAGCAGAGTCCTAACTACTGCACCCCCAGGGAATTCCCTGTCTCTTAATTTTCTTAATTATGGATTTTGATAAGTAGACATTTTCAATTTGAAAGTCCCATTTTTCAACTTTTCCTTTATTTTTAGTTCTTTTGGGTGGAAATCTCTATATTATTCAATGTTATAAAGGAATCTCTCTATGCCTACTTTAAAAAGTATAGGTTTTAGGTTTTAGATTTATTCCCTGATACATTTTTATTGAGCTATAATTGACATATGACATTATATTAGTTTTAGGTGTACAACACGTGATTTCACATTATGCATATATTGCAAAAAGATTAGCACAATAAGTTTAGTTAACATCATCATTTCACAAAGTTAAAATCTATTTATTATTTTTTGTGTGTGTGATGAGAACTTTTAAGGTTTGCTCTTTTAGCAACTAAGATCCATTTTAAGTTAATCTCTGTTTAGTATAGTATATCTGTGCCTAGGTTATTTATTTTCCCCCATGGGGACATACAATTGTTCTGACACCATTTATAAAAAAAGATCATTCTTTTTTTAATGAATTACCTTTGCACCTTTGTAAAAAAATGGTTGATTATATTTGTGTGCATTCAATTCTAGACTGTCTATTCTGCTCCATTGATCAACATGTCTTTTCTTTTGCCAATAACATGTTGCGTTAATACAAATGCACTAGAAATTCTTGAATTGAGTAAATTTTTTTTCTCTAAATTTGTTCTTCTCTTCAGAATTGTGTTGACTATTCTAGGTCCTTTGTTTTCCAAAAAATTTTAAAACACTTTTCAGTATCTATGACAAATTTTGCTGAAATTCAATATTGTGTTGGTTATTCTGGGTCTTTTGCCTCTCTATATACACTTTTTAATTAGTTTGTTGATATCTACAAAATAATTATCAGATTTTGGTTAAAATCAACATTGAATTTATAGATCAAGTTTTGAAGAACTAATATCTTGACGATATTGAATTTTCCTATCCATGAACATATTTCTCCATTTACTTAGTTCTACTTTGATTTTGTTCATCATTTTATAACTTTTCTTATACAGATCTTGTACATATTTTGTTAGATTTATACCCACATATTTCATTTTGTGGGGAGCTTATATAAATAGTATTGTTTTTAACTTCAAACTACTTTTTCATTGGTAGTGTATAGAAAAGTGATTTTTTAAAATATATTTACCTTGTATCACATGACCCTGCAATAATCACTTAGTTCCAGGAGGGTTTTTATTTTTTTTTACAATTCTTACAGATTTTCAACATAGACAGTCATGTCATCTGTGAACAGTTTTATTTCTTTCTTCTCAAACTGTATACATTTTATTTTCTTTTAGTGTCTTATTGCATTAGTTAGAACTTCCAGCATAATGTTGAAAAGGAATGATGAACACAGGGGACATCATTGCCTTTTTCCTGATTGTACTGGGTAGCATTTCATTTTGATTCTTTTAAAGTTTCTCTTTCTGATGACACTGTTCATCTGGTTTGACATGATGTTGATCGTTTTCCCAATTAGATCTCACAACATATGAATCATAGTTATTTTAAATTATTTGTCTAGTAATTCTAAATGTGTGTTGATCTGAGTCTTGTCCTAATGCTTGCTTTGTTTCATCAAACTGTGTTTTCATACTGTCTTTTAGCATGCTTTGTTATTTTTCGTTGAATGACAGAGATGTTTTATTAGATGACAGTTACGGGATGAAACAGGTCTTGAATGTAAAGAATTTTGTTAGCCTGGTATTGAGTTGGGCTATAGATAACGTTTGTTTTATCTCTAGTTATTAGTAGCTTTTAATTCTTCTATTTTCCTTGTTTGTCCCATCTCCTTTCGCATTAGGTTTTCTCCTCAGAGATATTCCAAGATTTGTAGCTTTTCAAATTTCATCTACTATTATTACACAGGAAGCTTGTTCTTGTGGATGCACGCCCTGGAGGAGAAGAAATATTCAGGAATCTTGTTTCAACCTCAGTCTTTTAATTGACCTGTGCCTGGGTTTTCACCCTCTACAGGTCTTCCTTTTCTTTTCCAAGTATATAGTAGTTCCCACTGTCTCTTACTTCATTTCCAGACTGCCACATTCTTAGAATTAAAATCTACTTCCTCCAAGCTCTGTGTTGGCTTTCCTGTCTTTCTTTTTTTTTTTTTTTTTTTTTTGCTGTACGCGGGCCTCTCACTGCTGTGGCCTCTCCCGTTGCGGAGCACAGGCTCCGGACACACAGGCTCCGCGGCCATGGCTCGCGGGCCCAGCCGCTCCGCGGCATGTGGGATCTTCCGGGATCGGGGCACGAACCCGTGTCCCCTGCATCGGCAGGCGGACTCTCAACCACTGCGCCACCAGGGAAGCCCTCCTGTCTTTCTTTAAGCAAGAGAGACACTGCCTTTTATTCTCCCAGCTAGGATAAAGTTTCAGATTTTTTCTCTTGTGAATTTCTTTCTCTTAGTGACTAGTCCTTTAGAGAGAAGAATCTAGGCATGTATTAAGAAGGCTACTCTTCTGTTTTCTTGCCAAGGTCATGAGGGGATGTTTTCACATTTTTACTATGAGAACCTGATGGAGTTCCTGGATGGAAAGCTCACAAAACTGTGAGGATCCTCTAAGCCTGCCACTCCCAGGAGTTTTATACTCTCAAGTTAGTCCACCCATTATTTCCACCAGTTATCAAATAACCATTTGATTGTTCCTACCAGTTTATGCATCCAGCATCTTCTGCTCCTGGTAAGCAAATTTTAGATGCTGTTTCTCTCTGGATGCAGCTGTCTGTCTATTCAAATTACTGGATGGTGATTTTTCCCTATGTCATTAGTTGTCTAATGTATCCAGGACAAGTCATTGATTTTTCAATTTTCAAGCTTCTTTTTCTTGTTGAAAGAACTGGAATGATAACCTCTAAAATCTTTGCATGTCAAAGGTGAAATTGATTATTCTGTTATTTTTTAATATGGTGAAATCTATTGATTTGAATTGATTTGAATGTTAAAACAACATTACATTCCTACAAGGTACCTTACTTGGTCTTGATAAAATATCACATTTTAAATGGCTGAATATGATTATTATTATTTAATTAAGAATTTTTATGTGTATGGACATGAAGCTTAGTGTTCTGTACATTTTTTTTTCCAAATATAGTTTTCAGATTTTGGTATCATTGTTAGACTTGTAAGGTGACCAAGTCTCATTTTTTGTCTGAGATTGTCTGAGTTTTAATACTGAAAGTTCCGTGTCTCTGGAAACCTCTCTCTGAGATTTAAAAAAAAAAAAAAAAAAATATATATATATATATATATATATATATATATTATGACAGATGCAGAAGTTTGTAGAAAAATTACACAACACATACAACATCTAAAATAAACATTAAAGACTAAGAGTACACTGATTTTAGTATCAAAATGATATGATATATCATAGTAGTCCCTATTTTTTTTTTCCAAATATGGGCAAACTTCTGAATGGGGCAACTTAAGTGTGCAATGCAACTTAACTGCATTGCATTGTGATTTTGCCGTATAACTATTGTACTTTGTATTGCCATAGTGCTGGTATAATTTTTAACCTTTTGAATATTGTGAGCATAATTGTATCACCACCCCAGACATCACAATAATAGAAAGCTAAACAACTGTGTTATTCAATGACAATTGGAAGAACATATACAACTGGATTTGTATGGTGCATAATCAAAACAGAGCCTACTGCATGAGAGGTAGCAATGAATATGAGATTGGTCACTTTTTGATCACCCCAAAATGTGCAGAAGCACTTAATGAAATTTTTGACTTATAGAAAAAGGAAAAGATAGCTTCCCTATCATTTGCCTACAAGATGACTATCACTGTTGCTGGCCATAGAAAAGATGTTAAAATGTTAGCTTGCCATAAAATCATATTTTGTGCATGTGGGACAAGAATAATGTCCTTCTCTAATTTGGAAATGTATTGAGGATATGAATACAGAAAAGGGATCACAGTAAATACAGAAATGTATATGTGGTTTTCCAAAACTTCATGATGATCTTTGAAGAGGCCATAAGAACTTGAAAATGAATAAATTGACTGCACCTGAGTTGTTCAATTTTATGTGTAGTTTGCAACAAAAACAATGCAAAAAATCTTAATTTTTTGGAAACAAAACTTCTTCAGAACTCAAAAATATGTCTCGAGAAAAGGGCAGCCAAGTTATACAGAACTTTCTAAATTTCTTTACTAAAACTGTCACTTATTTAAATTCCAGCTTCAATTTCACAATTTCAAATTATTTCTTTGCCTAAAAAAAGTTAACCTGAGAAAGAAAAGTTCAATCCATGACATCTAATGTTTTTCATAGTGTTAAAAAAATAGAAGTTTAGACATGGATAAAATATTGATGAATTTATAGGTGTAAAGGACCTGATTGACAAACAGCTGATATATCAAAATAGGTCTATAGATTTAGGGCATATGACCACATTTGAAAATTTGGAAACTAACTGCTACAAACTTGCTGTTGTTAATAATTTAACAACAATTTAATGGTCCATGATTAAACTTGTATTAAGAACATACTTAACTTGATGCCATCACATGACCTGATAGCAAGAGTCCATGTAAGGTGAGCTTAATGAGAGAAGACCTGCTACTCAGAGAATATGTTCCACTGTATTCAGTTTGACTACTACATATAAAAAAAGAGTAAATTTATAAATTTTGCTGATGCATGAAAGAAGTATTATTAGAAAGGGAAACAGGTAGAGTAAAAATATTGTGTTATCATTGGACAAAAATAAAACGGTTCAATGCTGTTTTTTGTTAAACAGAAAATGTTTACTTAGTCATATTGTAATTGTAATCTCCCTCTAAACAGTCAAACATTTTGGTGGCTTAAGAATATTTGATAATAAAACCTACAAAGTTTAAATACTCAGTGAAGAGTTAAAACATAAATAAAATAAATGTTAAAATAAGTGTTGGAAGATAGAAAAAAATTATAAGATATTGTTATGTTTTTCTAACACATATTATTTGTTTAATTAGTCCTATTATTAATTAGTACTAATTGTCACTAGTAACTAAGTATAGGGTTTTGTTTCATTAAGAGTATTTATGTAACAGAAATAAACATAATAATATATAATTGTAAATAAATGTCCACTTAATTTTTCAGTTTAAATTATATATATATATATATATATATATATATACTTCCCAGTGTCCCCCACCCCACCCCAACCCCACCCCCGGTATGGTTGTTCCCATGACTGACTCTTTAAAAAGCTGTTTACCCTATGACTTGCTTCATAAACAAACTGGGAGATGTCCACTTCTCTCTTATAGTCTTAAGATGCTTGCAAAGGATAGGTATTCTCTCATCTTCAAACTTTGGTAGAATTCACCAGTGAAACTATTTGGACAAGAAGTTTTCTTTAGGAAAATTTGTATTACAAAGCCAGTTCCTTTAGTAGATGTGAGCTCTTTGACTACTCTATTTTTGTTCTTGTGTCAGTTTTTCTGTTTTGTTTTTATTTGTTTTGCTTTATTGTTTTGGCCACACTGTGTGGCTTGCGGGTGTTCCCCACCAGGGATGGAATTCAGTCCCCCTGCAGTGGAAAGGCTGAGTCCTAGCCACTGAAATTCCAGGGAATTCCCCCTCGTGTGTCAGTTTTGATAATTTCTTTTTGTTTGTTTGTTTTAGGAATTTGTCCTTTTTGTTATAAATTATTTTATTTGTTGGCATGAACTTGATCATAACAAGGCTTTATTATCATTTTAATATGTGCTATTTGTAATAATACTCTCCCTTTATGCCTGACGTTGGTAATTTTCTATACTTCTACTGAGTTTTGTTCCCTTGATTTTAATTCCGAATAAGTATGTGTTAAAATCTCCAGATTTAATTGTGGATTTGTTGCTTTTTATCTTAAGATCTATCAATTTTATTTAATAATTTGGAAGGATATTTAGTATTTATATATAATTTATAATATTTTTATTACAAAATGTTCATCTAATTTTTCTTGAAATCTTTCTTTGTTATAAATAGAGTCATTCCACCTTTTTTTATGTTTACATGATAGAAATTTTACTGTCTTCATTCTTTCAAACTGGGTCTTTATGTTTCTTGTAAATAATGCATAGTTTAGTCTTGTGCTTTGTTTGATTTGTTTTGTGCTTTATTTTAGCTTTTTAAAATAATCCAGTTAATAATTTATGCCTTTTAATTTGCATTTAATCCAATTAAGCATAACATAATCATTGGTATGACTGTATTTACATTTCTTATATTTATATTTGTGTAGTTTCTTTTTTCTGTTTCTCTGTTCTTCTTTTCCTACTTTGTTTTGGGTAAAGTATGTATTTTATGATGCCATTTTAATATTCTCTATTGAGTTTTTTGCTATATCTTTATGTATTATTGTTTTATCTGTTGCTCTAGAACTTATAATACCTTCAAGTTATAAAAGTATATCTTTAAATAATACACTACCTTATGTACAATGTAAAAAACTTATGTGAATATAACTTTTTTGACCCTCTTTGATCTTTTCACTCCTCTTGCCTTAAATTTTATTTCTATAACTATGCTATAAACATTACTATATTTTTTTATTATTTTCATCTTACTCAATAGTCTTTTCCAAATATAGACAGACAATTTTAAAAGGGCATTTAATATTTACCAAAATACTTATGGCTTCTGTTATTCCTAAGTATCTGGACTTGTTCCTTCTATCATTTCTTTTTAGCCTGAAAAGTATTTGTTAACATTTTGTGTTGTGCAGTCTTCCTAAAAAAATTTTTCCTAAAAAAAATTTCCCATATATTGACTCTATAAGAATGATTTTATTTTACCTTCAATTTTGAAGAATATTTTAACCAGATGCAGATTTCTACTTTAACTGTTTTTTTCTGTTTATTACCTTCAATATTTCATTCTGTTATCTTCTAACCACCTTTGTTGTGAGAAGTCAGTCTTCTTATCATTACTTTTAATATCTGTTCTTTACCTTTGCTTCATAAAATTTTAAAATAGTGTGGCTGTGCTGATTTTTGTTTTTTGTTTTTTTTCATTTATTCTTTTGGGATTCACAAAGCTTCTTGAATATATGGGTGGATTTATTTTCATGAATTTTGGAAAGTGCTTCACCATTTTCTCTTCAAATTCTATTTCTGTCCTTTATCTCTCTTTTTCTTTTGGAGAATTCCAATTAAATACAGATTTATACTAATTTTTATTAAAACACAAATCTCAGATTTTATGTTTACTTTTTCCCCCAAAGTTTGTTCTTTTTCTGTGTCAGTTGGGTTTTATCTTTCAATCTGTCTTCATAGTCACTGATTCTTTCCTCTGCTTTCTTCAGTCTGCTATTAAGCACAAATAATAATTTGTGATATTTTATTTTCATTTCCAGCATTTCTATTTGGATCCTTCTAACATTTTTGTGCCTCTACTGAAATGACCCATTTCTTCATGCATATTACCCATAGTTTCTATTATATTCTTTATCATTTTTCTCATAATTATTTTAGAGATATTGTTAAGAATTCCAACTTCTGTGCCTTTATTCATTGGTTGTTTTCTCTTTTAATCATGGACTTTTTTCTTTGCCCTTTTTGTAACTTGTATTTTGATATATTATACACACATACACAATATATACATACATACATATATAAACAAGTAGATGGCTTTATATAGGGCCACCAGGCTCTTAGATCATTGATGTACATTCTTTGTTTTCCAGCCTTATCCACTGTTCCCTGTGCCTCTGGTGATCTCTTACAAGCTTACTTCTCCTGCCAAAGCTTTGAAAGGCATATGGCAGTCATCATAGGCTCCTTAAAGGTCTTGAAGCTCTTGAAATGTTTTTTTCTTTTCCTCTCTTGCCCCATATTCATTCTTCAGGGATTGAAATACTGGAATGCTGTCTTGTCCAACCTGCAGTTTTCTTCAGCTGAAAGCAGAAATATGTCTAAAGGATTTATTTCCATTCTCCAGCTGTCTTCCATCCTTATTTGGGACTTCATTCTTGGTAGAGGTTCCACATGCCTCTGGGGATTTGCCTCTTATCTCTTCTTTGTAACTCATCCACTTTGACCACCATCTGCCAATGTATTCATTGAAATTGGCTGGTGAAGCCAAACTTGTTCTGAAGGTAGGACTTTTCTAGATTCTAATCTGTCACCCCAGCAGACATATGATTGTTAAAATTTGAAAAAAAAATTATAGCTCTTTTGTGCTTTTATTGTTCTATCCATTCATCTATCCATTCATGCAACACATACTTCTTGAGTGTCCTCCATTTTCTTCAGCATGACTTTGTTGATACAGCAATGTGCAAAATAGAAATAGACGTGGTCTCTTGAGGCATAAAGAAAATTGTGGAATAATAGCATTTAATTTAGCACTTTCTTCAGGACACCTTTCAAGGAATAGTGAAACAAGGTAGAAATGAGTATCCTGAAATTCCTTGTTTATGATGGTGTCTACAACAACTTGTTTCCAGAAAACAGCAAAACAGAAATATTCATAGATTTGTTTGGACTATGTAGTCATACTGTGAATAATTCAAATATATTTTCACATACGAGTAAATATTCAATTCAAGTTGTGTTTACTTATTCTCAATGATTTGTGTACTACATAGATATTATAATATTCTTGTGCTGTGTTTTTGAAAATTGTCAGGATTTAATTCCATGAAGTGTTTCTTAGTGTGTACCCTTCACATTCATTCACTTATGATCAAAGGCTCATGGTAATTGAGGTGACTGGCCATGGTTCATACTTTTATCTCTCCTCACCAAGAAATTTCTTCACAACTTCCCTGTAACATTACCTTAATAGACTCTATAGATACCAGTATACAACATAAAATAATGCCTCACAATGATTTTAAGTTTCATATATATATATATATATATATATATATATATATATATATATATATATATATATATAATATATATATATATATATATATATAAAGTGTAATATAGATGCTAAATCATAACATTGATGAAAATGAAGACTGGAGCCTGGTGCATAAACAGAGTTGGATAAGTGGACTTAATGATAGGAAAGTGAGAGCTTGTTTTACTAGGCCACAACATCCTGTTTGGGATTATGAGTCTGAGAGTCACAGGTCTGCTGCATCTATTCAGGTAGACTACAGAGTTATATATCTAGTAAACAGGAAGAAACCTCATGAGAAAGCAGGTCTCTGAAAGTTTAGCCTTAGGACATCTGGGTGAAGTTGGCTCCAAATAGAGATATTCGGCAAAGAAAAAAAATGATCCATGTAGTCAAGAAAATATCTGAACAGTTTTTCATGGGGACAAGCACACTGCTGTGCAGATTTTGAAGTATTACCCACCAACTTAATTGGAGGTAGACTGGTTAGCTTTATCTCTCTGCTTTTGCTCCTTACCAGCTGTGTAAACAAGGTTGGTTACTTAATCTCTATGACTCTTTCTTTCTCCTTTGCAAAATGGGCCACTTAATATCTACTATGTCTCATTACTGTAAAAACAAAATAAAATGGTGTATACAGGATTCAGCATTTACACTGGTGGCACACAGTATACATCAGTATTTGTGTCCTCTTCCCCCAGCTCACCTCAAGACAAACACACCTAATGTCTAGCTAAAGAATGCGTTCTCCTGCTGTGATATTGGGTTGAGTTTCTTGCAGAAGTCTAGTAGAGTCTTAACTCAGTACTTTAGTATATTTATCATCACTTTTTAGATGATGAAGCTAAATCATAGGGGCAGTACTTGAATTTACAAATGGAGTTTGAATTTATAACAAGAATGACTTTGGTTCTAATCTTTGGGTCCACTCTTTTTGCCATGTTAGCCCCCTTCCTTCTAAGAGTTGGAGGGACTTCTATTAGTTCTTATTTATTGCGGATTCTCTGTCTTCTGTCTCTGGTGGCATCTAGGTGTCTCCCCATCTGCAAAATATATGTGACTTTCACAAGAGAAATTCAGAGCCTCATAGGCTCCACAAGGGCTATATTTACCCTGATCAATTTAAGGGTCTATGGGAAAAGTGCATCCATGACAAAATCTGCTAGAAATCCTCACCTGTCATACTCTTTTCAGATTTACAATTAACCAATTATTACTTTCAAATTTAGTAAAACAGTTACTTACCTAAACTAATGCAGACAAAATACTTAAACCTAGATTCCTCTGATTACAAGTTCTATATTAATAGACTAGATCTATCACTAAATTAGATTTGTGTAGGAAAGACAAACTTCCTTAGTTTCTAAGAAATAATAATGAGTACACTGCTCATAAAAAATCTGGTTTATCAGGGCTCCTAGTACAGTTAGGTAATAAAAGTTAAAAAATATATATCATATCTTATTAGTTGGTGCTCAAATATGTGATTCATAAATTATATGAATAGAACAGGAATTATGCAGACATCTACATTGTAGCTTAAGCAGATACTGACACATCTAATTTAAGTAGATATCTGTACTTATAAGCTTATATAGATATCTACACCTCTAAATTTACATAGACCTCTACATTCCAACCCTTATATAAATATCTATGTCCTCACTTATGCAGCTATTTCCCTAAGCTTGTACAGAAGTTTATACCTCAAACTTACATAGATATTTATACCTTTAATTATATAGCTGTCTACATCTCTAATTTCTATAACAGTACACAATCCTAAACTTATATAGATATCTACACCCACAAATTTATGTAGAGAGCTATGATCCCTACTTAAATGGATCTCAATGCTCTTAAATATATAGATATTAACATATCTAATTAAAGTTGTTTACACTTCTCAAATCACAGAGATGTTTATACCCCTAAACTTAAATAAATATTTATATATCTAACTTATATTGATAACTATACTCCCAAAATTTTAGTAGCAGTAATAGTAGTAGTAGTTGTATTAGTAGTAGCAGTAGTAGTAGTAGTAGTAGTAGTAGTATTTAGTCCTGCAACTCTAAAATTGGGAACAAATTTAGTGATGGGAACTAAGTTTCCCTACTGTAATGTTCTTATACTAGAAGACAGATATCATCCTTGATGAGTGGCTATGCTGTCATTTAAGAAAAAAAGAAAAATTAAAGTCAGGATTTTTTTCCCTACAGCTCATAATTTCCATCTGCATATCTTTCATTCCATTTGCCCATCTGGTTCAGCCAGATGGAATATGTTGCTCTTATATCACCATCGGTTTAGAGATTGACTGATATTACTTAGATTAATAATTAGATGAAGATATATAAGAGGTTTTGAAAAATCACCTTGTGGATATGCTGGCTCTGTTTGGAATACCTTTTGATTTGTGACTTAGTTAAATACAGCATAGACTTTCTGTTGAATTTGAATAATTACTTATCAGAGAAGGGACACAGAGAGAAATGGACTCGTCTCCTAGAAAAGAAGGAGGAAAACTCAGGAGGCTTTCCTGACCACAGAGTTCCCCTCCCTCTCCTCCTTTCCCTTCCAACCAGGAAAAAAAGAAAAAAGAAAAGAAAAAAAAACTGTTAGAAGACTGAGCTACTACTTTAATCTCAAGAGCCACAGGCTACAGATCTGAGCATAACTATACAAGTCACTGATAGACTGAAAGAGTGAGGTAAAAACTGGGAAGAGTGGATGCCTTAATATGGCACATTTGGCAAAAAGAAGCAGCAAATTATAGCCAGCTGTCACTTAAAGTCCTGTCTGTGTACTTAACAAAAGCTCTAAAGTTGGCCTTCCTGGGACCGGCTCAGCAAAGAAGCAGTATCCTTAGGAACCTAGGAGCCCCATCCATCTGATCAGCCATCGGTGTGCCTGTCGTTTGTTTCTAGGCTGGTTGTCTTTGTCCTCAAGGTGGCTGCAGCCAATACCTGCCTCACATGTTCTCTTAACAGCTTTGCATGAGGAAAGATTTTTTCCAGGTCCTGTTCTCGCTTTTTATCATGGAGTAAAATCCTTTCCCTGAAGCTTGTTAGCAGATTCACTTTACACTTCACTGTCCAGAAGGGGTTGCATGTTTACTGTTAAGCCTGTTATTAAGACTGATAGGATTGGCCTGGACCAATCATGATTCACCTCAAAGTTGGACACAGTCATCCTAAAACTGAAACAACATATCCTTACAGTAACTTTGCAAAGTGAGCGAAAGGAGTTCAGAAAAACTAACATCTAAGATGATACAACTTGTAACTGGAAAGACTGATATCCAAATCCTAATTTTTCTTTTCACAAAGCCCTTTTACATTCTGTTGTATGACACAATCTTTTACAACATCTTTAGAGAGCTAAAATTCGGGTGGCCTCTTCTAAGTAGTGAACTGCATATCAACAAAGGGAGCTCTGAGCAGCAGGACAGCAAAATCAAAACAAAGAGATGAAAATTATTTTTAATGTATAAAAACTTGAGAGACTCTGAAAGAGCCCTTTGAATTGATACCTTGGGTTTCTGGCCTGTCTGAGAGAAAACAGAGCGTTTTTGTGGCTAACCACAACACTGTAGACTGAATGATTGTGTTCCTCCAAAATTCATATGTTGAAGTCTAACTCTCAATGTGATGGTATTAGAAGGCGGGGCCTTTGGGAGGTGATTAGGTCTAGAGGGTGAAGTCCTCATGAGCGGGATTAGTGTTCTTATAAGAAAAGACAAGCCACGTGAGCACGCAGTGAAAAGGTGACCATCTGCAAACCCTGAAGCTGGCTCTCACCAGGAACCCAAACTGCTGGCACCTTGATCTTGGACTTCCCAGTTTCAGAATGATGAGAAATATATGTTTGTTTTTTAAGTCTCCCCAGCCTATGGTATTTTTTTAATAACAGTTCAACCTGACTTAAATACATGACCAGAACAATCAGAAGGAAGGTTACATGGTCACTCCATGTCCTCAGAAGCACACGTGTCACTTTCCCATGGACTTTAACCTGGCCCTTTAGATCTCTAAGCATTGCCCCTGGCTGTCCCTACATCTTGATTATCCTCCAAAAAATACAAGTTCCAATTCCAACAATTACACTTGTATAAGGCAAAGCTACACAGACAAATTCTGGACCTTAGGTGACAATAAACTTTAAACTGTTTTCTTGAAGTTCTGGATTTCTGTCTTCTTTCCAAGGACCAATATATATATTAAAGAAAAACATAAATTGGAATAAGAAAGTAGAAAAGCCTCTACAAGTTTCCATGGAAATATAAATTGTCCTGTCTTCATAAGTTAAATTACTAGAGGCTACTGGAATATATAAAAAGAGCTCTATTACTATCACTTGAATTTCAAGTGGCCTTGTATGAAATAAATCAATTTGGTACTTTGAAAAATTATATAAAATCAGAGCTAAATAATTTCTATCTTAAGTTTTTTGGATTTATTTTGTTTTAATCAAGGCATGTTGAAGGTAGACCTTTTTATTCCTTGGCTGTAGCTCTGGAAGATCTCATAAATAAGCTAGTGTTTCATGCCCCAAATACATTATTTGACAGTTGCACTCACTCAATTTCTTCCTATTTAAATGTCCTTTCATATATTCTGATTGCACCAAAGAGAAATTTTCAACTGGGAACTAATGTTTTTAACAAGCATGTTCAACACCTGGTTATCTTTTAAAGGAAGAAAACAGAACCAGAAAAAGGCAGCATGAAATGCAGGGGAGGAAGCAGGTGAAAAGTGATGTTGGACTAAATCCATGAAGTGATTTTGTTGAATATTTGAAACTAAACTATTGTACCTGACCTAAAGAAGAAGATTCTATGAATGAATGCATGATCTACAACAGTTACAAACTTTTGGAGCTGGTAGAGATCTGAGAACTCATGTCTGATTTTCCTGCCTTTTATAGATAAATAAATTGAGGTACAGAGTGTTTGGGTAAATTATAAGAGATGATTCAGGCATTTTCTTACAGAACCATATCTAGAAACTTGAAGACTTAACTCAGCACTCTTTCCACAATACTACACTACATCTGAATCAGAAAAATTGATGAATCACTAAACAGATTTTATAACTTCTCTTGTATATCTTCTCTTATACACTTGCAGAAATGATGAACTTTTTCACATAGCCTTTGCTTACTCCTATAAGATGCACCAAGTCCATTCACATGAAACAACATTAGTAATACGAAGATAGGTAAAGTGCTGTACTCACTCACCTTTTCCCTAAGCTAAATCACCCCAATAAACCATTGCCACAGGCAAAATCTGTATTTCTTCATTTTTTTCCTCATTCTATGCAAATGCAGATGTCTTATTATTTAACAAGATCCAAAAACAATTTTTCCCCTTACACAATACAGTTGGTATCCAACAGGGCAGACTGTTGGCTCACAATGGATTCATAGCAGTGTATTTTCTGTTTATATTCATATCTATCTGTGTCCATAGCCCAAATTAAGAGAATCACAACTGTTTTGTGTCTATACTGATGTTAAGTGCTAAGAGTACTCACCCACTTGTGATCTCCTTCTGGGACAAGAAAATATTACACTTCCCCTTGTTCTAGTTGTTCGGTGTAGCCATGTGACTAATTCCAGCTTATGGGGTTGAGTGGGCTTGTGCAATATCATTTCTGGATACAAGAATTCTCTAGACCATAGGTATCTTTCTACACTATTTTCCCATGTCACATCAACTGAGGAGACCACAGGTTCCAGATGTTGAAATTACAGGGTAACAGAGCTACTATCTGCCTGGATCTCTGAGAAGATGAATGATCCAGAGAGCTGCTACAGCCCATGGCAGACTTGACAAGAGTTGAAAGGAAAGCTCTGAGATTTGGAGTTCTTTGTTACTGCAGCATTATTTAGCTTATCCTAACAGGTTTTAGTCCAGATACTTTCCCTTTTTCCAGAATGTTTTTAATATTTAGATTTCAGAGAGTAAAGTTTGATCATTAACTTACCTAGTCATTCATTTATGATATCTATTTGATTCCAGGAATTTTGTTAAGCACTAGGAACCCCAAGAAGAATATAACACAACTAAGACTGTAACGCTTCACAATCTAGGGCAGAAAACAAACAAAAGTATAACAGGGAGATAGATGTTAAAAATGAGGCACATACTCAGTAGTTGGGATAAAACAAGAAGAAAGGATTTGACTCTGCCTGGAAAGTCACTGTAACTTTATGAAAGAGTTGACATGAGAGCCAAAAACAAGATGGACACAAATTCACTTATTGGGCAAAAGTTGCCAGAGGACAAAGCACAGAAAGGAAAGAACATGTGCAATAGTGGTACAGAGTGAGAAAAAAAGATATTTTGGTAAAGTTTTCTGTCATGGCTAAAATGAAGGACTGTGATCAGAGAAGAATTTAGCACTGTAGGCAGGGGCCCGATTGTGGAGGGCTCATGTGCCATGCCAGGGATTTTGTTTCTGGTTTTGTAAATTTGTGTTGATAAGTAAGATTTACTTTGACTGCCATCAGTCAGATTTGCAGTTTGTACCTGAAGCTCTGTGCTAAGATGGAGTCTAACTGTGTTTATACTTAATTTGTAAAGTCCACCATGGGTGGGGGGTTCAGCAGTAGCATACATGATCAGATCTTTGCAACAAATTAGCATCAACCCAGGACACAGAGAAATAGTTCTTTTTCTGAGGACCACAAAATACTCAGTTTTTTTTATTTCTTTGTTTCATTAAAACAAAACCAAAAAAAACAACAACAACTCAATACACAAGCACACAAGATTATTATATATAACTGCTAGATTATTAAGAGAATGAGACAGAATTCTGAATACGTCTTTTTAAAAACAGTAAACAGGGCTTCCCTGGTAGTGCAGTGGTTGAGAGTCCGCCTGCCGATGCAGGGGACACAGGTTTATGCCCTGGTCCGGGAAGATCCCACATGCCACAGAGCGGCTGGGCCCGTGAGCCATGGCTGCTGAGCCTGCGCATCCGGAGCCTGTGCTCTGCAGTGGGAGAGGCCACAACAGTGAGAGGCTCGCATACCGCAAAATAAATAAATAAATAAATAAATAAAGCATAAAAAAATAAAAACAGTAAACAAAAAGAATACAATTCTTGGGATACCTGGAAGAGTTTCCCCCTCCTTTTTGGCACTTCAAGGAGAAAATATATTTACCACCCCCATTGAAAAAATAAAACAGGAAAGTTCAAATAAGAACATGGAAAAAAATATCGATACATCATCTCCAAATTCCACCATTCAGGAACAAATGTCATTAATAGTCAGGGGTCTTCAATCTAGACAGCATTTCATGCGTAAGCACAGATAAAAGATTGAGAGACAATTCGTCTAGAAATTCATGTGTTGGGGATGCAAAGCTTGTATGTATGAAATTCTTTCCTTGGCCATTGAATATTTATTTGCTGGAAGTGATACTATTTTATAGGACATTCCTAGATGGAAAAACCTAATGACTACAATTGAGGCAAGAAAACTAATCTCCACAGACGTAAGCTATGACCCATACAATATATCCATTCTACAGATTCAAAAACTGAGTATAACTAAGATGAGCTATTGGTTTAGGGTCAGGCAGCTGAGGGAGACAATAATAAAATCCATGCCTCAGCTAATGTAAAGTTTTACTTGCCCATTCTGACTGTGTGGAAAAGATCTTTATCAAACCCATTGGTGAGATTTATCTCCACCTATAAAGAATTTATTTCTGAAAAGCAGAAGAAATATTTGTCTAGGGAAATCATGTCTTTCACAACAGATTTTTAAACCCTCAGAAGCTGAGATACCATATCCTTATCATGTGCTTCCTTTTAAGAACACAGTCTATAAATATTGTACCTAAAAAAGAACATATGGATTGCCTGAGCAGAACACATTTATTTGTTAAATCACATTGTAGATAGACTTCTCTGATTTTTATATTTTGTGAATTATTTGGGAAGTGATTGTTCTCATTGCCTTCCAATAAATGTGTTATTGGGTTTCCAGCTTAGCCTTGTCTTCATGAAACCCAGTAGCTTCCAAACCTCCTTGGAGATCTGGAGATCTGAGTGTGGTGTGTATAGCAACTGAGAAAATTCACAAACAGTGATCAAGAAAAGCTTAAGAATGCCCCAGGATCTATCCTGGCAACCAGAACGCTCAGAGACTGTTGATTTTATATATAAAACTGCTTTCAAAAACTGATTTTCACCAGGGTATTACAGCACTTGTAGTAAAAAAGAAATCCAATGTCTAGAGATTTCAGAAGAAATTATATTTAATTGACAACAATTTCCAAACAAACCATAGTCTATTGTCATAATTTACTGTTCAATTTTATATGGCTTTAAGAAGACCACAGTCAATTGATTTATGCTATTTTTAAATAGATCTTTATTGGAGTATAATTGCTTCACAATACCATGTTAGTTTCTGTTGTACACCAAAGTGAATCAGCCATATGGATACATATGTCCCCATAAACCCTCCCTCTTGAGGTTTCCTCCCATCCTCCCTATCCCACCCATCAAGGTCATCTCAAAGTGCCGAGCTGATTTCTTTGTGTTATGCTGCTGCTTCCCACTAGCTATTTTACATTCAGTAGTGTATATATGTCGATGCTACTCTCACTTCACCTCAGCTTTCCCCTCCCACCCCATGTCCTCAAATCCGTTCTCTATGTCTACATCTTTATTCCTGTCATGCAACTAGGGTCATAAGTACCATTTTTTTTAATTCCATATAAATGTGTTAGCATACAGTATTTGTTTTTTTCTTTCTGACTTACAACACTCTGTATGACAGACTCTATGTCCATCCACCTCACTACAAATAACTCAATTTCGTTTCCTTTTAGGGCTGAGTAATATTCCATTGTATATATGTGCCACATCTTCTTTATGCATTCATTGGTCAATGGACATTTAGGTTGGTTCCATGTCTTGGCTATTGTAAATAGTGCTGTAATGAACATTGTGATACATACCTCTTTTTAAATTATGGTTTTCTCAGGGTATATGCCCAGTACTGGGATTGCTGGGACATATGGTAGTTCTACTTTCAGTTTTTTAAGGAACCTACATACTGTATTCCATAGCTGTTGTATCAGCTTACATTACTACCAACAGTGTATGAGGGTTTCCATTTCACCACACTCTTTCTAGCATTTATTGTTTCTAAATTTTTTGATGATGACCATTCTGACTAGTGTGAGGTGATACCTCACTGTAGTTTTGATTTGCATTTCTCATAATTAGTGATGTTGAATATCTTTTCATGTGCCTCTTGACCATCCATATGTCTTCCTTGGTTAAATGTCTATTTAGTTCTTCTGCCCATTTTTTAATTGGATTATTTGCTTTTTTGATATTGAGCTCCATGAGCTCTTTGTATCGTTTGGAGATTAATCCTTTGTCTGTTGTTTCATTTGCAAATATTTTCTCCCATTCTGAGAGTTGTCTTTTCATCTTGTTTATGGTTTCCTTTGCTGTGCAAAAGCTTTCAAGTTTAATTGAGTCACATTTATTTATTTTTATTTTTATTTCTGTTACTCTAGGAAGTGGGTTAAAAAAGATCTTGCTGTGGTTTATGTCAAAGTGTGTTTTTCCTATGTTTTCCTCTAATAGTTCTATAGTGTCTGCTCTTACTTTTAGGTCATTAATCCTTTTGTAGTTTATTTTTATGTATGGTGTTATGTAGTGTTCTAATTTCATTCTTTTACATGTAACTTTCCAGTTTTCCCAGCACCACTTATTGAAGAGGCTGTATTTTCTTCATTGTTAAGTTCTTGCCTCCTTTGTTGTAAATTAGGTGACCATATGTGCATGGGTTTATCTCTGGGCATTCTATCCTGTTCCATTTATCTATATTTCTGTTTTTGTATCAGTACCATACTGTCTTGATTACTGTAGTTTTGCAGTGTAGTTTGAAGTCAGTGGGCCTGATTCCTCCAGCTCCATTTTTTTTTTTTTTTCCTCAAGATTGCTTTGGCTATTCGGGGTCTTTTGTGTTTCCATATGAATTGCAAATTTTTTTTATTCTAATTCTGTGAAGAATGCAGTTGGTAGTTTGATAGTGATTGCATTGAATCTGTAGATCGCTTTGAGTAGTGTAGTCATTTTCACAATATTGATATTTCCAATCCAAGAACATGGTATATTTCTCCATCTGTTTATGTCATCTTTGATTCCTTTCATCAGTGTTTTATAGTTTGCAGAGTACAAGTCTTTCACCTCCTTAATCAGGTTTATTCGTAGGTATTTTATTCTTCCTGTTGTGATGGTAAATGGAATTGTTTCTTTAATTCTCTTTCTGATTTTCATTGTCAGTGTATAGTAATGTCAGAAATTGCTGTACATTAATTTTGTATCCTGCAACCTTACCAAATTCACTGACTAGTTCTAGAAGTTTTCTGGTGACATCTACAGGATTTTCTATGTATAGTATCATGTCATCTGCAGTGACAGTTTTACTTCTTCTTTTCCAATTTGTATTCCTTTTATTTCTTTTTCTTCTCTGATTGCCATAGCTAGGACGTCCAAAACTTTGTTTAATAAGAGTGGAGAGAGTGGGTAACCTTGTCTTGCTCCTGATCTTAGTGTAAATGCTTTCAGTTTTTCACCATTGAGAATGATGTTGGCTGTGGGTTTTTCATCTATAGCCTTTCTTATGTTGATGTAAGTTCCCTGTATGCCTACTTTCTGGAAGGTTTTTATCATAAATGAGTGTAGAATTTTGTCGAAAGCTTTTTCTGCTTCTATTGAGATGATCATGTAGATTTTATCCTTCAGTTTGTTAATATGGTTTATCACATTGATTGATTTGCATATACTGAAGAATCCTTGCATTCCTGGGATAAACCCCACTTGATGATAGTGTATGATACTTTTAATGTGCTGTTACATTCTGTTTGGTAGTATTTTGTTCAGGACTTTTGCATATATGTTCATCAGTGATATTGGTCTCTAATTTTCATTTTTTTTTGTTATATCTTGTTTGGTTTAGGTATCAGGGTGTTGGTAGCTTCGTAGAATGAATTTGGGAGTGTTTCACCCTCTTCAATTTTTTGGAAGAGTTTGAGAAGTGTTAGCTCTTCTCTAAATGTTTGATAGACTTCGTCTGTGAAGCCATCTTGTCCTGGACATTTGTCTGTTAGAAGATTTTTAATTACGGTTTCAATTTCATTACTTGTGATAGGTCTGTTTATATTTTCTAATTCTTCCTTGTTAAGTCTTGGAAAATGGTACCTTTCCAGGAATTTGTCCATTTCTTCATGGTTATCACATTTATTGGCATATAGTTGTTTGCAGTAGTCTCTTATGATGCTTTGTATTTCTGCGGTGTCCATTGTGACTTCTCCTTTTTTCATTTCTAATTTTATTGAATATGAGTCCTCTACTTATTTTTCTTGATGAGTCTGGCTAAGGGTTTATCAATTTTGTTTATCTTCTCAAAGAGGCAGCTTTTAGTTTTATTGATCTTTGCTACTGTTTTCTTCATTTCTATTTCATTGATTTCTGCTCTCATCTTTATGATTTCTTTCCTTCTACTGACTCTGGGTTTTCTTTGTTCTTCCTTCTAAGTGTAGGATTAGATTGCGTATTTGAGATTTTTCTTGTTTCTTGAGGGGAGATTGAATTGCTATAAACTTCCCCCTTAGAACTGCTTTTGCTGCATCCCATAGGTTTTGGGTCTTCATGTTTTCATTGTCATTTGTTTCTAGGTATTCTTTTGATTTCCTCTTTGATTTCTTCAGTGATCTCTTGGTTATTTAGTAGTGCACTATTTAGCCTCCAAAACTTTTTTACAGTTTTTCCTCTAATTGATTTCTAATCTCAAAGTACTGTAGTCAGAAAAGATGCTTGATATGATTTCAATTTTCTTAAATTTACTGAAGCTTGATGTGTGACCCAAGATGTGATCTATCATGGAGAATATTCTGTGTGCACTTGAGAAGAAAGTGTATTATGCCACTTTCAGGTGGAATGTTCTATAAATATCAATTAAATCTATCTGGTCTATTGTGTCATTTAAAGCTTGTGTTTCCTTTGTTATTTTCTGTTTGGATGATCTGTTCATTGGTGTAAGTGGGGTGTTAAAGTTCACTACTATCTTTGTGTTACTGTTGATTTCTCCTTTCATGACTGTTAGCATTTGCCTAATGTATTGAGGTGCTGCTATATTGGGTCCATAAACATTTATGATTGTTATATCTTCTTTTTGGATTTATCCTTGATGATTATATAGTTTCCTTCCTTAGGTCTTGTATCAGTCTTATTTTAAAGTCTATTTTATCTGATATGAATATTGCTACTCCAGCTTTCTTTTGACTTCCATTTGCATGGAATATCTTTTTCCATCCCTTTACTTTCAGTCTGTATGTGTCCTTAGGTCTGCAGTGGGTCTCTTGTAGACTGCATATATATGGGTCTTGTTTTTGTATGCATCCAGCCAGTTTGTGTCTTTTGGTTGGGGCATTTAATCCATTTACATTCAAGGTTATTATCAATAAGTATGTTCCTATTACCATTTTTTAAACTGTGTTGCATTTGCTTTTGTGGGTCTTCTTCTTTTCTTGTGTTTCCCACCTAGAGAAGTTTCTTTGACATTTGTTGTAAAGCTGGTTTGGTGGTGCTGAATCCTCCTAGCTTTTGCTTGTCTGAAAACTTTTGATATCTCCATCGAATCTGAATGACATCCTTGGTAGGTAGAGTAATCTTGCTTGTAGGTTTTTTTCTTTCATCACTTTAATATATCCTGACACTTCCTTCTGGCCTGCAGAGTTTCTGCTGAATAATCAGCTGATAACCTTATGGGGATTCCTTTGTATATTATTATTTTGTTTTACCCTTGCTGCTTTTAATATGTCTTCATTGAATTTATTTTTTGTTAGTGTGATTAATATGTGTCTTGGTGTGTTTTTCCTTAGGTTTATCCTGAATGGGACTCTCTGTGCTTCCTGGACTTGGGTGACTATTTCCTTTCCCATGTTAGGGAATTTTTCAAGTATAATCTGTTCAAATATTTTCTCAGACCGATTCTTTTTCTCTTCTTCTTCTGGAACCCCTAAAATTCAAATGTTGGTGCATTTAGTGTTGTCCCAGAGGTCCCAGAAATTGTCTTCAATTCTTTTCATCCTTTTTTCTTTATTCTGCTCCTTGGCCATTATTTCCACCATTTTGTCTTCCAACTTACTTATTCATTCTTCTGCCTCACTTATTCTGTTATTGAATCCTTCTAGTGTATTTTTATTTCAGTTATTGTGTTGTTCATCTCTATTTGTTTGTTCTTTAGTTCTTCTAGATCTTTATTAAACATTTCTTGTATTTTCTCAATCTGTGCCTCCATTCTATTTTTGAGATTCTGGACCATCTTTACTATCATTACTCTGAATTCTTTTATAGGTAGATTGCCTATTTCCTGTTCATTAATTTGGTCTTGTAGGTTTTTACCTTGCTTCTTCATCTGTGACATTTTTTTTGCCATCTCTCTCTTTTTTTTTTTAATGAGTGGGATTGTGTTCCTGTCTTATTAGTTGTTTAGCCTGAGGTTTCCACCACTGGTGTTTGTAGGCTGTTGGGTAGAGCTGGGTCTTGGTGTTGAGATGAGGACCTCTGGGAGACCTCACTCTGGTGAATATTCCCTGGGGTCTGAAGTTCTCTGTTAGTTCAGTGGTTCAGACTCAGAGCTCCCATTGCAGGATCTTTGGCCCAACCCACGGCTCATGAACCAACATCCCACAAGCTGTGTGGGTTGGCAAAGAAAAAAAAAAGAGAGAGAGAACAATTACAAAGTAAAAAATAAAATTAGACTAGGAAACTAACATATATGTTAGAAATAATATAAAAATACAAATATAGATGAAACAGCAACAAGAAGGTACAATAATACCACAATAGTGAAAAAGACGAGGAGGTAAAAGAAAAGAAAAAAGAAAAGAAAAGAAAAGAAAAACAAGAAAAAGAAATGGGGAAAATAACTTGGCTGTGGAGTGTGGGGCCTAAACAGGGGCGTGATTTGGGCAGTGGGCGAGACCTATGCTTAGGACCCACAGGGCTGGAAAATGCCATGGGGGCTGTGGGGGGGTGGGGCTCAGGCTCAAGGAACAGAAGGGGCCCAGGCCTGCCTCCACCCCTGGTCTCAGAAGCAAGGGTACCTCACATGGGAGCTCAGCAGTCTCACTGGGCCCGAGTCTCACCCTCCGCTCCTCTCCCGCTCATCCCAGAGGGCCCCTCCTACCTGCCTCTCCTGATCTCCCTGACCTCAGGGGCCCCAATCTTGTCTGGCCTCCACTTCTCCTCCTCCCTCAGTCTCCCCACATCCTACCAGTTCACTTGGGGGTCTCTCCCATCTCCTTGCGCATCAGCATCCCCTACCAACAGCCAGCAGGTGCCCTAGTTGTGAGGAGATGCTAACTTGGTGTCTTCCCACACCCCCATCTTGACCCCACCTCTCTGATTTATGTTATTACTTAAAGAAGTAATGAAAACAAATATTACCTTACTATTTAATATAGAATCATGAAGTCATATCATTTTAAAAATATTTAATAGTATATATTTTAATCCTGTCAGAGGAAGCATAAAAACAAAGGTGCCAGAAAGAAATGTCAAGGTGAATACCAGCTCACCATGGCTCTGAAGAGGATGGAAAGGGAGTGCAGTCAAAGGCTACATGGCTTTTGCATGTGACATTTCCCTTAAGACAATAATACTGGATTACTGTAAAGGGCCATCCACTAACTAATTAGAAGAAGATACTCATCATATATTTTACCATTTAACACAAAAAAAACTGCAAGCTCCTTGACATGGATTTACAGCTGCCAGCATCTCTTGCAGTCCACAATGTGACACAAATTTACTTTTCTAAAGCAACTTGAGTAAGTATATATCTGGGGGGAAATATTTTATCTGATGGGCATCTCAATGAAAAAAATTTATTTCTAAGGTGGGAGGAACTTAAAGTGGTCAAAGAAATATGGCCATAATTAAATATATATTCTATATATATATTCTATATATATATATAAAATATATATATTCTATATATATATTCTATATATATATAAAATATATATATTCTAGGGAAACAGTGAAGATACAGCAGCAACCAAGAGAAAATCCAGACTAGATAAATTATGTTTATATATAAAAAACATGATGAGAGTCTTAATAGATTTGTTTATTTGGAAACTGTAAATGTCAAATGTCAAGAAACTGTAAATGTCAAACTGTAAATGTAAAGAGAGGTTTTGTGGCTCTTCCATAGTTTTTGTTTGGGAATAGAAATATTAACGGTAATGGGGTGAATCACAGAGGCAAGAAAAATCTACAGTAAGCGACCAGTGAACTGTATAAAGGCTTATAAACTTCACACTAGAAATTCAAGGAGTGTCTGCTCTGAGGTGAAAAATGATAAATTTAACCTCAAGGTTTTAGCTTCAAGTTGATAGGATGAGAGAAAAGAGAAACATAGTAACAGAGATGAGATTCAAAGTCCCAGCCAGCCTGGTGCCTAATCCTTAATTCAGATGCCTGGGAAATAACTCCTCAAATTCAGAGCACTCATTGGAGTGCAGTTAATTTGTGGTCTGGCCCCACCCTACTGAGTAGGTTCAGGTCTAGGTTATCCCAAGCCAAGTTTCTCATTCAAAGGAATCTTTGAGGCTGCAAAAGCTGTATTCTTAGACTGAAAAGGGAATTAGACAAGCACTCAGGGAATAAAGAAAAGCAATGGAGAAAAATAACAGATATCCTTCCGAATGATGGAGTTCCAATCAGTTTCTGCTTGTGTTGCTATACAGCCTCCTATTCACATTCTCAAAGACATTTTACAGAAGCACTAGGCAACCAACTCAATACAGCTGTTTAAATAGAATACAATACTGACCATGATGGCAGTAATGGTGATAAAAATTAGTGTGATACCACTCAGAATTTTACATTTTAATAGAACTTTTGGCATGCAACACAAATTTTCAATTTATGTTTTTATTTCATTTTATAACAATTCTATCTGAAAGGTAATCTCCAAACAAATTATTCTAGGGAATCAACTTAATGAAAGCCAGAAATGAAGTGTGAAATCTGAGACTAGTGAAGAGTTCAGTGGATTATGCTACGTCATGTCTCCTTGAAATGTCTCCTACTAGCAGAGTTAAAGTGAATGGGATTTGTCAATTTAAACAATTATAGTAGTGTATAATATACTGTGCTAAATCATGCATTTGTAGGAATGGATAAAAAATAGTTCCTCTCATCATAGCCAATATGAATATAGTAATGGGAACATATGAGTTCCCATTATGAATTAAAATGAAATTATTATTGCATATGAGTTAAAATGCAATATTATTTTTTGTGATAGCTGAGGTACAGGGTGTAAAGGTAATGTAGGAGGGAGTGACATCCACTCTATTATAAGGAGGAAGAGTTAAACATTTTATGGAGACTAGATTGCTTTAAAATGGCATTTTACATTTTAGAATCTTGATAAGAAGCAGATGTTGAATTTTCTGCTTGATAACTCATTGAAGTTCAATGAAAGTTACAACTCAATTCAACAAACACACAGTGAATCCCACTTTATGCCAGACAAACACTATACATGCAAAGACTCAGATAAGCCTCTGTGAACTTTGTTGAATGGAAGGAGATATGGCTATATAGAAACAAGGTTTCCATATAACATGGTAATGCTCTGATAAAGAACAGCATGATGTGCTCAGGGGTCAGCAACTTTAGTCTGTAAACTCCTAGACCTGAGATAATACAGAATGGAGGTCAGAGGAGCTTCTAGAGAATGAATCTTAGCTGGGTCCTGATTATTTAATAAGATTTATCCAGGAAAAGAGAATGGGGTGTTTAGCAGGAAAAGAAAGAAGAGAAGAGAGTATGGTGGTTGTGAAGGATTTATGCCACACAGAAGAAACAGCATGAGAATAGAAATATGACCTGTGATAGGAAGCATAAGGAAACATCAGCTCTGTGTATACATGGAACTGGAGGCATTAAAGGCTTGTTGGTTTCCAGCAATTGAAGGAAACAGCCACCTTAGTGTTTCAAATAAATCACCCTTGCTGCTGTATGTATTCTTTATAAGGAACAATATTTGAGGCAGGGGAGCAGATAGAAGGCAATTTTAGGGATCCAGGTGAGATACATGAAAATCTGAGTAGGATTGAGAGAAAGAAAAAGTTCAAGATATATCTGAATGATAAAATAATAAGAAATCTTTTTTGTTGTAGGAAGGTGAGAGTTTATGGCATGGCCAACATGGAGGTTCCACATGAAATTAACTTAATGAAACAGTAGCATCATTTCCTTTTTTGTTGTTGTTGTTCTTTTTTTGTTTTTTTTTAACATCTTTATTGGAGTATAATTGCTTTACAATGGTGTGTTAGTTTCTGCTTTATAACAAAGTGAATTAGCTATACATATACATATATCCCCATATCTCCTCCCTCTTGCATCTCCCTTCCACCCTCCCTATACCAACCCTCTAGGTCACAAAGCACCGAGCTGATCACCCTGTGCTATGTGGCTGCTTCCCACTAGCTATCTATTTTACATTTGGTAGTGTATATGTGTTCATTCCACTCTTTCACTTTGTCCCAGTTTACCATTCCCAATCTCCATGTCCTCAAGCCCATTCCCTACCTCTGCGTCCTTACTCCTGTCCTGCCCCTAGGTTCTTCAGAACCATTTTTTTCTTTCTATTTTTTTTAGATTCCATATATATGTGTTAACATATGGTATTTATTTTTCTCTTTCTGACTTACTTCACTCAATATGACAGTCTCGATGTCCATCCAACTCACTACAAATAACCAATTTCATTTGTTTTTATGGCTGAGTAACATTCCATTGTATATATGTGCCACATCTTCTTTATCCATTCCTCTGTCAGTGGACACATAGGTTGCTTCCATGTCCTGGCTATTGTAAAGAGAGCTGCAATGAACATTGTGGTACATGACTCTTTTTGAATTATGGTTTTCTCAGGGTACATGCCCAGTAGTAGGATTGCTGGGTCGTATGGTAGTTCTACTTTTAGTTGTTTAATGAACCTCCATAATGTTCTCCTTAGTGGCTGTATCAATTTACATTCCCACCAACAGTGCAAGAGGGTTCCCTTTTCTCCACACCCCTCCAGTATTTATTGTTTGTAGATATTGTGATGATGGCCATTCTGACCGGTTTGAGTTGACACCTCATTGTAGTTTTGATTTGCATTTCTCTAATGATTAGTGATGTTGAGCATCCTTGCATGTATTTGTTGGCAATATCTTCTTTGGAGAAATGTCTATTTAGGTCTTTTGTCCATTTTTGGATTGGGCTGTTTGTTTTTTTGATATTAAAAGGCATGAGCTGCTTGTAAATTTGGAGAATGATCTTTTGTCAGTTGCTTCATTTGCAAATATTTTCTCCGATTCTGAGGGTTGTCTTTTCGTCTTGTTTATGGTTTCCTTTGCTGTACAAAAGCTTTTAAGTTTCATTAGGCCCCACTTGTTTATTTTTGTTTTTATTTCCATTTCTCTAGGAGGTGGGTCAAAAAGGATCTTGCTGTGATTTACGTCATAGAGTGTTATGCCTATGTTTTCCTCTAAGAGTTTTATAGTGTCCAGACGTATATTTAGGTCTTTAATCCATTTGACTTTTATTTGTGTGTATGGTCTTACATAGTGTTGTAATTTCATTCTTATACATGTGGCTGTCCAGTTTTCCCAACACCACTTATTGAAGGGGCTCTCTTTTTTCTATTGTATATTCTTGAATCCTTTATCAAAAGTAAGGTGATCATATGTGCATGGCTTTATCTGTGAGCTTTCTACCCTGTTCCATTGATCTACAGTTCTGTTTTTGTGCCAGTACCATACTGTCTTGATTACTGTAGCTTTGTAGTATTGTCTGAAATCTGGGAGCCTGATTCCTCCAGCTCCGTTTTTATTTCTCAAGATTGCTTTGGCTATTGGGGGTCTTTTGTGTTTCCATACAAATTGTGAAAATTTTTGTTCTAGTTCTCTGAAAAGTGCCATTGGTAGTTTGATAGGGATTGCATTGAATCTGTAGGTTGCTTTGGGTAGTAGAGTCATTTTCACAATGTTGATTCTTCCAATCCAAGAACATGGTATATCTCTCCATCTGTTTGTATCATCTTTAATTTCTTTCATCAGTATCTTATAGTTTTCTTCATACAGGTTTTTGTCTCCTTAGGTAGGTTTATTCCTAGATATTTTATTCTTTTTGTTGCAGTGGTAAATGGGAGTGTTTCCCTAATTTCTCTTTCAGATTGTTCATCATTAATGTATAGGAATAAAAGAGATTGTTGTGCATTAATTTTGTATCCTGCTGTTTCACCAAATTCACTGATTAGCTCTAGTATTTTTCTGGTAGCCCCTTTAGGATTCTCTATGTATAGTATCATATCAACTGCAAACAGTGAGAGTTTTATTTCTTCTTTTCCAATATGGATTTTTTAAATTTCTTTTTCTTCTCTGATTGATGTGACTAAAACTTCCAAAACTATGTTGAATAATAGTTGTGAGAGTGGACACCTTGTCTTGCTCCTGATCTTAGAGGAAGGGGTTTCAGTTTTTCACCATTGAGAATGACGTTGGCTGTGAGTTTTTCATATATGGCCTTTATAATGTTGAGGTAAGTTCCCTGTATGCCTACTTTCTGGAGTGTTTTTTATCGTAAATTGGTGTTGATTTTTGTCAAAAGCTTTTTCTGCATCTATGGAGATGATCATATGGTTTTTATCCTTTAGTAGGTTAATATAGTTTATCATATTGATTGATATGTGTATACTGAAGAATCCTTGCATTCCTGGGATAAACCCCACTTGATCATGGTATATGATCATTTTAATGTGCTGTTGGATTGTTTGCTAGTATTTTGTTGAAGATATTTGCATCTATGTTCATCAGTGATATTGGCCTGTAGTTTTCTACTTTTGTGAAATCCTTGTCTGGTTTTGGTGTCAGGGTGATTGTGGCCTTGTAGAATGAGTTTGGGAGTGTTTCTCCCTCTGTTATATTTTGGATGAGTTTGAGAAGAATAAGTGTTAGTGCTTCTCTAAATGCTTGAGAGAATTTGCCTGTGAAGCCATCTGGGCCCGGACTTTTGTTTGTTGAAAAAGCTTTAATCACAGTCTCAATTTCAGTGCTTGTGATTTCCCCATTTATATTTTCTATTTCATCCTGGTTCAGTCATGGAAGGTTGTGCATTTCTAAGAATTTGTCCATTTCTGCCAGGTTGTCCATTTTATTGGTATAGAGTTGCTTGTAGTAATCTCTCATGATCTTTTGTATTTCTTCAGTGTCAGTTGTTACTTCTCCTTTTTCATTTCTAATTCTATTGGTTTGAGTCTACTCCCTTTTTTTCTTGATGAGTCTGGCTAATGGTTTATCAATTTTCTTTATCTTCTCAAAGAACCAGCTTTCAGTTTTATTAATCTTTGCTATCTTTCCTTCATTTTTTCTTCATTTATTTCTGATCCTTCTGCTAACTATGAGGTTTTTTGTTCTTCTTTCTCTAATTGCTTTAGGTGTAAGTTTAAGCTGTGTATTAGAGAGGTTTCTTGTTTCTTGAGGTAGTATGGTATTGTTATAAACTTCCCTCTTAGAACTGCTTTTGCTGCATCCCATAGGTTTTGGATCATCATGATTTCACTGTCATTTTCTTCTAGGTATTTTCTGATTTCCTCTTTGATTTCTTCAGTGATCTCTTGGTTATAAAGTAATGTACTGTTTAGCCTCCATGTGTTTTTATTTTTTAAAGATTTTTTCCTGTAATTGATATCTAGTCTCATAATGTTGTGGTCAGAAAAGGTACTTGATGTGATTTCAATTTTCTTAAATTTACCAAGGCTTGATTTGTGACCCAATATATAATCTATCCTGGATAATGTTCCATGAGCTCTTGAGAAGAAAGTGTATTCTGTTGATTTTGGATAGAATGTCCTATAAATATCAATTAAGTCCATCTTCTTTAATCTGTCATTTAATGCTTGTGTTTCCTTATTTGTTTTCATCTTAGATGATCTGTTCATTGGTGAAAGTGGGCTGTTTAAATCCCCTAGTATGATTGTGTTACTGTTGATTTCCCCTTTTATGGCTGTTAACATTTTCCTTATGTGTTGAGGTGCTCCTATGTTGGGTGCATAAATATTTTAAATTGCTATATCTTCTTCTTGGATTGATCCCTTGATCATTATGTTGTGTACTTCTTTGTCTCTTGTAATAGTCTTGATTTTAAAAATGATTTTGTCTGATATGAGAATTGCTGCTCCAATTTTTTTTGATTTCCATTTGAGTGGAATATTTTTTTCCATCTCCTCATTTTAGTCTTCATGTGTCCCTAGTCTGAAGTGAGTCTGTTGTAGACAGCATATATATGGGTCTTGTTTTTGGATCCATTCAGCCAGTCTATGTCTTTTGTTAGGAGCATTTAATCCAATAACATGTAAGATAATTATCAATATGTATATTCCTATTACCATTTTCTTAATTGTTTTTGGTTTGTTATTGTAGGTCTTTTTCTTCTCTTGTGTTTCCTGCCTAGAGATGCTCCTTTAGCATTTGTTGTAATGTTGGTTTGGTAGTGCTGAATTCTCATACATTTTGTTTGTCTGTAAAGATTTTAATTTCTCTGTCGAATCTGAATGAGATCCTTGCTGGGTAGAGTAATCTTGGTTGTAGGTTTTACCTTTTCATCACTTTAAATATGTCCTGTCACTCCCTTCTGGCTTATAGAGTTTCTACTGTAAGATCAGCTGTTAAACTTATGGGGATTCTCTTGTTATGTTATTTGTTGTTTTTCCATTCCTGCTTTTAATATTTTTTCTTTGTATTTAATTTTTGATATTTTGATTAAAATATGTCTTGGTGTATTTTTCCTTAGATTTATCCTGTATGGGACTCGCTGTACTTCCTGACCTTGATTGACTATTTCCTTTCCCATATTAGGAAGTTTTCAACTATAATCTCTTCACATAGTTTCTCAGCCACTTTCTTCTTTTCTTCTTCTTCTTGAACCCTTATAATTCGAATGTTGGTGCATTTAATGTTGTCCCAGAGGTCTCTAAGTCTGTCCTCAATTCTTTTTATTCTTTTTTTTAAAAATTCTGCTCAGCAGTAGTTATTTCCTCTATTTTATCACCCAGGTCACTAATCCTGTTCTTCTGCCACAGTTATTCTGCTATTGTTTCCTTCTAGAGAATTTTTAATTTCATTTATTGTTTTGTTCAACATTATGTGTTTTCTCTTTAGTTCTTCTAGGTTCTTGTTATAACTTTCTTGAATTTTCTCCATTCTATTTCCAAGATTTTGGATTATCTTTACTATCATTACTCTGAATTGTTTTTCAGGTAGACTGCCCATTTCCTCTTCATTTGTTTGGTCTGGTGGGTTTTTATCTTGCTCCTTCATCTGCTGTGTGTTTCTCTGTCTTCTCATTTTGCTTAAATTTCTGTTTTTGGCATCTCCTTTTCACAGGCTGTAGATTCGTTGTTCCCATTGTTTTTGGTGTCTGCCCATAGTGGCTAAAGTTGGTGAAGTGGGTTGTGTAAGGTTCCTGGTGGAAGGAGGTGCCTGTGTTCTGGTGTATGAAGCTGGATCTTGTGTTTCTGGTGGGCAGGACCATGTCCAGTGGTGGGTTTTGGGGTGTCTGTGACCTTATGATTTTAAGAATCCTCTCTGCCAATGGGTGGGGTTGTGTTCCTGTCTTGCTAGTTGTTTGGCATAGGGTGTCAAGCACTGTAGCTCACTGGTTGTTCAGTCACGTTGGTCTTTAGTGTTGAGATGGAGATCTTTGGGAGAGCTATTGGCATTTGATATTACTTTGAGCTGGGAGGTGTCTGATGGATCAATTCCCTGAACTCAGCTCTCCAACCTCAGAGGCACAGGCCTGACAGCCGGCCAGAGAACCAAGATCCTGTCCGCCACATGGCTCAGAAGAAAAGGGAGAAAAAAGAAAGAAAAAACGAAAATCAAAAGAAATAAAGTAGAGGGCAGACAGCAGAAACAAGAAGAACTACAATACTGCACCTGTGGAACAAAAACCACATTCACAGAAAGATAGACAAGATGAGAAGGCAGGGGTCTATATGCCAGATGAAGGAACAAGATGAAACCCTAGAAAAACAACTAAATGAAATGGAGATAGGCAATTTTCTGGAAAAAGAAATCAGAATAATGATAGTGAAGATGATTCAGGACCTTGGAAAAAGAATGGAGGCAAAGATCAAGAAGATGCAAGAAATGGTTAATAAGGATCTAGAAGAATTAAAGAACAAACACAGATGGACAATACAATAACTGAAAAGAAAAATACACTAAAAGGAATCAATAGCAGAATGACTGAGGCAGAAGAACGGATAAAAGACCTGGAAGACAGAATGGTGGCATTCACTGCTGTGGAACAGAAAAAAGAAAGAAAAGAAATGAAGACAGCCTAAGAGACCTCTGGGACAACATTAAACACAACAACATTCACATTATAGGTGTCCCAGAAGGAGAAGAGAGAGAGAAAGGACCCGAGAAAATATTTGAAGAAATTATAGTCAAAAATTTCCCTAACATGAGAAAGGAAATAGCCACCCAAGTCCAGGAAGTGCAGAGAGTCCCATACAGGATAAACCCAATGAGAAACATGTCAAAACACATAGGAATCAAATTGGCAAAAATTAAAGACAAAGAAAAATTATTGAAAGAAACAAGGGAAAAATGACCAATAACACACAAGGGAACTCCCATAAGATTAACAGCTGATTTCTAAGCAGAAACTCTACACGCCAGAAGGGAGTGGCATGATATACTTAAAGTGATGAAAGGGAAGAACCTACATGCAAGATTAATCTACCAAGCAAGGATCTCATTCAGATTTGATGGAGAAATCAATAATCAATTAAATATTCTTTAATTCTTTACAGACAAGCAAAAGCTAAAAGAATTCAGCACCACCGAACCATCTCTAAAACAAAATGCTAAAGGAATATCTCTAACTGTGAAACACAAGAGAAGACAAAGACCTACGAAAACAAACCCTAAACAATTAAGAAAATGGTAATAGTAACATACATATAGATAATTACCTTAAACATGTATGGATTAAATGCTCCAACCAAAAGACATAGACTGGCTGAATGGATACAAAAACAAGACCCATATATATGCTGTCTACAAGAGACCCACTTCTGACTTAGGGACACATACAGACTGAAACTGAAGGAATGGAAAAAGATATTCCATACAAATGGAAATCAAAAGAAATCTGGCATAGCAATACTCATATCAGATAAAATAGACTTTAAAATGAAGAATCTTACAAGAGACAAGGAAGGACACTACATAATGATCAAGGAATCAATCCAAGAAGAAGATATAACAATTATAAATATATATTCACCTAACATAGGAGCACCTCAATACATCAGGCAGCTGCTAAAACTATAAAAGAGGAAATCAACAGTAACACAATAATACTGCTGGACTTTAACACCTCACTTACAATAATGGACAGATCATCCAAACAGAAATTAAAAAGGAAACACAAGCTTTAAGTGACACAATAGACCAGATAGATTTAATTGATATTTATAGGACATTCCATCCAATAACTGTAGATTACACTTTCTTCTCAAGTACGCACGGAACATTCTCCAGGATAGATCACATCTTGGGTCACAAATCAAGCCTCAGTAAATTTCAGAAAATTGAAATCACATCAACCATCTTTTCTGACCACAATGCTATGAGATTAGAAATCAATTAAAGGGGGGGAAAAAGGAAAAAACCACAAACACATGGAGGCTAAACAATACATTACTAAATAACCAAGAGCTCACTGAAGAAATCAAAGAGGAAATCAAAAAATACCTAATGAAAAATGACAATGAAAACAGGATGATCCAAAACCTATGGGATGCAGCAAAAACAGTTCTAAGAGGGAAGGTTAGAGCTATACAAGTCTACCTCAAGAAACATGAAAAATCTCAAATAAACAATCTAACATTACACCTAAAAGAACTAGAGAAAGAAGAACAAACAAAACCCAAAGTTAGCAGAAGGAAAGAAATCATAAAGATCAGAGCAGTAATAAATGAAATAGAAACAAAGAAAACAATAACAAAGATCAATAAAACTAAAAGCTGTTTTTTTTAGAAGATAAACAAAATTGATAAACCATTAGCCAGAATCATCAAGAAAAAGAGGGCGAGGACTCAAATCAATAAATTAGAAATGAAAAAGGAGAAGTTACATCAGATACTGCAGAAATGCAAAGTATTCTAAGAGACTACTACAAGCAACTCTATGCTAAAGGAATGGACAACCTGGAAGAAATGGACAAATTCTCAGAAATGTGTAACCTTCCAAGACTGAACCACGAAGAAATAGAAAATATAAACAGACCAATCACAAGTAATGAAATTGAAACTGTGATTAAAAATCTTCCAACAAAAAAAATCCAGGACCAGTTGGCTTCACAGGTGAATTCTCTCAAATATTTAGAGAAGAGCTAACATCCATCCTTCTCAAACTCTTCCAAAAAATTGCAGATGAAGGAAAACTCTCAAACTCATTCTATGAGGCCACAATCACCCTGATACCAAAACCAGACAAGGATTCTACAAAAAAGAAAAATTACAGACCAATATCACTCATGAATATAGATGCAAAAATCCTCAACAAAATACTAGCAAACAGCATCCAACAACACCTTTAAAGGATCATACACCATGAGCATTTGGGATTTATTCCAAAGATGCAAGGATCCTTCAATATATGCAAATCAATCTATGTGATGCAGCATATTAACAAATTGAAGAATAAAAACCATATCATCATCTCAATAGATGCAGAAAAATCTTCTGAAAAAATTCAACACCATTTATGATAAAACTCTCCAGAAAATGGGCATAGAGGGAAACTACCTCAACATAATAAAGGCCATACATGACAAACCCACAGCAAACATCATTCTCAATGGTGAAAAACTGAAAGCATTTTCTCTAAGATCAGGAACAAGACAAGGATGTGCACTCTAACCATTATTATTCAACATAGTTTAGACGTCCTAGCCATGGCAATCAGAGAAGAAAAAGAAATAAAATAATACAGATTGGAAAAGAAGAAGTAAAACTGTCACTGTTTGCAGATGGCATGATATTATACATAGAGAATCCTAAAGATGCCACCAGAAAACTACTAGAGCTAATCAATGAATTTGGTAAAGTTGCAGTATACAAAATTATTGCACAGAAATTTCTTGCATTCCTATACATTAATGATGAAAAATCTGAAAGAGAAATTAAGGAAACTCTCCCATTTACCATTGCAACAAAAAGAATAAAATACCTAGGAATAAACCTACTTAGGGAGACAAAAGACCTGTATCCAGAAAACTATAAGACACTGATGAAGGAAATTAAAGATGATACCAAGAGTTGGAGAGATATACCATATTCTTGGATTGGAAGAATCAATGTTGTGAAAATGACTATACTACACAAAGCAATCTACAGATTCAATGCAATTCCTATCAAATTACCAATGGCAATTTTTACAGAGCTAGAACAAAAAACCTTAAAATCTGTATGGAGACACAAAATAACCCAAATAGCCAAAGCAGTCTTGAGGGAAAAAAAACGGAGCTAGAGGAATCAGAATCCCTGACTTCAGACTATACTACAAAGCTACAGTAATCAAGACAACATGGTACTGGCACAAAAGCAGAAAAAAATGGAACAAGATAGAAAGCCCAGAGATAAGCTCATGCATCTATGGTGAACTAATCTATGACAAATGAGACAAGGATATACAATGGAGAAAAGACAGCCTCTTCAATAAGTGGTGCTGGGAAAACAGGACAGCTACATTTAAAAGAATGAAATTTGAACACTCCCTAACACTGTACACAAAGATAAACTCAAAGTAGTTTAAAGACCTAAATGTATGACTGGACACTATAAAATTCTTGGAGGAAAACATGGGAAAAACACTCTTTGGCATAAATTACATCAAAATCTTTTTTGATCCACCTTCTAGAGTATGGAAATAAAAACAAAAATAAACAAATGGGACCTAATGAACCTTCAAAGCTTTTGCACAACAAAGGAAACCATAAACAAGATGAGAAGACATCCCTGAGAAAGGGAGAAAATATTTGCAAATGAATCACAGGACAAAGGATTAATCTCCAAAATATATAAACAGCTCATGCACCTCAATATTAAAAAAACAAACAAGGGGCTTCCCTGGTGGCACAGTGGTTGAGAGTCTGACTGCCAATGCAGGGGACACGGGTTCGAGCCCTGGTCTGGAAAGATCCCACATGCCGTGGAGCAACTAGGCCCGTGAGCCACAATTACTGAGCCTGCGCGTCTGGAGCCTGTGCTCCGCAACGGGAGAGGCCATGATGGTGAGAGGCCCGCACACCACGATGAAGAGTGGACCCCGCTTGCCACAACTAGAGAAAGCCCTCGCACAGAAACGAAGACCAAACACAGCCATAAATAAATTTAAAAAATTAAAAAAAAACAAAAAACAAACAAAAAAAACAAACAACCCAATCCAAAAATGGGCAGAACTCCTAAATAGACATTTCTCCAAAGAAGATATACAAATGACCAAGAAACAATTGAAAAGCTGCTCAACATCACTAATTATTAGAGAAATGCAAATCAAAACTACAATGAGGTATCACGTCACACCAGTCAGAATGGGCATCATCAGAAAATCTACAAACAACAAATGCTGGAGACGGTGTGGAGAAAAGGCAACCCTCTTGCACTGTTGGTGGGAATGTAAATTGATACAGACACTATGGAGAACAGTATGAAGGTTCCTCAAAAAACTAAAAATAGAATTACCATATGATCCGGCAAACCCACTACTGGGCATATACCCACAGAAAACCATAATTCAAAAAGACACATACACCCCAATGTTCATTGCAGCACTATTTACAATAGCCAGGTCATGGAAGCAACCTTAGTGTCCATCTACCGATGAATAGATAAAGAAGATATGGTACATATATACAGTGGAATATTACTCAGCCATAAAAAGGAACGATATTGGGTCATTTGTTGAGACGTTTATGGATCTAGAGACTGTCATCCAGAGTGAAGTAAGTCAGAAAGAGAAAAACAAATATCGTATATTAACGCATATATGTGGAACCTAGAAAAATTGTACAGATGAACCACTTTGCTGGACAGAAATTGAGACACAGCTGTAGAGAACAAACGTATGGCCACCAAGCAGGGAAACCTGCAGGGGGGGGTGGCGGTGGTTTGATGTATTGGGCGATTGGGATTGACATGTGTACACTGATGTGTATAAAATTGATGAATATTAAGAACCTGTGGTATAAAAAAATGTAAAATTAAATTAAAAAAATACTCAACGTATCTTTGGTTAAAGAGCAGTGAGTGAAGCTGTTTGATTATTGTAAAACAAGCAGTTTCAGGGCAAATTGAGTGGGCTGATACCTAGAATATGTCATTAAGCTGTGATCAAGGAAAGAAGATTAGAGGATGGATTCCAATGAACTCAATCACTGTTTGAAGCCTAACTCTGGGCAAGTCAACATACTGATAAGAGGATATGACAATGTCAAGGACTAATGAAATACCCAGAGACATGCAGAGTCATCCATTACCTATTTATTCCACTTTGGAAGTGATTTAAGAAAAAATGTTATTCTGTGGTGAAGGCAGAATAGAGTAACTAACACTTATTTAGCATGTATTGTGTGCCAGGTGTTTTAAATATGTTATTTCATTTGATCCTCAAAACAGGTCTTTAAAATGAGTATTACAACCTTGTTTTATATATAAGGAAACAAACTCTAAGACCAGTAAATAGTCCTTCTAACTGAGCAGAACTAAGTAAAGGGAGGAGCAGTGTTTCAAACCAGATTTTTATTACTACAGAGTTATTGTCTGTATAAAATTTTGCCACTTATAAAACAAATAGAGATAACATGGGAGTTAAAGGTAGCTATGAGCACTGTATAAACATTTAAAATGTATATTTTTCTCAGGTTTTATTGAAATACCAGAATTCTTGACTATTAAATTTTCACTTTCAAACTTTCAAAAAAAAAAAAAAAAAGAATGGGAGAAAATATTTACAAATGAAGCAACTGACAAAGGATTAATCTCCAAACTTTCCAAGAAGCTCATGCAGCTTAATATCAAAAAACAGTCAGGGGAGGCGACGGAGCCGGGCCTAGGCATGAGGCCGGGCGGCAACCGGAGCGCAGGTGGCAGTGGCGGCGATGAGCAACATTGTGGAGAAGATGCTAACGGCGCTGCCGGGACTCTTCTTGAAGAACCAGTCAGCTAACAGGCCCGTGGCCACCAAGGCGTCCTTCTCCTCCCGACTGGGCGGCCTGGTCCGTGGCATCACCGCACTCACCTCCAAGCATGAGGAAGAGAAATTAATCCAGCAGGAACTGAATAATCTGAAAGGAACTGTTTCTGCTCCTACTACAACTCTGAAAATAATGAAGGAATATATGGTGAGCCTTATATATTGTGAAATGGTTGGATATGATGCTTCCTTTGGTTACATACATGCAATCAAGTTGGCACAACAAGGAAACCTTTTAGAAAATAGAGTAGGTTATTTGGCTGTTTCTTTATTTCTACATGAAAGTCATGAACTGTTGATTCTCCTTGTGAATACAGTTGTAAAGGACTTGCAGAACACTAACCTAGTAGAAGTATGTATGGCACTTACTATCGTCAGTCAGATTTTCCCTCGAGAAATGATTCCAGCTGTTCTTCCATTAATAGAAGATAAACTTTAACATTCTAAGGAGCTTATATGAAGAAAAGCTGTCCTAGC
Organism: Hyperoodon ampullatus; assembly: GCF_949752795.1. Classification (NCBI taxonomy): domain Eukaryota; kingdom Metazoa; phylum Chordata; class Mammalia; order Artiodactyla; family Ziphiidae; genus Hyperoodon; species Hyperoodon ampullatus. The sequence goes on from NC_136921.1 coordinate 103,669,490, forward strand.
ATTTAAATTCTATCTCATCGCTCCTAATCAAGTACAGCATATCCATATTAAGTTTCGGAAAGCACTTTGTGACAGAGATGTTGGGGTCATGGCTGCTTCCTTGCACATATACCTTAGGATGATTAAGGAGAATTCATCTGCATATAAAGACTTGACTGGGAGTTTTGTAACAATTTTGAAGCAAGTGGTTGGAGGAAAACTCCCCGTAGATTTTAATTACCGCAGTGTACCAGCACCATGGTTACAAATTCAGCTGTTGAGAATACTAGGACTTCTAGGGAAAGATGATCAAAGGACAAGTGAATTAATGTATGATGCTCTCGATGAATCCTTACAAAGAGCTGAGTTAAATCACAATGTCACATATGCTATTCTGTTTGAATGTGTACGTACAGTCTATTCTATTTATCCTAAATTGGAATTACTTGAGAAGGCTGCCAAGTGCATTGGAAAATTTGTTTTGTCACCTAAAATAAATCTCAATTATTTAGGATTGAAGGCTCTTACCTATGTTATCCAACAGGATCCCACTCTGGCTCTTCAATACCAGATGAAAATAATTGAATGCTTAGACCATCCTGATCCTATTATTAAAGAGAGACTCTGGAACTTCTTTACAGAATTACTAATGCACAGAATATAACAGTGATTGTCCAGAAAATGCTTGAATATTTACATCAGAGCAAAGAAGAATATATTATTGTCAATTTAGTTGGCAAAATAGCTGAGCTGGCTGAGAAATATTCTCCTGATAATGCGTGGTTTATTCAGACAATGAATGCTGTATTTTCAGTGGGAGGAGATGTTATGCATCCTGATATTCCCAATAACTTTCTGAGACTGCTAGCAGAAAGTTTTGATGATGAAACAGAAAATCAACAATTAAGACTCTATGCAGTTCAGTCTTATTTCACTTTACTAGATGTGGAAAATGTGTTCTACCCACAGAGATTTCTTCAAGTTATGAGTTGGGTTTTAGGGGAGTATTCCTACCTCTTAGATAAGGAAACGCCAGAGGAAGTTATAACCAAGCTCTACAAGTTACTTAGGAGTGACTCCATTTCTTCAGAAACAAAAGCCTGGATAATTGCTGCTGTTACCAAGTTGACACCTCAAGTACACTCTTCTAATATAGTTGAGAGATTAAGCCAGGAATTTACCACATCTTCGGATATTTGTTTGAGACAGCATGCATTTGAATTAAAACATTTGCATGAGAATGTGAAATTTATGAAAGGCTTGATTCCAGTTGATAAGAGTTGTGAAGACATGGTGGTAGTTGCTTCCTTATCTTTTCTGGATGGTTTTGTGGCTGAAGAACTAAGTCAGGGGGCAGCACTTACAAACCTCACCACCAACGGCAGGAGGAAAAGCTTTCTCAGGAAAAAGTTCTCAGTTTTGAACCATAAGGACTCTCCTTTTCTTCATCTGATTTCGCTGGACGACAGTCTCCTGCTGGCATTTCTCTTGGTTCAGATATATCTGGGAATAGTAAAGAGACCGGGCTAAAAGAGACAAATAGCTTGAAGCTGGAAGGTGTAAAGAAATTGTGGGGGAAAGAGGGCTATCTTCCCAAGAAGGAAAGCAAAACCGGTGATGAAACAGAAGCTCTGCCAGTCCCTCAAGTGAATATAATAATGGAAAATGTAGATCAAAGTATAACAAAAACCAATCAATCTCAAGCCCTTACCCAGTCTAAAGAAAAGAAAGAAAAGCAGCTGCTGGCATCATCACTATTTGTTGGACTAGGATCAGAAAGTACAATCAATTTGCTAGGAAAAGTAGATACCCTTTCTCACAAGTTCAGAAGGAAATCAAAAGTCAAGGAAACCAAAAGTGGGCAAACAACCACTGCTCAAAATATGACCCGTTCTTCCTTTAGTTCTTCATCAAATGTGACTTATGAAGAAGACTATTATTTGGATCATTTGTAGGATAGAGGAGACAAAGAAGTAAAGAAATATTCTCTTAATTCAGAACTTTTAGATTCTGAGTCACTCACAGAACTGCCCTTGGTTGAGAAAATCTCAAATTGCAGGCTGTCTACACCCTCTTTGTTTGCTGGTAACAACATGGAAGTTTTTCACACTCCTCAGTCCACTGCAGCTTCAGTTGCCAATGAAATCTCTTTAGCTGCTTCTTTGCTGGAAGAAACTACTGAACACATGCATTCAGATCTTATGGAGGTCTGTAATAATGAAACCATATCAGTGTCTTCTTACAAAATTTGGAAAGATGAGTGTTTGTTGATGGTCTGGTCAGTTTTTAATAAGAGTGTTTCAGAACTGAAAAGTGCTAACCTAGAAATTGCTCCTACAGAAAATTTCAAGATCACTGAGCAACCTGGATACTGCTTGCCTGTAATAGAAGCAGAAAGCACCAAAAACTTTCAATACAGTGTGCAGATGGAAAAACCTTTTACAGAAGGGAATCTTTCTGGTTTTATAAATTATCAAGTGATGGATACTCATTCTGTTCAGCTCGAATTTTCAGTAAACTTATCACTATTAGATTTCATTGGGCCATTAAAAATCTCGACTGAAGACTTTGGTAAACTCTGGTTATCCTTCGCAAATGATGTGAAACAAAATGTGAAGATGCAGAATCACAAGCTGCTCTGCCTTCTACCTTAAAGGCCCTGCAACAGGAACTAAGACTTCATGTTGTTGACATTATAGGTTTGTAGTGTTCTAAAAAGGCAATCTTGTGTTTATAGGGGCTTTCTTACAATCAGAAAACAAATTAACTCTTGTAAGTGTCAGATTTCTTAGAGCTGTATTTCATGTTATGAGTATCTTTCAGATAAGTGTGTTGTTCAGACTTTATTAAATAATTTTTTGTGTGGTAAAATATACATAATGAAATTTACCATTTTAACCATTTTTAAATGTACAGATTAGTGGCATTAAATACATTCATGTTATGCAGCCATTGCCACCATCATCTCCAGAACTTTTTCCTCTTTCCTAAGTAAAACTGTACCCATTAAACACTAACTCCCCATTGCCCCTACCTCTCCAGCCCTTTGCAACCACCATTCTATTTTCTGTCTCTATGAATTTGACTACTCTAGTTACCTCATCTAAGTAGAATCATACAATATTTGTCCTTTTGTGACTGGCTTATTTCACTTGTCTTAATGTCTTCAAGGTTCATCTATGTTATGTGTCAAAATTTCCTTCCTTTTTAAGGCTAAATATTGTTCCATTTTACGAATGTACCACATTGGTTTATCCATTAATATTTTGACAGACACTGTGTTTGTTTCCACCTTTTGGCTATTGTGAATAACGCTGCTCTGAACATGGGTGTACAAATAAATCTGTGTTTGAGTCAAAAAAAATCACAATCTAAAAATGGGCAGAAGACCAAGACATTTCCCCAAAGAAGATATACAGATTGCCAACAAACAAATGAAAGGATGCTCAACATCACTAATCATCACTAGAGAAATGCAGATCAAAACTACAATGAGGTATCACCTCACACCAGTCAGAATTACCATCATCAAAAAATCTACAAACAATAGATGTTGGAGAGGGTGTGGAGAAAAGGGAACCCCCTTGGTGGGAATGTAAATTGATACAGCCACTATGGAGAACTGTATGGAGGTTCCTTAAAAAAATAAAAATAGAATTACCCTATGACCCAGCAATCCCAATACTAGGCATATACCCCAAGAAAGCCATAATTCAAAAGGAGTTATGGTCCACAGTGTTCATTGCAGCTTTATTTACAATAGCCAGGACATGGAGGCAACCTAAGTGTCCATCGATAGATGAATGGATAAAGAATATGTGGCACATATACAATGGAACATTACTCAGCCATAAAAAGAAATGAAATTGTGTTATTTGTAGTGAGGTGGATGGACCTAGAGTCTGTCATACAGAGTGAAGTAAGACAGAGAGAGAAAAACAAATACAGTATTCTAACACATGTATATGGAAACCGAAAAAAACAAAAATGGTTCTAAAGAACATGGGGGCAGGACAGTAATAAAGTCGCAGACATAGAGAATGGACTTGAGGACAAGGGGAGGGGGAAGGGTAAGCTGGGATGCTGTGAGGGAGTGGCACGGACATATATACACTACCAAATGTAAAATATATAGCTAGTGGGAAGCAGCTGCATAGCACAGGGAGATATGATCGGTCTTTTTGCATCCACCTAGAAGGGTGGGATATGGAGGGTGGGAGGGAGACACAAGAGGGGGAGGATATGGGGATATATGTACACATATAGCTGATTCACTTTGTTATAAAGCAGAAACTAACACAACAATGTAAAACAATTATACTCCAATAAAGGTGTTAAAAAAAACTGATATCTAATTCAGATTGAAATATAACTTGTTCTTTATTTTCATAACATGGAACTGAGGAAGAAGATCCAAAATATTTCCTCTTCTGGTTAATTTTTATTTATGTAAACATCTCTATTGTCAAACCAATCTATCCAGTAGAATGAGCTAGACAGAGAATGAATCTTAGTATGAAGCCATAAGAGAAACCAGGGAAGAAAATAGATTTAGTGATGCCTCAGAGGCAGATACTAATTTTTTTTTCTAACCAAATATGTGACCATCTGTAATTTAAGCAAATATTGAATATAAAAATTGGATGTCTGGTTCACTTGATGCTTGCAATTTTCTTTCAGATGATACTGATTATGATGATTTTAAAAGTATGTAACAGTACATATTTACAGAAAGAAAATGAAAATGAGAACTTTGAAATAATTTGGGGGATTGGAGTGATTAAATTAATCTCCTACTTTCTGTGCAATTGTCTGAAAAACCTGTAGTATATTTTTCGTTTGCTGCTAAAAAGATGCTCATATTCTTTGATGTTAACTGAAGTTTAAAATCTTTCTGGAATTGGAAAACTTAAAAATAATGCTGTATATGAAAAATAAATGTTAGCAAAGAATTTTTATCTATTTACCTACCACACAGGGCTGAGTAGGCAGTTACCTTATTTTATCCATAGGTTCTAATATTAAGCCAAGTTGAAGTGCCTGAAAGCAGCTCTTTTGCCCGTTTCCTGTTTGCCCATTTCTGTTTCCCTCTAACCTTAAAAGGACCTAATTACAGAAATGAGATCACTAAGCAATTGAAACTAACTCCTGACATGCTCTCCTGAATGCACACCATGCCTTGTCTAACCTGTTGATTATTTTCCTAGATAAAAAGAAGTAAGAATGAAGAATTAAGCAGTTAAAAAATGACTAGCTCTCTACCCCCAACACCCCCCCCCCCCAAGGTATCCTGTAGACAGATCACGTGGGCAAGATAACATCTGAAGAGAGAGTCAGCCAGTCTGGATGCAATGGAGAAGGATGCAGAACCCAAACTCCTGCCTCGATGAGTCACTGATCCTTTCTTCCCTTTAAAAACCGTCATAGCTGAATAGAGTCTTGGGAGTTCGTCTCTGGGCACAAGTCCACCATCTCCCCCGATTGCCAGCTTTTCGATTAAAGCACCTTTCCTTTCTACTGACACTTTCTTCTTGAATGATTGGCTTTTGAGGGGTGAGCAGCAGAACCTGAGTTCAGTAACATGCCCGCAATGCGCATTCCTGCCATCCCTGACCAGAAGTCCTCTGCAGCCATGTGACCCTCAGAGTCATGTCCTCTCAGGACCAGTCTTTGTCACTCCTACTGGAGCCCAGCATGTCCACTGTCATATCTCCAGAGAGCAGATTCTTGGCTCTCTGTCCTGGGGTAGTTTCTGCTTTGGACCCTCTGGATTTGCTGTCTTTCTGACTCTCCCTGGAGATCAGCGCAGTGCCCCTGGAGTCCTTATTTCCCAAATGTCATGTCTTCCTTTGTCTCAGTAGAAGCTCATCTGTGAATATTCAGTCCTCTGGGATCCTGGCACAAGCCAGCCACCACACCTCATCATGCAAAACTGGGTGAAAATAGTATGAATCTCCCCAGGAGAATCAATAGATATAATCAACACAAACAGTATTTCCTTTTCTTATTCTTTCTGGCTAGCAGTTCATGAGGTTCATTATTTTCCTTCTTCAATCACATAAGGTCACCTGAAATCAAACAGCAGCATCTCAGTGCCTTGCACAGATTATAATGTCATGACTTGCCAAGTATAATCCTCCCAAGGTACAGTTTGTCAGATGAAATGTACCTACTTTTCCCTTTCCTGATTAATTATAACTTTCAGTTCAGCCTCTGATGTCTGTAAGGAACTTTGATTTTGTTCTATGGAACATTCCTCATATGACTAATGATGAATACCCTCTATTCTTCCTCAAGGTGGCCTTTTTGAGTCTGAACATCATAACCTATATGACAAGGTGACAGGGTAAAGAAGCTAGGTCACTCTGGATCCACCTGGGTGCACAGCAGAGCCTGATAGACAGGCTCTTCCTTGATATCCTCCCTTACCAAGCCTAGCCTAGGGGAGTTACAAATGAGACATCACACATCATCTTACCTGGACACACTTGTAATAATGAAAATAGCCAAGAGCATTCTCTGAATACTTGAGAGGAGGTTTCCAGAAGGTGCCTCATATCTGAGATTGGAGTTTTCATTTTCTTGGAGAGACCATGGTCCTTGAGAACATAGCATCTTTGTCCTTGAAGCATTTCAACCACCTGCAAGATTTGCTTCAGACCCCGTCAAACTGGGTTGGAATGACTCTATGTAGCGCTTCCCACTTTGGAGGCTTTGGGATTGTAAGTGGATGTTGAAATACTGAAAGAAAGTGATCATTAAAAATGTCCCAAGACATATATAGTGTTTTCAGACATGATGGTTAACCTTGATATCTTGGCTCTTTTCCAAATTGAGTAATTGTATCTGCCAAGCTCAAGGTCCCCATACATTTTTAATTGAGGAATTATCTTTTCTTCTTCTCTTAAAACCTGCTCATGGGTTTATTCACATCAGCAAAACAGACAGGCCATGGCACCCCAAGGCATCCCCATCTGTGATTGGTGAGGCAGTCAGAATTCTGAGAAGATAGTCTTTTCTTGAGCAATTGTAATAGGGCTTTATTCTACACAATTCATTTGCCTAGTTATATCTGATGTTTATAATACTAACAAGAATCAAAGCATTGAAAACAAAATAAGATCATCTTTAACATGAAGAAAATGTTGACTACTTACAAATAAAACACACTAATATCAGAATGCCAGCTCTGTAATAGAGCAACACAGAAGAAATGTAAAACATAGCTTCCTCCCAAATGCTTTTTTACAGGTTACTTTTCACAGATTAAGTGGAATGATCCATTTGTGTGTGTCTGTCACAGTGTCAATAAGGCCTCTTACACAGAAAGCTATAGTAGGCCTTGTAATAATATACTTTTGTACTTATACTAATATTTGTTCCAAGAGGTTGAGTGACCTGTAGATTGGATAGATAAATTTTATACTTCTCTTCCTTCTTCTTTTGCTTCCACTATCAATTCCTTCTTCACAATGACTAGCTTCATAGTAAAAATGTTAATCACACTTATAGTAGTTGGGCTGTTATATTCTAGCACTGAGCTCAAAATATTAAATGCATCATCTTGTTTGATCCACACAGAAACCTTCTTCAATAATCACTATTATTCTGATTCTATAGATAGAGAAACTGAAGCTTTGAAGTGTAGATAACTTACCCAAAGTTACCCAGTTACTAGGTAACAGATCAAGATTTCAGAAGACATCCGACTTCAAAACCTGTGCTCACGCTACTGTGCTTCTCGCTTCTGTTTTGTAGCTAGAGATAGTTAGATATGAGCAAGATTAAATGAAAAAACAACAAAAAATGTGCTCAGAAATGCACTGTCTGTCCATGGTGGACTGGAGATTTTAGTTATAATGCTTGGTTGTAACTACTACAGTGTTTTTTTTTTTAAGTTTTTCAAGTATCTCCAAAATTGTAAAATCTGGTCTGTTTATTTTTATATTTATAAAACACCAAGACTGTATGTGACTATTTTTATAAACCCTCAACACTCTTACTCTAGAAATTACTTTTATGATAATATTTGGCAATACTAATTGTGGTCAAGACTCTTAGTTGCAATCTCTGTCTACCTTGAAAGAAATAGTGTGGAAGTTTATGCAGATGCTTACATTAAGAGAAATATCTAAACCAGTTCCCCATTTTTCAGGTGGAGGATTAAAAGGCAGCCACTGCTCAATGCATCTATTGCTTTATTGGCTATTGTAATAAGTTAATAAAATGGACATTTCCTTATCCAGTAAGAGAGCTTCCTTAATTTAATTTCTTCATGTGATGGTAGAAGCTGACTCAGAATGTAACTAAAGAAGTAGCACTAGTGAGATAAGCTCAGCTTAAGTTTCCCAGAGACAACTGTCTAGTTTTGAACTTATATTAAGCCATGCCACATAAATGTTAAAGCAGGCAGATATCTAGATATGAGGAGAGAAAGGGGATACAGGCCGAATGGCAGGAAACCACACGTCTTGTAAACAACAGAGGTCCTTGGGCAGACAAAGAAAAGCAGGAACCTCCAGACTGACAGGAAACCACACGTTTTGGGGTGATCAGGGTCCTGGAGGCAGACAAAGAAAGGTGGGAAAAGGGGGGAATCTCCAGTGTCCAAGTGTAACCTGTTGTATAATGTGATTGCATTACAAAAAATGGCCCTTGCAGATCAGAATTTCCCATTATGCACCGAGGCCATGACACTTCCCATCAAGGGTAAATAAGGACAAAAATTCCTCCTCCCCTCGGGAAGGTGGAGCTGGGAAGAAAATCAGGGAATACGACCCCCAAACCACTCCCACCCCAATGAATACTCTACCTCTTCACTTCTACACCCCACATGACTTGCTTGCCAAGAAAACTCAGGGCAGCTCCTCACTTGAGTCTGCCCACTATCCCCTTGCGAGCATACTATCACTTGAATAAATCCTCACTTTTCTTTCTTGGCCTCCCTGTCTCGTCTGTGAATTCTTTCTGTGATGAGACAAGATACGACTCTCCAGTATCATAAACATATGTGGCTAGTGGAATGACTATAGCCTTTGCATGCAGAAGATCACAACAAATACGATTAAGGAACAGAGTCAAAATGACTCTGAAGGAAATCTAGCTTCCTAACCAGGACCTTTTCCATTAGATCATGCATGTATTCTCAGAAAGACTTGATGTGTTTTAAAGTGAGTTTCTCAATGTCACCAGTGATGTCTTTGACTACAGTTAGCAAGCTCACATCAGGTCTTCCTTACATGCTTCTGTGTTTCAGTCTCTCGGTGAATGACACACTCTGATTTCATTTCTCTGATAACCATGAATTTCTAAAGCTATTATTGTCATTAACAGATGAGAAACCTGAAGTTTCTATGAGGTTAAATGACTTTCCCAAAGTCATTGGCACTCCTTCTGTCTTATCTCTATCTAACCATAACATAGCATCAAAAATTTGATGTTATTTTACTCAACAATGTGAAGAAGCAATGTTGGTGAAGCATTGCACATCTTAGGAATTATATAGCAACTATATATGCACATAAACACATTTAATCTTTCTAGCATATCAGTGAGGTTAAATATCATTATTGTAACTTAATGGATACAGAAAATTAGATACAGAAAGACTAAACTGTCTGAAAAGACTACCTAACTTGTAAATGTCAGTGGAAGATTTGAACAAAGGGCTGCCTATCTCCGAAGCTTGTGTTCACTCTAATGACTTCTCAATGGAAATCACTTTATAAATGATCTTTAGTATCTTCACAAAATGTCCTTTATTGTCTTCAAAGTGATCTCGGGGAGGCAAGGGGTGAGTTGGCTTGTAGCAGACCTCAGCCCTTGTCTTCTATGAAGAAATAATTCAACAAACAGACAGATGTGAAGCAGATAAAGCATTTATTAGAAGCAAAGTACGTGTGGAATAACACACGGGCAGACTTGAAATAAGTCGTGCACAATAAGGGTGACTTAAATCACTTATATGGGGACAGATTCCTGGGTTCCCTCTTGGCCAATCATTTTGCTTATGCCCATATTTTGTCTGACTCAGGGCCCTCCCCGTGTGCACATGCATCCTTTACCCAAGATGGATTCTAATGCAAAGGTTTCTGGAAGGTTGTCATGCTCTCACTCCCTCTTTTGACTGCTGAGGACCTTCTCTGTGCATGTATGGGTTGGGAAATTCCCTTGACTACAAGAATGAGAAAAATGTGGTTTTTATTCAGTCAGGGCCATAGTCCTGCTGATATCTTATCCCAAATTGTCAGCAGGAGACTGGTTGCAGCTGCTCAGCCTGGGGCCCATCTATCTCCTACCTCAAAAGGATAATGCCCCACAAAACATATTGCTAATACACAAAGGCAGAATTTCTCCAACAGTAAGGTGAAATTACTTTCCTACAAAAATGTTGCCATAGAAGATACTCTAAAGAAGGATGCTCAGAGCAACTGGGCTCTCTTAATTCTGCAGTTTCAAAGTAAGAATACAATTTAATTGTTCATCAAGTCAAGAAGGATTCCAAGTAGAATAAGTTCCTAATATCTCACTTCAATATATTGGGTTTCAAGCATCTCTCAACTTTTGAAGAATTATCAGCTACTGCTCCAGGAAAAGGGAATGAGATGATTCCCCACCTACTTTCCCAACTTTATTTAAGTAGTGCTTGTTCTGCAAAACTCTACATATCTCCTAAGACTGAACCAGAACACACAGCATGGATGGAATTCTGTAAATGAAAGATCTGTGCTGACATAAATTCCTTCAGATCTGGGAAAGCACAGGGCAGGAAGACATCAACACACCACCTTACACCTTTTATTTTCCTTACTTGGAATACTGTTTTTGGCTATGAGGTACTCCACGCATGTTTACTGAGCGGTATCTCTGAGTCAGACACTGAGATATATGTTGGGAGACGAATGAAATGCAGCCCTGTCCTAAAGCCTTCTACACACTCATCTCGGGTGAGAAGCAATGCATATGTATATATGTATGAGTTTTCCGAAGCTGTTCCTAGAGGATAAAAGTGTCTTCACAGCCTGGTCTTCAAGGAAAAGGTTTAATTTCTCATCAGAAGAGTAGATCATTAAATATATGAAGGCTCAAGGACCTCTACTCACAAATCTCTTATTCCTTGAAACTCATAATTCCCAGGAGTGACTCCTGGACATTTCTCTCTTAAATTGTAACTGCAAAAGGTAGTAGAAAACACTTTGTTTCAGGGTGTGAATCTGAATTCCAGCTCTGATACTAGCAAGTTGTGTAATCATAAACTGATTAAACTTTCTGAACCTCGGGGTTTTCATCTGACTAATGTGTATTACTTAATGCATATTACTTACCTCACAAGACCATTGTGAGGGCATAAAGAAACAAAGTATGTAGTAATGTCTATGCAAAGGCAAAATTCACTAGTTGGTAAATCCTTTGTTAAAAACAAACAAACAAAAACAACAACAAAACTTCTAAATGAGTGAGAGGCTAATCTGGAAACATTTCAGTTCCTTTCCAAGTCTGAGACCCTATGATTAAGGGAAGCACAGGCTTTTCTGGAGATTTGTATGTATTGGTGTCATATCTAGATACATTCAATAAAAGGTCATTTTTACCATTTCCTGTTTGACCCAGAATAAATGTCCTTGTTATATTTATTCATTTATCTTAGATCAAAATCTGAATTAATACAAACAGCTAATTCTTTATTTCCTCAAACTATTGAAATATCTATTTTATTAAATATCTATCTATTTTAGCTATTGAAATATCTAAAAACAGTTTCAAATTGAGTAATTTATATTCTCCATCTTAGGAAATCTTACTTCACATGTGTTTAGGATAAGAGAAATTCTTCCCAACTCCTGAATTCCTGAATAAAACTTTATATCCATAAATAAAACCCATTCATTTTATTGTTATGATGTTCACATTTTCCTAGGGATGAAATTTTTTCCACATTGAAATAGAAAGCTAAATATAAATATTTTTAAGAGAGAAAAAAAATGGCTTACACTCACACTAAAGAGGGAATGCTTGCTATCAAACCATTCTGTCCTGAACAGGGCTTCTGGTGAAGGAGCCGGGGTAGGGGAGGGGGCAGGGAGGAGGTCCCTCTGCACTGGGAGAAAGCAGGTGAGCATCTGAGTACAAGAAAGCTGAAGGTGGGATGGAAGACAGGTGAGGTGAAGGGATTCTTAAAGGACATTTAGCTAACTGACAGTTTTCACCAAAGGCTAATTCTGCTCCTAAGGAGCTTGAAAATGGGTATTTCATCTGCATCTAAGAAGCATAAAACAGAAATTGAAACAATTTCAACAGTGAAAAAGACTTGAGAGGCCACCTGTCCAGGAAGCTACAAATTTAGTTGACTATGTGAACCACCAGGGGAATCTTTCCAGAATCCATGTTCCAGAGTTCCACCTTAGACCTTCCTAGGCTAGGCACAAGAATATTTATGTATCAATTATTATCCTCAGTTCCAAGTGATCGAAACCAACTTAGTCTGAATGTATTAGAAGGGTAATGGGAACTCTTAGATTCCCCAGTAAAGCTGGAGAACCAAGCTTGGGAAGCATGGAGCGATGTAGAGGGGAAAGGTAACCAGGACCACAGAGAATCCCCTCAGTTCTCCTGGCAGCCTGCCTGGGAGGCATTGCTCCTGACCCTCCAGGGATGCTACAGTCGCTGTTTCCCCACAACAGGGCAGACACCTTGCTGCCTGCACTGAAGACCTGAATTCCCTCCTCCCTACTTCTTTGTGACACTAACTCCAGATTCAAGATCCAGGTGGCTGCATCTGGTTGGTGGCTGAGACAAGGCCATGTGTATCCAGGCCCTACCAGTTAGGGGAGCTTGGAAAAGTGAGTATAAGTCCTTCTCTAATGCTATAGAAGGATTAGGCTCCTGCAACAGAATTATATAGTAGATTAAGATTGAGAACCAAACATAGCAACTAATCTAAATAAGAAGTCTGAATGTAGGATCTAGGGTTTGTTTATTTTTGTTTTTGTTTTCCAGGAAGAGTGGCAAGAGACAAGAGGACAAAGAAGCTGAGAACCTAAAAGACAGGATTGTGTGTGAGAAGGTGACCTTGGAGCAGAGGCCTGAAGCAAGTGGGGGAGCATCTTGCACACCTGTGAGGGAAAGGTACTCCAGGTAATGGGAACAGCAGATGCAAAGGTTCTGATGTAAATGCATGCCTGGCACATTCGAGAAACAGTAAGATGGGTTGTGTGTCTGGAGCAGAAGAAGCTAGTGAGAAGCCTGAGAGGTAAGATGGAAAGGCTGGCACATTTCACCTGCGTCTTGCAGGCCATGAGACTTTGTCTTTTCCAGGGAGTGAGATGGGAAACCATGGAACGTTTGAGAGGACAGACGTGTTCAAACCTGGTGTAACAAATTGTCTCTATTTTATAATTCGGTCCTCCACAACCTTTTACCTTGTCATCTCTAAGTCTAATGTGGCTGCTATGCTCCAGGCAACATCTTTCCTCACCAATACCATTTTTGAGGCAAGAAGACAAGATGGCAGGAGACTTTTTCCTCATAAAACTCCAGTTTTTCTGAGACGAAAATATTTCACAGAACTCTCTTCCACCCTCGGTATGAAGACTTATCTTACATGTCATTGTCCAGAGCTGACTTACATACCATATCCTAGGTCAATATATATATATATATATATATATATATATATATATATATATATATATATACACACACACACACACACATATATGTAATATGTATATATATATATATATAATACCATAAGGACAAATATTCAATTCTTTTGATTTTTGGACTGACATAGTTTCCTTGCCCAGATAACAACAGCTTCTATTTCTGGATCACCTTTTAGTATCATGCTGATTAATGTACATGCATTATCTCTGGTTTTCATAACCACTCTACAATGTACCTGCCCACATGGAAAAACCATGGAAGAGGCATTCAACTGTCTTCCAAGACTAGAGTGGTTAAGCTAGGACTTGAACATACGTCTGTCTTTAGGACTGCAAAGTCTATTTCTACTACAGAACACCTGTAATTTTAAAAAGCATCTGCACAGATCAGCATTCTTCCTGTCTCATAAGATACATTTTTTTTTACTTTGAAAAATCTATTTTATTTTCTAAATCAAAAAGAAGTGTATTCATGTTAAATTTAGAATGTTTAACTTTCCACTGATTTCTCAAAATACTTTCCAGATATTGTTAACAGTGCTCAAACGGTGTCAAAGTTAACATCCAATACCACATTTTAAAGAAAAAAGTTTAAATGTAGGCCCTATTTCTAAGAAACCATTCTCAAAGGCCAAGGCATCGATAATTCTAATTTTAAAAGAAAAGGAATTTTTTTTTTTTTTTTTTTTTGCTGTACTTGGGCCTCTCACTGTTGTGGCCTCTCCCGTTGCGGAGCACAGGCTCCGGACACGCAAGCTCAGCCACCATGGCTCACAGGCCCAGCCACTCCACAGCATGTGGGATCTTCCCGGACTGGGGCACGAACCTGTGTCCCCTACATCGGCAGGTGGACTCTCAACCACTGCACCACCAGGGAAGCCCTAAAAGAAAAGAATTTTAATCACTATTGGAAATTTAAGTGACAATGGTTTGAAGCACTATAAATCAGATCTCTTTTAAAACAGAAAAGAATTTTAATTTCTAAGGGAAGGGACTCATACCTGACAACTCCAATTAAACATAATATTTCCCTACCCCCAACCTCAAATTACTAAATGCATTATTTCACTTAGGGATATAAAACTATTTCCTGTCACATAAGATATAAATGAGCTTACACATTACATGAAAGAGCACCATGTGTGTGTGTCTGTATGTGCCTGTGTGATTTGGCCACGGATGACATTACCCCTCAATTATGCTCAGTTCTGGGGTGCATGATTTTTGTAGAGTCCTCATCCTGATGGAATGAAGGAGATTATACAGAAACAGTAAACTAGGCTTGAAAGCCCTCGGCTTTAGACATAATATCTAAAGTATTAATCACCATAATTTACCAAGATAATGAACAGTCTTGTCTTTTGGAATAATAGTATAAAGAAAGGAGTAGAGATGAGTAGGAAAAGAATTGTGACATGCATGCAAAAAAAAAAAAAAAAAAAAGAAGAAGAACTATCAAATTGCCTTTGAAAGGGGAAAAATATAGACCACCCCTACAAAATGATACAGGAGTGTAGCTTCCTCAACTGTGCTTTCAGCATTATATGTTTTCCAAGCCCTACTTTTCCAGCTCCATCCTCCTTGCCCCCATTAATTGATTTTGGGGTTATTTCCTTTTTTTTTCTTGGTCAAGATCAAAGAGTGGAGTTCTAACACATTGGTGTCACTTCCCTGTTTGTGTTTGAAGGTGTGTCATGCTTTGACTTTATCATTGTAACTCTATGAGCCTGTATGATATCAAGGAGGAGTGTGTCTTGTGATCCAGAAAATTAACTGACTGGTTTTCATAGAATATCCACCATCTAGGCTTGATGCCCATAGAAAAAAGATAAGGTACAAAGTAATCAAAGAACAGTCAAAAAGAATTGCCTGAGGTGCTTATTTGAGTGCTACCAGAGAATCATTGACATTGTAAATAATGAAGGGAAACTGACTTTTTACCAAAAGTTTCAGGTGATTCTAAATTCAGGAACATTTAGGTACCATTGTGATACATAGCAGCCCTTACAGAGCAAAACGTGTGATTTTTGTTTTGTGTTTTGAGGGCTAAATGACAAAAGAGAAGTATCATGCAATAGAAACTAAGGGGTGAACTAATGAAAATCATTTTTCATTGGTTGTGCTTAGATTTCCTCTTTGTGAATGAATTATTTATAACCGTTGGTCTTCATATTCTTCCTACTGATTTATAGGATATTTAAATTATTTAATACTAAATCATTTTATTATATACATTATTTTAATGTTCATTATATTATACTATAAAACATAATTTTTTTGATTATATACATCTTTTTTAGTCAGTGGCTTATCTTCAGATGTTTTATACTGTGGTTTATATCAAAGAAGTTTTGAAATTGAAAATAATCAAGTTCTTGAATCCTTTCCTTTCAGATGTATGCTTTTTCTGTCTTGCTTAAGTAATACTTCACTATGTCTACAATATTGATATTTTTTTTTTTACATTTTAGTCAAAGTTTAATACTAATTATTTCATATGAAGATACTTAATCTACCTGAAGTTGATTGTTCATTATAGTATGGGACAGAAGCCTTAATTCATACTTTACATATTTATAACCAACTTTCCAGACACCAATTATTGAATAGTTATTTCTGTCTACAACTATTTGCTCTACACTGGTATAACAGTGATATATCAACTCCCCATATATTGGTGAGTTTGATTCTCAGCTCTCTACTGTAATGCTAATATATTCTAAATTCTTCCCAGTCACTGCTCAGAACAGCTTATTGTCTTAAGAAATACAGCTTCTGGAGAAGTCCTAATATCTCATTGACTAAGACTCTGCTCCCTCTCTTCCCTTCCCAAACTGTCTTGGCAATTCTTGGCCTTTGAACATCCATGTGAATTCTAAGATCACAATATCAAGTTCCGTGATTAAATCTTGTTTAGATTTGAATTGAAATTACATTAAAAGATATTTGGAAGAAAATTATTGTTTATAGTCCTGTTTCTTCTGATGCATAGTTATGGCCTATTACACATATACTTAGGCCTTCTTAATTAATTTGAACAAAATTGCGATCATATTCTCCATAATGATCTTGGCTAATCTTTTGCTAAGTACACTCCTATGTATTCTGTGGACAGGGTGACAATAAAATTTAGATTAATTATTTTTTACTAATCTGAACTGGTAAACTTTGGGGACTACTAGAATACTGTACCACATGAAATGATGCAATTCTAGGCATAAAATCTCTCTCAGGTGAATCTTGTTGTCATAAGACATAGTTTGATGACATTATTGTATAATGTTTAATGGCCTGGAATCATTAACTTTATTCTTATTTACTTAATTTTTATGTGTTCACCGCTACTTTACTTGTAAAGACTAGAGCTTCCTTCGAGCACTCCTGAACACATTAGGAAATCTTGGAGGCATCTTTGATGCCAACTGCAAGAATCATTCCAATCTCAACTATTTGGTCTCTAGTCCTGTGACACAGCTTTACTCTTAAGACATTCTTTTACACATTGACATGAAAACTTCACCTTTTTTTTCTGAGATGAGATATCCATTTCTAGATTCAATACCTTCTTATTTTGTGTACTCCCTATTTTTATAAAACCTACCTCACATACTTTCTGAAAAAATATACATGGAATGTAAATTTTAAAAATCTTGTAGTCTCAAAATTCCTCCACAATTTACTGAAAGTTTTGTTTGGTATTGAGCTCACATTTGTTTTCTTCAAATAAATACTTGAAGCATTGTCCATTGTCTTCTGCCTTCCAGTGCTGTTGAGAAAGTCATTTCCACCCTGATACACACGATTTTTAACAGCATTTTATTCTTTTCACTATATGTTTTTACCATTTTCCCCTACTGCTAATTGTCTACAATTATTCTGTGATGAGCTTTCATGTGAAGTTTCATTTTTTTATGTTTAATTTTTTACTATAATGATGGAAATTCAGTGAATTCTTGCATTCCTAAAACTCATGTCCCTAAGTTCTGGATAGTTTGTTAATTTCTTCCCACCACATCTTCTATTCTCTCTGTCTCTGTCTCTTTCTCTCTCCCCTTCCTCTCTCTGTCTCTCACTTTCTCTTTCTCTCTGGAGTTGATGTTTTTAGGCTGTTGGACTTCCTAAACCAGTCCTCTAAATATCTTATGGTTATAAAAGGGAATTAGCAATAATACTATCAAGGATGTCTTATAAACGCAGAAGAGATACAAATAGAACAAAAGGAAATCTATGATGTCTCTAGTGGTCTTCTTTATTGCTTTAGTTTTTATGAGATATGTCTTTTGTTAAAAAAATAGACTTTATTTTTTGAGCAGTATTAGGTTCACAGCAAAATTGGGCAGAAATTCACAGATGTCCCATAAATTTCCTACCCTCACACATACATAGTCTCCCCCATTTTCAACATCCTCCATCAGAGTGGTACATTTGTTAAAATTATTGAGCCTACATTGACACATCCTTATCACTCTAAATCCAGAGTTTACATTAGGGTTCACTTTTGATGTTGTACATTCTATGGGCTTAACAAATTTATAGTGATATGTATCCACCATTATAATAGTATCGTATAGAGTAGTTTCACTGCCCTAAAATCCTCTGTGCTCTGCCAATTCACCCCTTCCTCCTCTTACCCTTTGCAACCACCTATCTTTTTACTGTCTTCATAGTTTTGCTTTTTCCAGAATGTCACATGAAGCTTTCTCAGGTTGGTTTCTTTTACTTGGTAATACACGTTTAATTCCCTCTATGTATTTTCATTGTATGATAGATCAATTATTTTGGGTGCTGAATAATATTTCACTGTTTGTACCACAGTTTGTTTATTATTCACCTACTAAAGGGCATCTTAGTTACTTCCAACTATTGGCAATTATGAATAAAGCTGCTGTAAACATCTGTGTGTAGTTTTTTATGTGGACATAAGTTTTTAACTCCTTTGGAGTTAAAAGGAGTGCTTTTACCAAGGAGTGCTATTGCTGGATATTATAGTAAAAGTGTGTTTCATTTTGTAAGAAACTACTGAACTGTCTTCAAAGGCAATATAATATTTTGCATTTTTACCAGCAATGAATGAGAATTCCTATTTTTCCACATTTATGCCAGCATTTGGCAAAGTCAGTGCTCTGAATTTTGGCCATTCTAATAGGTGTGTATTGGTATCACAATGTTGTTTTAATCTGCATTTCCCTAATGATATCTGATGTGGGCCATCTTTTTATACATTTATTTGTTATCTCTGTATCTTTGATGTGGTATCCATTCAGGTCTTTGGCCCATTTTTTAATAAGGTTGTTTGTTTTCTTTTTATTATTATTTTTAAATCAGAACATCATGCTTATTGGCTTTGTTTCTTATGAGATGAGGAGTATACAATTGAAAATCTATTTTGAGCTTGTAATCCTTGCCCAATAACTCATCCATAACATTAAATATTAATCTATAATGGAGTAACACCTATAGAAAAATAGGGACAATTGTAAATACTTCCCTGTCCATCATCTTTGCTAGGGATTTGACAGTTTTGTTAAGGTAAAATTGCCCAAAGGTCATATATTTACACATAGACTTTGTTTTGTTCTATATGTTCATATCTCATGTGTTTGTAAGACATTTCTTTATAAGACACTCGATATTATTCTCACTAGTGCCTTTTAAAAGCCATGATAGATTTCACTATTATTTTAAAAACTAGCTAACTTGGAATCCTCAAAAATGAAATGTTACTCATGATTCCATAAATTCTGAGGTAGCTTGAAAATGTCAAGATGTGTTTGTCATGACTGAAAAGACTGACATTAAAAGCAACACTTTACACCCTCCCCTTGATTGAGGAACTGAGTTTCTGGAGCTTTATAAATCTAGGACAAAGTGTACTCATTTAAAATAATCTTGAGTCATTATATCCATGATATATCTTGACTTCTAAAGGATAGTTTCTCAAGTTTCTATGAATGGGCTGTTAACATTTTTTAGGTTACCTTGAGACTCTGTGGAAACCATGTCCTGCATATAGAACAAATGCTAAGAAAAGATTAACTAAAGCTATAAGTAAACTAATATTTTTTACCTGCCAATTTTCCCAATGAGTCATAAAGAACATTACTCTGGACCCATGTAAATTTGTGTCTGATAGCCATGACAAATATTGGTTTGAAACATAAAATTTGAAAATTTGTCAGGCATTTAGCTGCTGTCAAATTTTGGTAGAATGTTTAATAAATTAATAAATCTATTCTTACTTAGGAGTATAAGGATGCCCATTTTTGAATATTTAAGTCCAGTTAGAAGTCAGCCTATCATTATTTTAATTGATAAATAATTGACATAAGACATTATATTAGTTTTAAGGGTACAATATAAGGATTTGATATATGTATATACTGCAAAATGATCACCACAATAGGACTAGTTAACATACGTAACCACACATAGTTATATTTTTTTCCTTGTAATGAGAATATTTAAGGTCAACTCTTTTGAAAATATTTAAATATACAATATTGTTATTATTTTGGTATATTGCATCTCCATGACTTATTTATTTTATAACTTCCAGTTTGTATTTTTAACCCCCTTTACCCATTTTGCCCACTCCATCACACTTTGGCAACCACTAATCTGTTAATCTACTCTCTGTACCTACAAGCTTCCTTTTTTACTTTTTTGAAGTTCCACATATTCATGACACCATATGGTATTTATTGTTCTCTGTCTGATTTGACTAACTTCATTTACCATAATGTCCTTACAATCCACCTATGCTACTAAAAATAGCAAAATTTCATTATTTTTTATGGTTGAATAATATTCCATTGCATATATGCACCACATTTTCTTTATTCATCCATCCATTGATGGGCACTTAGGTTGTTTCCATATCTTGACTATTGTAAACAATGCTTCTGTTAATGTGAGGGTACATATTCCTTTTCAAATTAGCATGTTTTCATTTTATTTGTATAAATACCTGAAAGTGGAATTACTGGATCATATGGTACTTCTATTTTTTAATTTTTTGAGAAACATTCACACTGTTTTACATGGGTGGCAGCATCAATTTACATTCCCACAAATACTGCATGAGGTTTTCCTATTCTCCACACCTTTGTTAATACTTGTTATTTCTTGTCTTTTTGATAACAGCCATTCTAACAGATGTGAAGTGATATCTCAGGTTTTGATTTGCATTTCCCTGATGATAAGCGATGTTGAGCACCTTTTCATATACCTGTTGGCCATCTGTATGTATTCTTTGGAAACATGTCTATTTGAATCCTCTGCCCATTATTTAATTGGATTTTTTAAAATTAGGTTTTATGAGTTCTTTTTATTTTGGGGTATTAACCCCTTTTCAGATATATGATTTGCAAATATTTTCTCCCATTTGGTAGGTTGTCTTTTTATTTTGTTGATGGTTACCTTTGCTGTGCAGAAGCTCTTTAGTTTGATGTAATCCCACTTGCTTATTCTTCTTTTTATTGCCTTTGATTTTGGTGTCAAATCCAAAAAAATCTTTGCCAAGACTGATTCCAAAGAGCTTACTGCCTGTGTTTTCTTCTAGAATTTTTATGGTTTTCAGGTCTTATGTCTTTAATTCATTTTGAGTTAGTTTTGTGTATGGTGTTAGTGGTCAAGATTTATTCTTTTGCTTATGGCAGTCCAGGTTTCCCAACATAATTTATTGAGGAGACCATCCTTTTCCTTTGTCATAAATTAACTGTTCATATATGCTTGGGTTTATTTCTGGACTCTCTATTATGTTACATTGATCTGTGTGTATGTTTCATGCCAATACCATACTGTTTTGATTGCTAATGCTTTGTAATATAATTTGAAATCAGAAAGTTTGATGCCTCCAGCTTTGTTCTCTCTCAAGATCGCTTGAGATATTTGCAGTCTTTTGTGATTCCATACAAATTTTTAATTGTTTGCTCTATTCCTGTTTAAAATGCCATTGGAATTTTAACAGAGATTGCAGTTAATCTATAGATTGCTTTGGGTAGTATGGGCTTTTTAACGCTCATAACTTTCCAATCAGTGAACGTGGAATATCTTTCCATTTGTTTACATCTTTTTCAATTTCTTTCATCAACATCTTACAGCTTTCATTGTATAAGTCTTTCAACTTCTTGGTTAAATTTATTCTTAGGCATTTTATTCTTTTTAATGCAATTGTAAATGGGATTGCTTTCTTAATTTATCTTCCTAGTAGTTTGTTATTAATGTATAGAAATGTAGCAGAATTCTGTATACTAATTTTCTATTCTACAACTGTACTGAATTCATTTATTATTTCTAACAATTTTTTGATGGATTATTTAGGGTTTTCTATAAATAATATTAAGATAACTGCATATAGTAACAGTTTTACTTCTTACTTTCCAATTTGGATACCTTTATATTTATTTTTATTGTCTAATTGCTCTGGCTAGGATTTCTAATACTATTTTGAATAAAAATGGTGAAAGTGGGCACCCTTCTTTTGTCCCTCGTCTTAGAGGAAAAGTTTCAGCTTTTTACTGTTGAGTTTGGTGTTAGCTTGCCTTGTCATATATGGTCTTTATTATGTTGAGGTACTTCTCTCTATACTCATTTTGTTGAGTTTCTTTATCATAAATGTATGTTAAATTGTGTAATTCTTTTTTTATCTATTGAGATGATTATATAGTTTTATCTTTCATTTTGGTATTGTGATGTATCTCATTGATTGATTTGTGGATGTTGAATTATCCTTTCATCCCTGGAATAAATCTCACTTGATTATGATATATAATTCTTTTAATGTATTGTTGAATTCAGTTTGTTAATAGATTTTTTTCTTAATGTTGAGATTTATATGTTCTTTGTATATTTTTGAAAATGATCCTTTATTGGATATGTGCTTTGCAAATATTTTCTCCCTGTCTGTGGCTTGTCTTTTCTCTTTCTTGACAGTATCTTTTGCAAGGTAGAAATTTTTAATTTTAATGAAACCCAGTTTATCTAGATTTCTTTCATGTATTGCACGTTTGGTGTCATACCTAAAAACTCATCACCAAAATCAAGGTCATCTAGGTTTTCTTCTCTGTTATCTTCTAGTAGTTTTTTAGTTTCACATTTTACGTTAGGTCTGTGATTCATTTTCAGTTATTTTTTTAAAGTGTGTAAAGTCTGTGTCTAGGTTCCTTTTTAATTTGTTTTGCATGTAATATCCAGTTGTTCCAGTACCATTTCTTGAAAAAAACTATAGTTTCTTCATTGTATTACCTTTTCCTCTTTGTCAGTGATAATTGACTACATTTTTATGGGTCTATATTCTGTCACATTGAGTTGTTTTTGTTTGTTTGTTTGCTATGTTTTTGTCTTGGTCAAACCTACATTGTCTTGATACTGAACTTTAGAGGAAGTTTTAATGTTGGGTAGAGTTAGTCCTCCAACTTTGTTATTCTTTTCAGTATTGCATTGGGTATTTTGGGCTTTTGCTTTCCATATGACATTTAGCATTAGTTTTTCAATATCCACAAGATAACTTTTGATTGAGATCATGTAGTATTTATAGACCAAGTTAGGAAGAACTGGCATCCTGACAATATCTGGTATTTCTATACATGAACATGGAACATTACTTCATTTATTTACTTCTTTAATATACTTCCTTTGAGTTTTATAGTTTTCCTCATATAAATATTGCATATAACTTGATATATTTATACCTTAATATTTCATGTCTTGGGTGCTAATGTAAATGGTGTTGCAGAGTTTTTTATTTCAATTTCCACTTGTTCATGAAGATTCATTGATTTCATATATAGTGTTGAATAGAGAAGACAGTGTGCTCTCCCATAAAGATGAGCTAAGAAAAAGACATCATCACTTGGCAGAGTCAGGAGGAAGATATCTGAATGCATAACCAACATCATTGACAATAACTACCTTATGCCTTTGGGTAAGTTCTTAGTACATTGAGGTCTTTAATCAAATGGATGTGTTAGTCTATAACATCAGAACTTCTCTTGTTCTGGCCTGTTATGGTTATATGGTTCTATAAATAACTATGAGGAATTGACTGTGTCTTTAAAGAATCATATTAGTTTTTTCAACAATAACACTATTACCAGCAGCCACTGCACCATGATAATCTACACCAAACCTATGTGAACTAACTATTACATTTTGTTCTGTGCTTGGAAGCTATCAGAGTAGATGAGGTGATTAGTAAATATTTCCCCAGTGATGATGGCTTCATGGTCAACTTCCTAGTGAATATCTATATTCATTCACTTCTCCCACCAACCTCTATCTCTCCCCAGCCCAAAGTAACTGACTTAGATTTATACATATGGAACTTAGATCCAGGTGAATATCAAAAGATGAGTAAACTTGCCTGTTTCATTTAATAAATAGAACTGTATTATCTTGTTTAATTATATAACTTTAACATTGGCTTTGTTTTATAAACACAAAATCATACTGGTCATATAGAAGAAATAAGAAAATATAATGGGTTTCTTAATAAATATGCTGTTAATTATGCTTGTCCTTGTAACATCCTCAAAAAATGTCATACATATTTTTTTCTCCCTTTTTGCTGTCCTTTATCAAGTACATATTTAAATTCATCATGGAAAACAGGGAGAAAATTGGTAGTGCTTTTGTGATCAAACACATTTTCTAATTAATTTTGGCATCTCAATGTCATGACAATAAATATTATTAATTTAACTTCTTATGCCCTCTTAGGGGCATCTTTATAAAGAAATGTGTCATTTGGGAAAGTACTTTTTTAGATCATATTGTACAACTCACCTTCAAAAGTCTTTCAGTTAAGGATTGCTATTAAATCATTTATACCATATTTATCTTTCCCCTTTCTTCATATTTATCTTTGCTAATTCAGATGGTAGACAGTGTGTGTGTGTTTATATATATATATATATATATATATATATACATACACATGAATTTAAAGAGCATTTCTACAGCAATAATGCAACTGGTCTTTAATTTTCTTTCTTTTATTTAAGTGAAGAATTACAGTTGAGAAGTAGCCCTCAGCAAACACATTCAACTTCAGTTATTCCACAATTATGATCAGAAGAGGTTTAGATAATGCCAAGTGCATGTACACTTAGCTGTAATTTGGGGGTTTCTCTAGAGATTTTCCTAGACCCTTTTCTTTACTGTTTCCTTTAAGAGGTCTTTGTGAAATCAAGTGTTAAGATCTCTTCATTATTCTCATGAAGGGTGCAAAAGAGAAGAGATAATATAAATTGCTTTCTAAGATGAAGCAGGAGGGAGAAGGCATACTGGAAGGACCTAAGCAGGACTGTTCTGCTGAGAACATCCATAGTTAGACAGATAAGATTTTCTTCTGGACTCCCTTTGCTTCCAGTGACAACTAGTATTAACTTCAGAAGAAATTAAGTGTTCATAAAGGACCGTGTAAAGGGGGTACTGAATGTCCCTTTCTTTAAACTCTCTCTTATAATATTGAGCTTCACATGGACAGGATTTCTTTTTTCTCACTCATTTTGTATTTTTAATGTCCAGCACAGGACCTGTCATAAAGTAGATCTGAGTAAATGTTGATTAAATTTAATTGAACTGACTTCTTTAATCAGGTCCAAGAAGGATCTATGAATGTCTGATATCTTAAAGAATAAAACTCAAGAATGCCACGGGTCAAGATTTAGATAAATATAACTTGTCTGTATTCCTTAAGGCTCTTGGGACTACCTTATTTCTTGGGCTGACTATCCAAGAAATGTAATTTCTTGGATAGTCAGCCAAACAAACTTGGAAAATGAGGTATCCTTGCAGAGGAAAATAATTAGGCTTTGTAGTTGAATCCAAATTCTGTCTTTTACTGGTTTTGTAACTCTGGATAAATCACTTAAGTCTAGGGACCTCATCTTCTTCACCTTTAAAACAATTGAAATGGTGATCAATACAGAGGGTTATTATGAGTAACATACAAAAAAAGTGATTTATGAAAAAATATCCTGTTAGTGAGAAGGCATCTAAATATTCCTTCCCCCAAAATATTCCCCTGGTATTTATGACCATGTATAATTCCTTCATATTGAGTAATTTGGTTCTAGCTAAGAGAGTATGCATAGAAGGATCCCTTTGTGATTAGGTTACCAAAAAAATGTTGTCTACTAACTGACGCTCATTCTATTGCTTGCTTTGATAAAGTAGAGTGTCATGTTGGACAGATCCACGTTAGAAGGAAGTAAAGGTGGCTTTCAGTCAACAGCCAGAAAGCAACTGAGACCTCCAATCCAACTGCAAGAAACTGAATCTTGCCAGCAACCACATATATGGCTTAGAAGCAGATCCTTCCCCATTTGAGCTTGGTGCTGAGATCATGGATCTGTCTGATACCATGACTGTAGCCTGTCAGAGACTTGAAGTCGAGGATCCAGCTAAGCCACACCCAGATAAGTGATCCCAGGAACAACTATGAAATAATAAACGTGTGCTGTTTTAAGCCACTAAGTTTGGGGATATTTTAGGCAGTGATAGGTAATTCATAAAAATCACTAAATAATCGACAACTTCATTGTTACAGGTGCTCAGGACAAAAAGCTTAGTCTTTCTGTACTCTCTGCTTTCTATCATACCCCACATCTGATTTCTCAGTAATCCTTTTGACTCCTCCTTCAAAATATATCCAGAAGCTACTACTTCTCTGCTACTCTCCTGAAACAAGTCACCATAATCTCTCTATTGGATTATTAGCGTAGTCTCCTAAAATCACCCACTCACTTGATTGCCACTGGGATTCCTGCTTCTGTCACTTCCCCTATGTGATCTATTCCTTCCATAATAGAGACTCTATTTTAAAACACATGTAAAATTATGCTACTTCTCTGGATGAAATCTACTAACAGTTTCCCCCAAATATTCATAAAAACCAAAGTCCTTCTGATGGCCTCTGTGTCTCTAATCTGGCCCCTGAAACATCTATGCTTTCATGTCTGGCCCACTCTGTCTATATCCAGCATCACTTCTTTCAAGGTTTCACTAGGAAAAGCCGGCTTCTACTGGGTGTGCTTTGCCTCAGGGCATTTGAGTTTGCTGTTTCACTGAATATAATGACCTTCCCCCAGGTAACATGGCTCAGGCTCATTCGCTCACCTCTTTCAGGTCTTTGCTACACTTCACTTTCTCAGCATAACTGGTCCAAATTACTCTATTTAAAAACCTGCACATCATCATTCTCTCTCCCCAATACCCTGCTGTATTTTTCTTAGGGTAAAGCCATCACCACTCTCTGACATATTAAATATTTCACTTATTTTTCCTCCCTTAACAACATAAATGTCAAGGGGGCAGCCATTTTCTTTTTTTAAATTATTATTTCCTGTACCTTCAGTGCCTATATAGTATACATTTAATAAATGATTGATTGGCTGAAGAAATGAGAAATAGTAAGAGAATAAAGCAGTGAGTTACAAACAAGACAGTGAAGTGTCTTCCTGAACTTTCTAGAAGTGAGGTCAGAGGCTTATAAGTGGAGTTGTCTCTCAAGATCTCTATGCTGCTAAACATGCAGGTATGAAGCCCAAGAAAAGAGAGTAGTGTTTCTTCCTTTTTATTTTAAAAGAGAGCAATAAATTATATAACACCTATAAAGTACTTGGAATAATGTCTGGCATAGAGAGATTGCACAAATAATGTTAGCTGCTATCATTACATTATCAACCTTATTATGTTTTCTTCAACTCTCTGTACATTTTGGCCTTGATAAAAAAACAAGACCTAGATGAATCTAGAAATGAGAAAGAAAGGAGAGGGTTGAGCAACATATCAGGGTCTCAATTCTTGTATTATTGCTCTTTGTGGAGAAATTTGGTAGAACAAATAGTTGTTTTGCATGGAAAAATTAGTTTTAACATCTAATTCATAAGTAAAGCTCAGCTAAGGGCATTTGCTTGTAAGGGCTATTTGGTGGTTTGTGAAAGTTGGTGGTTTTTAATAACATACTCCGACCACAAACAACAACAATAACATTGGATCCAAAAAACAAAAGAAAAAGGAAACCAAACCAAACCAAACATACACAAAAATGAAAACATTGTTAAAAATAAAAGTAGGAAATTTGAACTCAAGAGTGGGGTGGGGTAAATCATAAGAAAAATGAATTGTAGATTTTCTTTAAAAATCAGAACCATGTTTTTTATATTTTGGATGAAAACAATCATTTCTCAATTCTAAGTTAACAAACACTTATAAACATGGGTGGAAAATACTAAAAAGTGAGTATGAAGAAGGAAAAATCTTTCTGTTGCTATTGCCAATTTAGATATGTTCTCTTTATACACTTAACTAATCATTTTGCATAAACAACTGATACTCCTTACTTTCATTTCATATTGGTATTTTTTTTCCATTGCGTGGTGTTGTCCTTATCTAAATCTTTTCCAATGGTTTATAACAAACATTTGAGTGGGTATGCCATGATTTTGATTTGTTGCTACCTTTTTATAAGATATTTAAGTATTTCCCCAAGATTTCAATGTGCACATTATAAAAATAATATTGTCTACTAAATATTTGGCAGAGTGAAATAGAACTGTGTAGGAAAGAGAAATTCAAAGTTTAATAATATTATCCTTTAAAGGTCAATTATGGAATTTTCATGAGTTGCAGACACTGAACAGTTCTACATTGATTTTCATTGGTAAAGGGTGGACCTGTTCACCTCCAGTCCCCTCAGGAGTCACCATAGACTCTTTACAGCGTATAATATACCATAACCATTTCATATTCATTATCCTACCAGCCAAACCTTTTTTTTTTTTTTTTTTTTTTTTTGCGGTACACGGGCCTCTCACTGTTGTGGCCTCTCCCGTTGCGGAGCACAGGCTCTGGACGCGCAGGCTCAGCGGCCATGGCTCACGGGCCCAGCCGCTCCGCGGCATGTGGGATCTCCCCAGACCGGGGCACGAACCCTTGTCCCCTGCATCGGCAGGCGGACTCTCAACCACTGCGCCACCAGGGAAGCCCCAGCCAAACCTTTGACAGACAACATGAAGTCACTCTTCAGCATGGGACATTGATACGCAGATCTATGACACATTTACAATTAAGGTGCAGTGATAGAACATATTCATTCATAAAATAGACATTGATATGTGTTAAGTGTTTTATTTTGGCAGGTGAAAGTTTTTGATTCATAAGTGTGGAAGTGTAGGGCTTTATATTGTTTCAGCCAAGGCTCTGTAATTTGTGTATCCATTCTTTAAGCCAGATCTAAAAACTTTTCTGTAAAATTGGCAAAGACCACCCTAGAATGAAGAGATTTCCTCATCCTTTGATTTCAATAATGTAATTGTCTCTTTTAGTTTATTTACTATATAAATCAATATTTTATTCCTGACTTTACAAAATTAACCCATTACCCTAAGGTTAGTTGTGAATTTTTCCCCTTTCTTTTTAATAATGGATAAGGGAAAATATCCAGTATAAAATTACATTCAGATCAGGTGTGTGCATATGCTACAGATAATATCTAGTCCTGAAAAAATACGTCTTTTTTTGAGACTATTTAGGGAATGGATCCTCGAGTTACAATTAATTTGCAGCTCATCCCTTAATTCTTCTGCCAATCTTTCTCTAATGACAGGAATCTCTCCAGTGTAATAAGGCTTGCATGGGAGGAAGAAGACCATCAACTGAGCAAGTTCAGTGCTCTATACCAAGCAGTAGGATTTTCAAACACATCATTAGAAAGAAACTCTTATCAACCACCTGATGAAATTAGGCTAAGTCTGTTTTAAAGGTGCAGTTGAAGAGATGGAAACTCAAAGATGTTTAAATAATCTTGGTCAAGGCAGGTTAAAGGAGTTATATAAACAAGGTCTTGGTTACTAGTGGGAAAACACCAAGGGAAACACAGGTATTTAATTGTGCAAAACTGTCAAAACAAGGTAATTTTGTGCCTACCACCTAAATACCAGCAATTACTCATCATTTCTGATACTGTCATGGTGGCTTAGGTATGAATCATCAAAATCACCATCCAAACTAGTTACCAATGGAAGGCAGGGAAAACATCTCTACCAACTGCTGGGACCCATGAGTAGTCCTAAAGTAACTAAGATTGTTATTTTTTTCCTTTTGTAAATTAAAATATAGTTGATGCATATTATGTTGTTTTCAGGTATACTGATTTGATATTTGCATACATTATAAAATTTTCACCATGATAAGTTAAGTAACCTACTGACCCTATATATAAAATTATTATAGTATTATTAACCACATTCCTTATGCTGCATATGACATCAGTGTGGTTATTTATTTTATTTATGCTGCATATGACATCAGTGTGATTATTTATTTTATAACTGGTGGTTTGTGCCTCTTAATCCCCTTCACCTATTTCTCCCCCCACCCACCTCTAACTACCACTCATTTATTTTCGGTATTTATGGGCCTGTTTTTATTTTGTGTTTTTAGATTAAATGTATAAGTGAGATCATACTTCAGTTTTCTTTCTCTGACTTATTTCATTTATCATATACCCTCTAGATCCATGAATGTTGTCAAAAAGGACAAGATCTCATATTTTATGGCTTAGTTATAGTCCATTGTGGGTATATATATATATATATATATATATATATGTATATATATATATATATATATATATACATATATATACATATCTTCTTTACCTGTTCATCTATCTATGAACACTTAAGTTGCTTCCTTATCTTGGCAAGTGTAAATAATGCTGCAATGAACATTGCTGTGCATATATCTCTTTGAAATAGTTTTTTTTAAAATTTTCTTTAAGTAAATACCAAGAAGTAAAATTGCTGGATCATGTGGTAGTTCTATTTTTAAATTTTTTGAGGAAACTCCATACTGTTTTCCATAGTTGTCTGTACAAATTTAGATTCCTATTAAAAATGTAACAGGGTTCTCTTTTCTTCACATCCTCTCCAACAGTCGTTATTTCTTGTCTTTTTGGCAATAGACATTCTGACAAGTGTAAGGTGGTTTCTCATTGTAGTTTTGATTTCCCTGATGATTACTGATGTTGAGAATATTTTCATGCATCTGTTGGCCACCTGTGTGTCTTTTCTGGAAAAATGTCTATTAAGATCCTCTGCACATTTTTTAATAGGGTTGTTTGCTTTTTTGATATTGCATTGTATGGGTTCTTTGCATGTTTTGGATATTAACCCCTTATTTGATATATTGTTTGAAATTTCTTCTCCCATTCAGTAGACTACTTTATTATTTTGTCAATACTTCCCCTCACTGTGCAAAAGCTTTTTAGTCTGATGTTTGACTAAACAAAGTATCTTTTTTCTTTCTGCTTTTGTTTCACTTCCCTGAAGAAACAGATCCAAAAAAAATATTGCTAAGACCAATGTCAAAGTGTGTGCTGCCTATGTTTCTTCTAGGAGTTTTATGGTTTCAGGTCTTACATTTAAGTCTTCAATCCATTTTGATTTATTTTCATATATGGTGTGAAAAAGTAGTCCAGTTTCATTCTTTTTCATGTAGCTGCCCAGTTTTCCCAATGCCATTTGTTGAAGAGGTTGTGGAAGTGGTTGTCTGTTCCCCATTGTATATTCTTGCCTCCTTTATTACAATAGATTAATGGACCATATAAGCATGGGTTTACTTCTTGGCTCCCTATTCTGTTCCTTTGATCTCTGTGTCTGCTTTTGGATCAGACCATACTGTTTTAATTACTGTAGCTTTTTAGTATAGTTTGATCTCTGGGAGAATGACATCTTCAGCTTTGTACTTCTTTCTCAAGATTTCTTGGGCCATTCAGGGTCTTTTGGGTTTCCATACAAATTTTAGAATTATTTGCTCCAGTTCTGTGAAAAATGCCTTTGGCTTTACCATAAGGATTGTTTTAAATCTGTAGATTGCCTTCAGTATTATGGTCATTTTCACAACATTAATTCTTCCAGTCCATGAGACAGTATATGTTTTCATGTGTATCCCTCAGCTTCAATTTTTTTAGTCAATGTATTAGAGCTTTCAAAATACAAGTTTTTATCTCTTCAGTTAGATTTATTCCTAGGTATTTCATTATTTTTGATGCAACTGTAAATGATTTTCTTAATTTCTCTTTCTGATATTTCATTGTCAATGTAGAGAAATACAACCG
Source organism: Hyperoodon ampullatus (assembly GCF_949752795.1). Taxonomy (NCBI): domain Eukaryota; kingdom Metazoa; phylum Chordata; class Mammalia; order Artiodactyla; family Ziphiidae; genus Hyperoodon; species Hyperoodon ampullatus. The sequence continues at coordinate 103,701,260 of NC_136921.1, forward strand.
ACTTCTATGTATTAACTTTGTATCCTACAGCTTTACTTAATTCATTGATCAGTTCTAAATAGTTTTTTGGTGGTATATTTAGGATTTTCTGTATATAGTATCATGTCATCTGCAAACACTGACAATTTTAATTCTTCCTTTCCAAATTAGATTCCTTTTATTTATTTATTTGTCTGATTGTTGTGCCTTCTGTGTTGAGTGGAAGGGGGCCAGAGTGAGCATACTTGCCTTATCATAGTCTAAGGGGAAATGCTTTCATCTTTTTACCATTGAGTATGAAGTTAGCTGTGAGTTTGTTATATATGGTCTTTATTACATTGAAATATGTTCCCTTTATACTCTCTTTGTTGAGAGTTTTTATTATAAATGGATGTTGAATTTTGTCAAAAGTTTTTTTCTGCATCTATCGAGATGACCTTATGATTTTTATTCTTCTATTTGTTAATGTGGTATACCACACTGATTGATTTGCAGACATTGAACCATCTTTGCATATCTGGGATAGATCCTACTTGAGCATCATATATGATCCTTAGAAAGCATTGCTGAATTTGATTTACTAATATTTTGTTGAGAGTTTTTGCATCTATGTTCATTAGTAATATCAGCTTGTAATTTTCTTTTTCCTTGATGTCTTTGTCTAGTTTTGGTATCAGGGTGATGCTGGCCTCAAAGAATAAGTTCAAAAGTATTCTTTTCTCTTATATTTTTAGGAAGAGTTGGAGGAAGATAGATGTTAACTTTTCTTCAAATATTTGGCAGAATTCACCTGTGAAACCATCTGGTCCTGGACTTTTGTTTCTTGGGAATTTTTCTTAATACTGGTTCAATTTCATTACTGGTAATTGGTCTGTTCATATTCTCTATTTTTTCCTGATTCTGTCTTGGAAATTGTACTTTTCTAGGAATTTATCAATTTATTCTAGGTTGTTCATTATATATATATATATATATATATATATATATATATATATATATATATATATATATTCAGTTCATCTAATATGTCATTTAAGGCCAATATTTCCTTATTGATTTTTTCTGCTGGATGATCTCTCCATGAATGTAAATGGCATGTTAGGGTCCCCTACTATTGTGTTACTGTCAATTTCTTTTTAAATGTTTATTAATATTTCCTTTAGATATTTAGTTGCTCCTATGTTGAGTGCATATATATTTACAATTGTTATAAATTCTTCTTACATTGATCTCTTAATCATCACGTAATGTCCCTCTTTGTGTCTTGTTATAGTCTTTGTTTTTATGTATAGTTTCTGATATACTTATTGCTACTCTAGCTTTTTTTTGTTTCCATTTGGATGGATTACCTTTCTCCATCCCCTCATTTTCAGTCTGTGAGTGTCTTTATATCTGAAGTGAGTCTCTTGTGGGTAGTATTTATAAGGGTCTTTTTGTTTGTTTGTTTGTTTTTTTATTCATTCAGGCACTCTATGTCTTTTAAATGGAGCATTTAGTCCATTTACATTTAAATAAATTATTGATAAATGTGTATTTATTGCCATTTTGCCAATTGTCTTCTGATTATTTTTGTAGTTCTTTTTCCTTTTTTTCTTCTTCTTTCTCTCTCTTCCCATGTGATTTGATGACTATCTTTAGTGTTATGTTTGTATTCCATTCTCTTTTTTGGTGTGCATATTTACTATAGTTTTTTGACTTGTGGTTACCATGCTGGTTATATATAGTAACCTATATGCAAATGTGATTATTTTTAGTTGATGTGTTCTTATGTTTGAAAGCATTCTAACAGCCCTGCAATTTTAACACTTTTACTACACATTTCATGTTTTTGGTATGATATTTTATATTTTTTGTGTTTGTCTCTAACTACTTATTGCAGATGTAGATGATTTTGTCCTTTTTGTCTTTTAAGCTTCTGAATAGCTTAATAAGTGGTTGGTCTAACTTTATTCATATTTGACTTTACCAATGAGAGTTTTCTTTCTGAATTTTCATATTTCTAACTGTAACCTTTTCTTTTCTGCCTAGAGTTGAATTCTTAGCTTTAGCTTGTCTATAAAACTCTTTATCTCTCCTTCAATTCTGAATGATAACCTTGACTGGGTAAAGTATACTTTGTTGAATGGTTTTTTTTTTTTCTTTCATCACTTTGAATATATCTTGCCACTCTGACATGCAATATTTCTGCAGAAAAGTCAGTTCATATTCTTATGGAAGTTTTGTGTATGTGTGTGTGTGTTTTAACATAACCAGTTGTTTTTCTTTTGTTACAATTATGATTCTCTTTTGATCTTTAATTTTTGCCACTTTAATTATGATGTGATTGGTGTAGATCTCTTTGGTTTAATCTTGTTTGGGACTCTCTGTGCTTCCTGGACCTGGATGTCAGTTTCCTTTCCCAGATTAGGGAAATTTTCAGCTATTGTTTCTTCAGATAACTTTTGTTCTCCTTTCTCTCTCTCTTCTCCTTCTGGAACCACTATAATGCAAATGTTAGTATACTAGATGTTGCCCTACAGATCTCTTAATGTATCCTCATCTTTAATTTCCTTTTTTATGTTCAGCTTGGTGATTCCCATTTCTCTGTATCATCTAATCTACTTTTGATTCCTACTAGTGTATTTCTTTAATTTCAGTTATTGTGATTTTTTTTAGCTCTATTTGGTTCTCCTTTATATTTTCTAATTCTGTTGAAATTCTTACAATATTCATCCATTCTTCTCCCAAGTTTGGTGAAAGTCTTTATAATTATACCTTGAACTCTTTATTGTGTAGATTGCTTATCTCCACTTATTCTAGTTCTTTTTCTAAGGTTATGTCTGGTTTTTGTTTGGAATGTATTCCTCTTCCTCCTCATTTTGCCCAGTTCTCTGTGTTTATTTATATGTGTTAGGTAGGTCAGTTACATTTCCCAATCTTGGAGAAGTGGCCTTATGTAGGAGATGTTCTATGTGGCCTAGCAGTATGGTCCTCTCCAATCACCAGAGATATGTGCTCTAGGGTTTCCCACTCTGTGTGTCTTCTCTTCTGGTGGGGCTGACCACTGTGGGCACATTGGTAGGTGAGGCTAGACCCTGGCCAAGTTGTCTTTGAGGCTGTGCATCATGTGGTGGCTTCAAGCCAGCTGGATCACAATGTTGGCTTCCTGCATGACTGTCTGTGTGCTCCTCAAGGTGGGGAGTCTTGGGTCTGGTGCTGTCCTGCTGGAGGGTGGGGCTGATTCTCAGTACAGCTATGTTTTACAACCCAGGGAACATTGGGGCTGGTCTTGGCCCTCTGAAGGGAGGGACTTGACCCTTCCTCCGCTGTCTGCATGGCCACGGCATATTTGGGGTTGGTGCCAAACTCTTGGTGGGCAGGGCTTTTTCCCTAGTGCTAATGGGCTACAGGGAAGATTACATAATGGCACTTGAAAGCATCAGTGTTACTGCAGTAGAACAAGTTCCCAAACATGGCAGCCACCAACATCTATGTCCCTGGGGGAGTCCCAGTTGTCTCCTTCCCCTTCAGGAGGCTCTTCAAGATACACAGGTGGGCCTGACCTAGGCTCCTTTCACTACTGCCTCTGTGCTGTGACTCAGAGCATGTGAGATTTTTGCAGGTACCCTGTAAGCATGAAATCTCTGTTTCCTATAGCTCTCCAGCTCTCCTGAACAAAAACTCCACTGGTTCAATGTCAGACATTCTGGGGGCTCATCTTCCCAGGGTAGGACCTATGAGCTGAAGAGCTTCATGTTGGACTCAGTTTCTTCACTCCTTGGGGGAAACCTCTATGATTGTGATATTCTTCCTCTTTGGGGTTTGCTGACTCAGGAGTGTAGGTTCTGACAATACCATACCTCCACCCCTCTTACCCATCTCCTTGTGTCTTCGTTAGTTGTGGAAATTCTTTTCATCTAGTCTTCAGTTATTCTCAAAAGTAGTTGCTCTGTAAGTAGTTGTAAGTTTGATATGTCTTTGGGAGGATTTGAGTTCAGGGCCTTTCTATGCTACCATCTTGGCTAGCTCCTAAAAATTCTTGATAAGTAACTAGAATAACTCTATGCCTACAAAAATGTTATTAATATAATAATTAAAAATAATTACTTATTTTTAGATGTCAGAAAAACATGTATGCTGGAATTGGTTCTGCCATTGGCTTACCAAGTCATTTTATGCCTGTCTATTTATAACTTAAGGCCTCAGTTTCCTCAGTTATAAAAGTTAGGCATTGGTACAGATTGAAATTCCTCCAACCAGCCAAATAATACTTATATTGCTACAATGGATAGAGGACAGCATATGACTTTATATTTTCTATAAAGGATGTTTCTTTTTTTTTTTTTTTTTTTTTGTGGTACGTGGGCCTCTCACTGTTGTGGCCTTTCCCATTGCAGAGCATAGGCTCTGGATGCACAGGCTCAGCGGCCATGGTTCATGGGCCTAGCCACTCCACGGCATGTGGGATCTTCCCAGACAAGGGCACGAACCCGTGTCTGCTGCATCGGCAGGCCAACTCTCAACCACTGCGCCACCAGGGAAGCCCAAAACTGGTATGTTTAAGAGCCATATAATAGTTTATTTTACAGTTGTGACACAATACATTTAATAGTCCCTATTGCTAAAGATTTGACTTATTAACCATAATGTAATCAAACTTGTATTTCAAACAGTACTTTTAAGCTCAGCCATTTAGAAATGGTTTTCTATTTTACTTTATTTAAATATGTAGAAGAATAAATGACTACATTCTTAATTTTGTTAATAATAAGATGACTAGAAAAAAATTACACTATCTTTCTCAGAAGTAACAATTCTTAGGAATTGAGTGTCCATACATGCCAATTTATACCTGCTGATCTGGGGTAACTGTGATTGTTAAAGTAATGGCAACATTTTCCATTCATAGAAATGTACCAATTCGATGATAATCATATAATCAACCTTAGTTAACAGTTTGTAGTGTATATTTCTTCTATATATTTAAATTTATATACCTTCCACATATGCAAATTTTAATAAAGAAGTTATTGTATATATTGTAGCAACTTATTTAATAATGATACTCCTTAAAGAAATTTCCAAAACAGAATATATAGCTCAGAATCATTCCTTTAACTTCTTGGTATTTCTGAATATAGATGAACAAAATTCTATTAATATAGATGAACAATAATTTCCTAATTATGATGTTAAAGGATAACTTTTAAAGGGTAATATAAAGACTCTTACACAACCATAAAGTTAAAACATTTCAAAGACTTTCTTTAGTCCTTCAATTAAGTAAACCAGTAAGATATTGGAACTGGTTCAAAGGAGAATCCAACACACTCACACATGCACACACACACACACAGTCGTACAAACACCATCAAAATGAATTTTTAGATACATACACCAAAATGAATTTATAGATACATACAAAATTAGCCAATATTTACAGATCCAATAGATTCAATTCATTTGCATTTATATGTAAATGAACCTACTATTAGTTTACTTCAATTTACAGAATTGTTCAAAGACCATGACAGACAGAGATAACTTAGAGGGTGTTCTTGACAGGACACAAGTTATCTTTTATGCCAATTTCAGTCTTTCACAGTTTTTTCTGATAATGGAATTTTAGATTGTATTCAGTATATTTGTCATTGTAAAGAATGCTGCAAGAAACATTTTTTATTATGTACCATTTTCTCATGTGGACATATGTTTGTAAGATAATTATATAGAACTGTTGGGTCAGAGTATCAGATTGATTTCTTTTTTCTCTTCCTTTAATATGTATTTGTTTATTTTTAGAACAGCTGCTGAACTGCATTCAAAAGTGCTATTCCAATGTATGCTACCATGAGCTATTTATAATTAACTATTTTTCCTACATTAAAAAAAAGACTGGATTGATTCTTTTATTTATTTTTCTTTAATCAGGTCATTGTTTTGATTCTTATTGAGTCAACTACTGATGAGATGGGCAAATATTCGTATATTTATTGGTCACTGATATTTCTTCTAATTTAAATTTACTATTCATATAATTTTAATATTTTTATATGGATGTTTAATTCTTTTTCATATAAGAAAACTGTTTATATATTTTATTATAGTTATTACCTTGTATATATGTCTAAAATATTTTCTTGTAACTTGTCACTTATCTTTTTAAAAAATGTTCCCTAAGATATATTCTTCCATTTTGGTGAATACATAATTATATTTATATTATCATTTAAATAATTTCTAAGTATATAATTCAGCTCCATTATGTACATTCTCAACGCTGTGCAACCATCATCATTATCTATACCCAAACTTCATCATTCTCTATATAAACACTATCCACTAAACAATAACATCCCATCTCTCTTTCCCCTTCTCCCAAACTCTACACTACTTTCTGTCCCTATGAATTTGCTTATCCTACCTATCCCATATAGGTGGAGTCACATAATGTGTGTCCTTATTGTATGTGTCTGACTTATTTTACTTAGTATGTTTTCAAGATTTAACCATGCTGTAACATATACCAAAAATCCATTCCTTTTTATGGCTGAGTAATAATATTCTATTGTCTTATATACTATATTTTGTTTATCCATTCATCTATTGATGAACATTTGGATTGTTTCTACCTTTTGGCTGTTGTGAATAATGTTATTATAAACATTGTTATGAAAATATGTGTTTGCATCTCTGCTTTTAATTCTGATTATATAATTCTGGTTATAATTAATAACTACCCAAGACTGGCATTGCCAAATTAATGATAATTCTATGTACAACTTTTTAGTAACTGACAGTTTTTCACAGCACCTGCATCATTTTACATTCCCATCTTAAATGCACATGCTCCTATTTCTTCATGTCCATGCCAAAAAATTATTAATTTTTAATAGCATTCTAATGCATATAACATGGCATTTCATTGTGATTGTTTTTGGCCATGCTCCACGGCATGTGGGATCTTAGTTCCCCAACTAGGGATTGAAACCACACCCCCTGCAGTGGAAGTGCAGAGCCTTAACGATTGGACCACCAGGGAAATCCCCCTCATTGTGATTTTCATTTGCATTTCCCTGATGACTAATGATGTTGAGCATCTTTTCAAGTGGTTATTATTTGTATATCTTCTATAGAGAAAGGTCTGCTCAAACACTGCCTATTTTTATTGTTTTCTTTTGTTTGTTTACTTTTATTTTTGTTGTCATTGTTGAGTTTGAGGATTTTTATATACTCTGGATTTTAAATCCTTTTCATATATATGATTTGTAAATATTTTTCCTAGTTTGTAGAATGTCTTTTAATTTTCTTGATAGTTTCCTTTGATGCACAAAAGTTTTTATTTTTGTTGAAGTCTAATTTGTTTACTTTTTATTATGCTGCTTGAGATTTTGGTGTCACATCTGTGAAATTGTTGTCAGGTACAATGTCCTGAATTTTCCCCCATTTCTTTATTGCATGAATTTTATAACTTCAGATTTTAAATTTTGATCCATTTGGGGTACATTTTTATATATGGTATGAAGTAAGGGTCCAACTTCATTCTTTTCCAAATGGATATTCAGTTTTTTCAGCACCATTTGATGAAAATAATTCCCTTTACCCATTGAACAGTCTTAGCACTCTTGTCAATAATCTATTGACCATATATGTGAGGATTTATTTCCAGGATATTTATTCTATTCCATTGGTCTATATGTGTGTGTGTCCTTATGTGAGTATCATACTGTTTTAATTGTTATAGTAACTTTTTTTTTTTTTTTTTTTTTTTTTTGCAGTAGGCGGGCCTCTCACTGTTGTGGCCTCTCCCCTTGCGGAGCACAGGCTCCAGATGCGCAGGCTCAGCGCCATGGCTCACGGGCCTAGCCGCTCTGCAGCATGTGGGATCTTCCCAGACCGGGGCACGAACCCTTGTCCCCTGCATCGGCAGGCGGACTCTTAACCACTGCGCCACCAGGGAAGCCCTGTTATAGTAACTTTTGAAGTCAGGAAGTGTGAGTCCTCCAAGTTTGTTCCTCTTTCTCAAGAATAGTTTGACTATTTGGGGTCCTTACAATTCCATATCAATTTGAAGATCATCTTTGCCATGTTTTCAAGAAAAAAAGGTGCTGGAATTTTAATTGGGATTAACTGAATCTGTATATAACTTTGGAGAGTATTGGCATCTTAACAATGTTGTCTTCCTATTCATGAACATGGAATATCTTCCCATTTATTTATTTTCTATTTAATATTTTTGCCAGTCAATTTTTTTTTTTTTAATTTGGGAACTCACATGTATTTTTTCTTTATGTTTTTAAAAATGTATTGTTCTCATGGTGTCCTTCTTTAAGCCATTCTTTATAATATAATCTCTGTATATAATAGTTTCTTATAATTAAAAATAAATTGCTCTTTACTACATCTCAATTTTTAACATATAATTAATATATGCACCTGACATGTTTTTTTCCAAATCCATACTATTCAATTCCCACAATATTTATTGACTGGTCTATCTTATATTTACCATTTTGAAATGCAACATTTAACACATGGTACATCACTATATGTTCAGTTTGATTTCTTAACCACAGTACTGTTTTGATCTACTTTCAAATTCTAGGTGAACACTATACTGTTTTAATCACTCTGATTTAATGGTAGGTTTTCATTTCTGATACAATAATTCACATTGTTCTTAATTATTATTCCCCCTTCCCATTTATTTGTTTCTCCTTCAGACTACTTTTGCAATAAGTTAGGTTACTTTAGGACTTCCAATATTGTTATAACTGAGATTTTGTTAAAGTTTTAAATCAGTTTTTAGAGCAATAACATCTTTCTATTATAAAGTTTTTTCTACTTAGAAGCAACATAAGTTTCTTCATTAAATTAAAGTGTTCTTTTTTCCTTACTTTTTAAATATATATTCTTTTGTTCACAATTTAGTGACTTTGCACAATTTTATTACTTTTTTTTCCTTTTTTCTATTTTACAGTTGGTTTGTTTTGTGTCTCATACATATTTGCTTGCAAACTGGATATTTAAAGAAATATAAATATGGTGACTCTGGAAATAAGATACAATTGCCAGAGTCTGTTGTTGTTGTGTTTGCTAATTGCTTGTTTAGTTACTTTTCTGGACCCCATTTTTCTGTGTTCTATTCTATCTATATTCCCTGTAGTATGCTACCACTGATGTCTCTGCTTGGTTAGCTTACTTATAAACAAAAGATTGTTCACAACTATCCTTAATCATCTTGAACCAATAAGTTCCACCTTTTCATGAGGGGCACTGTGATGAGGCGCATCTTCAACACTCTGGATGTTTACAGTTCTGCTTTAGCATTCACTTCTTGCTTATGCAGGTCCTCAAAGTGAGCAAGAAAAGTCAGGCAGAAGTGTGAGATTGAGTTATATCAGTTCTCTCTTGGACGTGCACACTGCCTTGCAAAAATGCATGACGTCCTAGAAACCCCAGGTACGTCAGAACTTTTTTGAAGTCCTCTATAGACATCTAATAGCTCAGGTATTTCTTTTAATTTTTTGACCAGGCTTTTAAAATATTTCCTAACCCAATATCATGGTTTCAGAAATTTGCAATATTAGTAACTTTAACCGTTACTAATTTTTTCTGATTGTTCTGAAAAAACCCTAGAGACAGCACTTTTCCCATGGAATGAGCTCTAAGTCATGTCAAAAAATCACAATGCTCTGAGAATAAGGTTTTTCCAGAGAACTGCAAAACATGACATTTTGAGGAGTCCCAAACCTCATTAACTCTTCTGCTGGTTACAAGGCTGCTGATTTTTAAGACTACCATGAATGTGAGAGAGGGTCAAGGCATTGACAGTGATGCATTCTTTTCAGTAGGCTCTAGGGGGAAAATCATTTTCTTTCCTTTTTCATCATGTAGAGGTTACCCACATTCCTTGTCTCACAGTTCTTCTCCTCCATCTTGAAAACTAGGAAAGTCATATCAATTGTTTCTCACATAGCAAAATCCATTATATTCACAGTTCTGGGGAGTATGAGGTATGTGTATACCAGGAAGTGGGGATCTTGGAGGCATTATTCAAAATCTAACAACATTGTAATATTATCAGTAAACATATCACTATTATATTTTGAAATTTAAAATCAATATTTTAGAACTAAATATATAAAATAACCAAAATTTAAAACTTAATGAACAAATTTTTAACTGCTTAGTCACAATTCAAAAGAGAGTTAGCAACCTAATATAAATGAGCAGAAAGCATGTGTAATAAATCGAGGAAAGACATAAATATATAAAATACAGGATATAAGATAGAAACACATGGGATAAAGTGAAATAAATCAGACATGGAAAGACAAATACCATTTGATCTAACTTATGTGTGGAATCTAATAAAGCTAAATTTATAGAAACAGAGAACATGTTTGTGGTTGCCAGAGATGGGAGGTGTAGGGAGTACAAATGTCCAGTTTTAAGTCGACTAAAAAAAAAAAAAAAAAGCACAATCTAAAAGTTGAGAATTATGTTTTTATTCAGCAGACTTTCTGAGGATTTAAGCCCGGAAGACAGCCTCCAGTTAGCTCAGAGGGGCTGCTCTGAAGAGGTCAGGGAGATGTCAGGATCTATAGGAGTTTTTGTAACACAAACCAGGTAGTCAGAACATCAAAAGATTACCATTAATTACAGAAAACCAGATCTGTCAAGTTAATTAATTTAGCACGTTTCTTTGTATGGGAAAATGTAACAGTCTGGGCTCATTGAAATCATTCCTTTGATGTGTACCTTAACTATCTAGGGCCAGTGTCCTGTTTTCCTCCATCCTGAATCCCCTCAGTGTACACAGCTGAGGGTGGATACAGCAGCTGATGGCTTGATGGCCACAACATCATTTGTTTACCCATATGGCAGGTGACATTCTTCATCCACATGTAAGACAATTAAGTTCTGAGGATGTGATGTACAGCATGGTGACTACACTTAACAATATGGTATATTTGAAAGTTGTTAGGAGCAAATATTAAAGTTCACATCACAGGAAAACATGTAACTGTGTGGTGATGTATGCTAACTAAACTTATTGTGGTGACGATTTTGCAGTACACACATCTATCAAATCGTCATGTTGTACACCTTAAATTCACAAATGTTATATGTCAATTATATCTCAATAAAACTGGAAAAATAAAAAAAACATTTAAAAGCCTATTATGGGTTGAATTAAAGTCACAGAGGAAAATAGAGAAAGAGTAAGTTAGTAATATTTGAAGATATAATGACTGAAATGTTTTCATAACAAATGAAAAAAATAGTCCACTAGTCCAGTAAATCCTAAGCAGAAAACTATAAAGAAATCCATACCTAAAGCATTAGGGTGAAATTAGAGAAACATAACAAAGATAAAATATTAAAAGCAGTTAAAGACAATAGACATTATTTTCAAAGTAGAAATAGTTTGACCAGAAAATTATTTCTCAACACTAATATTTGACTCAGACAAAAACAAAATAATAACAATCAAAAGTCTTAACATGTTAAAGTTCTAATATTATTAATTCTATTTAGCAAAATTATTTCATAAGAATACAATCTAAAACATCAAAGAATATCCAAATAAGAATTTAACACAAGTAGATTTACATTAAAAAACAATCTAAAAGACAGTCTTCTGGAAGAAACAACATAATTTCAGATCAAAGGTCATAACTGAAGCACACAATAAACAAATAATAAATATATAGGCAAATTTAAATGAACATTAAAATAGTAATAATAATAATATTGCTTTCTGAAATTTATGTGTCTGAGAAGAACAAAATTATAAGTGTTAACAGCAGGCAGGTAGCTATGTAGGAGAAGAGGAAGGGGGGGGTACCAGCCAGATGGCATGAAACCACACATCTTGTAAACAACAGGGGTCCTTGGTCAAACAAAGAAAAGCAGAAACTTCCAGGCTGACAGTAAACCACACATTTTGAGGTGATAAGTATTCTAAAGCTAGACAAAGAAAGGTGGGACAAGTGGAGAATCTCCAGCATCTGAATGTAACTTTCTGCTCATTATGCTCTTATTACAATTAAATGAACCTTGGAGATAAGAAGTTCCCGTCATACACTGAGGCCATGACACTTCCCATTAAGGCTAACTAAGGACAGAAATTCCACTCAGGAAGATGGAGCTGGGATGAAAATCAGGGAATACAACCCTCAAGCCCCTCCTTCCCCAGTGAGGACTCTACCCTTTCATTTCTACACCCCACATAACCAGTTTGCCAAGGAAATTCAGGGTAGAGCTACTCACCTGAGCCTGCCAACTTTCCCCTTGAGAGCGTACTATCGCTTAGATAAATCCTCACTTTAATTTCTTGACCTCCTGGTCACGTTTCTGAACATAAGTATGTGATATAATTCTGAAGGTACTTTAATGAAACTAAATATTGTGTTTTCACATTTGCGGAGAAGAGGAAAAAATTGCCAGATAATTTTGTATGTTGATAAGGCTTTAACAAGGTTTTATGTTTTAACTCTTAGAATAATCTATAAAAGATTACATAACTGAGGGCATACTTTCTAAATTTATGGAAAGAAAATAGTTTAATAAAAATAATCTATTCAAAAAATGATGAAGGGGGAAAATGTCATAGAAGCTGCCATGTAGAAAGCTTAGGATACAATCGTATATTTAAATCTCTATATATCAGTATTATATTTAATATAATTTGAATAAATACTGTAGCTAAAAGGCAAATGTTTTGAGTTTAGACTTTGAAAAACAGTTAAATCCCTTACATATGAACCTTCAAGTTGCAAACTTCCAAAGATGTGAACATACCCAGAGAAAGGATGAAGAGGGACAAGAGGAAGAAGTAACTGCAGAACGAAGAGATTCACGATGCAGGAAGTGACAAGGAGATTTTCTTTCTTTGAGGAGACACAGTTTTTTGAGGCAAAGGACCTGAACATAGAACGGTGCACGAAGTTTGCAGCAGCCGTTCAGAATGCAATCCAGTGCTATCCTGTCATCTATGACGAGAAAAAAAGAGCTACTACCCAGATATCACTGGATTGTTTTTTCAACAGGGTAGGTAGAATTGAATCTAGCAAGGAATCAGAGCCTATACCATCAACATCAGGTGTGGGTGAAATTGCAGCTTGCCCTTTGTCTCCTATTGCTGACAATCCTTCAACTCTACCATCTCCCACCTCCTCTCCCTCCTCCAGTCAGTAACTCTCCTGCCTGTTCACTCGATGCCAGCCCCTGGATGACAGCTGTTGTACTGGACTACTGTACTTTTCAAGGTACTGTACTATAAGATTAAAAATGTTTTGTTTATATTTTGTGTTTGTTTTTTATGTATTGTATGATAAGTATTATAAGCCTATTACAGTAGAGTACTATATCGCCAACTGTGTTAGTTGGGTACCAGGGTAACTTTGCTGGACTTAATGAATAAATTGGACTTATGAACGTGCTCTTGGTGTGGAACTCTATTGTATGTAGGGGACTTACTTGTATATGCTGCTATCAAAAGACATCTGAGTATAAATTTACAAGAAGATCAAAAATATAAAAATAATGAGTCTAAATAAACAAATACAACTGGTGAAGTTGTATCCATCCAGAGCAAAGAGATTCTAAGGCACAAAGTTTTACTATAGATATTCAGCTTCATAAATATCAAATGTTTCAGTTTATCTAGAGGTATAATGGTTTGAAATATGCACACCCTTGCATATTGTCACACAATGGATACAATTTGAAAAGTGCTGGAAGAATTGTTTTAATTTAGACTTCTTTTGAAAATGTCAAATATATTTAGGTACAAGTAGTCTTTTGAGAGATGAGTTGAAGAGATCTTAAGAAGTGGGAAAGTGAGACCAGGAAAATAAAAAGCCAGAAAATTTTGTGTAAGTTCCCACTATGGGTTTCTGAGTCTCTGTGCTACTGTTGAACTCCAATAGTCAATTTAGCTTACAACAATTCCATCTGAGGTGTAAGGAAGCTTTAATACTTATTTTTTATGAGAGAAAGATTTCTCCTCTTGGCTTTAAATACTTGGTTCTTAGAGCTTGCCACTCATGCAGGGTAAAGTAAAACTAAAGCCAGAGACTTGGAGGTATTTACTGTGAGCACTGTTGCAATAAGCTGGGCTGTGCAGTGGGGAGGGACTCAGTCAGCAACAATGGTACTCACCATCATAGTCAGAGACTTGAGAGCATCACTCTCAGTGAATAACAAAGCAAGTAGACAAAATATAATTGATAAGAAATCAGAAATAAATTACTTTCCTCATTAACATTAAAATTATCATGAGAATATTATGAACAACATTGTGCAGACAAATTTAAGTATTTAGATGAAATGGATATAGAATGAAAAAGAAAAAAGGTTTAGTCTTAGTTCTAGTAAAAAACATGGATTTAAAAATGTCCTCACACTTTCAGTTCCAAAATGAATTACCAGTAAATTTTTCACCAAATATTTAAGGAAGAAATAATATTTCCAACTCAATTTATAAAACCAGTAAAACCTTGATACCAAAGCATGAGCAAGGATATTTTAACAAAATCAAATTACAAGCCACATGTACTCAGATTAAAGTAAAATCATAAAGAAAATATGAACAAAATTAATTCATCAATCAATAAATAAAAATTATATAATCAAATATGAAAAAATTAAGTTGAAAAATGTGTTACCATTCAAATTCAATTAATATAACTTAAAATATTAACACAATAGAGGGAAAAATCATAGAATTTCTTAACATATGCCAAAATTATCAATAAGAATTAATATACATTCATTAAAAGGAAAGCAAACTTTGGATAGAAGTGGACTTTCTTCATCTGAAAAGGCATCTAACTTTTATCTACAGCAAACATTATTATTGTTGGTAAAACATTAAAATTTGCACTGGTTTATTGGGAAGAAAACAAGGAGGCTATTCTCACTGCTTCTATTGATTATTGGACAGAAGTCCCTAAGCAATGCACCAATGCAGGAAAAAGCGGCAAAAAAAGAGAGAAAATTGGAAAGAAGAAGCAAAAATTTTACTATTTTTTGGTTGACATAATTAAGTGCAAAGAAAAGAGAACCTAAGAGATACAGTAAAATTATTTGCATCAAGAAGATATTTTAATAAGGTTGCTGAATTAAAAATTGATGCAAAATAATGTTTTATACCCAGCATTAGTTAGAAATTTTAAAAATATATAAAGTAGTCCTATAGTATAAAAATGTTAAAGATTAATAGATAAAAACAAACAGAAACAAAAACCCTCTTCTAGAATTTAAGTAGAAAGTTTAAAACACAACTAAGAGAAATTTTAAAAGTGTGACTAAATAAAGTTGAAGATTCAATCTTGTAAATATGTAACTGTATACAGATTGATCTAAAGATTTAATTTTTTTAATCAAAAATCCCAAATGTAAGTAAACAACCCCATTTATAATTGCATCAAAAAGAATAAATTACCTAAGAATAACATTAACCAACGAGGTGAAAGAGCTTTACATTGAAAGCTATAAGACTTTGGTTAAATAAATTGAAGACACAAATAAATGGAAAGACATTTTTTTTTCTCATGGAGTAGAAGGATTAAAACAGTTAAAGTGTCCATACTACCCTAAGCAACATACAGATTCAATGAAATCTCTAACAAAATTCTAATGGAATTTTTCACAAAGATAAAATCAAAAATTTTAAAATGTGCGTGGAACCACAAAAGGTTCCAAATAGCCAGAGAAATCTTGAGAAAGAACAAAGTTGGAAGTATCACACTTCCTGACTTCAAACTATATTACAAAGGTATAGTAATCAAAAGAGTATGGTATTGGCATAAAAACAGTCATGTAGATCAATGGAACATAATATGGAGCCTAGAACTAAACTCAAGCATATTTGGTAATCAATTTATGACAAAAATATGTTAGGGAAAATGACAGTCTCTTCAGCAGTTGATAAAGGGAAAACTGTATAGTCACATGCAAAAGAATGAAAATGGACCACAGTCTTACATTATACACAGAAATTAACTCAAAATAAATTAAAGACTTGAATGTAAGACTTGAAATAATAAAACTAGAGGAAAACATACGTACTAATCTTCTTGATATTGGTCCTTGTAATGGTTTTAGGGAGTTGACACCAAAAGCAAAGGCAACAATAGCAAAAAATTGTTTTAAGTGTAACTATATCAAATTTTAAAAGCTCTGCACAACAAAGAAAACTATTGATGAAGTGGAAAGACAACTTACGTATTGGGAGAAAATATTTGCAAACCATTTATTTTATCAGGGGTTAATACCTAAAATATATAAAGAACTCATGAAACTTAATAGCGTAAAAACACATAAACAATCTGATTAAAAATTGGCAAAGAATCTGAATAGACAATTTTACAAAGAAAACATACAGATGGTCAAGTACATAAAAAGATACTCAACATCAGTAATCATCAGGTAAATGCATATCAAAAACCTAATGTGATATCACCTCACAT
This sequence comes from Hyperoodon ampullatus, assembly GCF_949752795.1. NCBI lineage: Eukaryota > Metazoa > Chordata > Mammalia > Artiodactyla > Ziphiidae > Hyperoodon > Hyperoodon ampullatus. The sequence goes on from NC_136921.1 coordinate 103,717,702, forward strand.
TTGTTAGAATGGATATTATCAAAATGACATGTTTTGGGGAGGATGTGGAGAAAAGGGAACACTCTTAAATGGTTGGTGGGAATATAAATTGGTGCATCCACTATGGAAAAATGTATTGAATTCTCTCAAAAAATTAAAAATAGAACTATCATATTAAGCAATTCCATAACTGGATATCTGTCTGAAGGAAACAAAAATCACTATCTCCAAAAAATATGCTTACCCTCATATTCATTGAAACACCCAAGATTGGGAAGAAACCCAAGTGTTTACTGATGAATGAATGAATGGATAAGAAACCTCTAATATATATATATATATAATTCAGTCATTAAAAAAAAAAAAGAAATATTGCCATTTGTAAGTACATGGATGGACCTTGTGGGCATTATGCTAAGTGAAATAAGTCAGACAGGGAAAAACAAGTAGTGCATGTTCTCACTTATATGTGTAATTTAGAAAACAAACAAACAAAAACCAAACTCATAGCTACAGAGAACAGATTAGTGGTTGCAGGGGGTGGGCAACAGGGGAAGAGTCATTGGCAAATTGGGTGAATGTGGTCAAAAGGTACAAAATTCCAGTTATAAGATGAATAAGTCCTGAGGATGTAATGTACATCATGATGAAGATAGTTAACAATATTGTATATTTACAAGTTACTAAGAGACTAACTTTTGAAAGTTCTCATCACAAGGAAAGAAGTAACTATGTGTGGTGATGGATGTTAATCAAACTTACTGTGGTATTCATCTTGCAATATATACATATATCAAATCATTATGTTTTACACCTAAAACCAATAGACTATTTTATATCAATTATATCTCAATCTAAAAAAAATAAGCTGTAGATTTATATAGATTGATCTGATATAAATAGATATTATTAGGTAGATAAATACATACCACATGCATACATATATACATGCATTCAACATGTGGTAAGCAATATAATTAAGGTGATAAATAAACTGATTTTGCAAACAGATTAAGTGCTTGTGTGCCAGCACCACAATTATATCCACAAAAACATGGCAATATGGTGATTCCAGCTGAGGATGATTTTTTAAATTTTCAAATAGCTTAAGAGTAACAACAAAAACAAAGTGTGTTTATTTTCTTTTATTTATATATTTTTGGTAGTATTAATAAAATTATTTTGATATCTATATGGATATAACCAAGAAAGATTAAAGAAGAGGAAACATGGGACGACTTGCTCTAGCCATCATAAGTCCAAGTGAACTGCTACTGTAATTAAGAGATGGTATTATCAGTGGCCTGTAGTGTAGAATAGTACTGGGGAAAGATTTCCCACAGACTGTGGAGGTGCTGGGGACTGCTCCCCAATGTGTGTGCTCAGAGAGGCCTGAAAGCAGACAGTTCAACTTTCCATAGAGGGGTAAAGGGGTTGACAGGGAGTGTGGTCTTAGTTATGCAGCTTGTTCACCTCAGAACAGCCAGAACCAAAACCTTTAGTGCTTTCCACTAAAGGTTTATTTCGCATTTCTTGGGATGTTCAAGTAGCTTGACATAATAAGAACATAAATCAAGATTAATGAGAATTAGTAAACTGAGAAAAGAGGGCCAAATTTACAAAAATTTGGACAAGAATAAAGAGAATTTCAACAAAAACAGCAATAAAAAAGTAAGCAACATTCTTGGGAACAACAATTATTTAGAGTATATTTGCACACAAATACAGAAAAAAATCTGTCCAGATATAGAAGTTCTTTTCCAAAGGTTCATAACATGAGATGAACTAAAACAAAAAGAATAGGCACTGTTGAGACCTGAATTAGTAGTCGAAAAGATTAACTGGAAGAATCTTACAATGCAGGCAAAACCCCACAGATATGGAAGAACTGAGAGAATGAATGGGAGACTTGAATAGCTGATATTGAGACATAATATAATGTAATAGCCCTTCTAACAGAAGAAATGGCAGAAGTGGACTATATTTTTAAAGATCTTTTGTGGTTTCTCTCTTCATACTGAAGGAGAGCAACCGGCTCCAGGGAGGAGATTGTATATATATGTATAAAAGTTAGTATTTGTCACCTCTCTTATTTATATATAAAAAGGTTTCTGATGAAATTTTTGAAAGACCAAGATACATATTAAACTTTACAAACTCCCAGATAGAAATACAGCTTGCTTGAATAAAACAACAGTAAACAGGGCATCACTCTAGAATTTTAGAATCATATTTCCACAAAACAGAAAATACATGAACTTTGTACCCAAAATGGCAAAAATAATTGCTCAACTATTAGAACCAAATGAAAACAAACTAGAAGACGGATCTCAAGGTAAAAAAATAAATCAATAAAAGGAGTAGATAAACAGAAGTAAAGACTTAATCTCACAATGTATAGAGTATTTAAAAATGATAGATAACAATATAATTGGGAATTTATAAGACATTAGTAATTTCTGCTGGAACAGAGAATATATATTAAAAAGGAAAATTGAATAATGGTCTAAATATATCAGGGGAAAAGAAACCCATAATCTGGTAGAGAGAAAAATAGGTTTTCAGAAAATCATAACTGTTGGGTGAAGGAAAAGATATAGGCAATTAAGTTGTTTGATTGGAGGCAGAAATATTATGTAGTGTAAATATATGACCAAGGAAATAGCAATTTGTATATACCAGTTAAAGAGAAGATGGCAAACGCTAGCTGAACTGAAAATCATAGTAGAACTGCCAAACTTCCAGATGAGGACATAGATGAGAATGAGAAATACAGAAAGGCATGGACAACCCAGTGAAAGTTAGACAAAGTGGGGAGTGGGGGGAAAGATAAATCAATACTCAAATGCAGAAAAATTGTAAATTTAAAGCATAAATGCGTAAAACATGTCAGTTCAAAAATGCAAATCAATGAAATTATTTCATCAAAAAACAAACATTTTGAGTCTCACTTAAGAATAAATCCAAGCATTTGTCTTCAAAACAATGAGACTAAAAAAATATTTAATAAATAGGATGAACTAAGACAAGGAAAATGAACTCTCCTTCACCCTTCCCAGTAAAAATATAAAAAAATCAATATCAAAACCAGAAAAGGTAGAAATTAAGGTAAAATTTTTAAATGGTACAATAAAGGATTATCTCAAATCGTGCAAAAGATGATCTGTGACAAAATATTAAAATTGATGAACTGGAGGAAGAGGCCAAAGCAGTCTGCCAGGAGGCATCAGGAAGGCTGAAAGAGGTGAAAATTTAAAGGAACATTATGTCACAGAGGTAGAAACATTGATATTTTTACAATAAAATCACCAAAGCACATAGAAAAAAGTAAACAAAGGGGACTTTTTTAAAAATGAAATGACTGTTAAGACATGAAAATCCCAAAATCTCTGGGCACACAGAGTACTAAATGATAAATATGGGAAAAGGAAATATCACATGAGTGAAACTTAAGGATAATCACGAAAAACAGAGTATTCAAAGAAACCACAAACATTCTACATTGGAATAAGAATAAAATTGGAATAAGCCTCCCTAAAAGTAACATGCATACAGTTAACACTATTATACTGTAAACTTAAAAATGGATAAATGATAAAAAAGACTCCTCAATAAAACCACTATTATACACACAACTACACTTTTTTTTTAAAGAAATAATACTTTAAAAACATTTTTGAGTGCAAAAATAAACCATAATATAAGGACTCAGAATCATAAAGCACAATTTTATATCCTGAAAAATGGTCTGGAAGAATAGCTTCACTCATTAGAAAAATAATTCAGAAGGATATGTCAAAATAAATAGTAAGTAAAGAATTTAAGAATGCACACTGTTTGCAAAATGGCAAAAAAAATAAAAGAATAGGTTTATAACAATCTTAAACTAAAACTCTAGATGATACCCACAAGGTGTGAAATAAAGGAGGTGACAAATGCTAAGATATTTTTCCTCTTAAGAGGAAGACACACCTATTGCTACATTTAGAATTTGACAGAGAAAAATGCACATAAGTAGCGTTAATTAGTAGAATGAAAATAGAATTATAATATTAACCAACAAAAGAGAATTTTGCATGTCCAATGGAAAGTAGGTAAAAAAAAAAAAGAATGAGAGTCAGTGAAAAATGATCTAGCAATAATTGTTCACAACACACACACACACACACACACACACACACACACACGGCTTCAAAACATAGAAGACAAAAGAAAGGACAAAGAAATGACAGGAGGAAACGACCACTTTCTGGTTCCACATGAAAGGAGCTTGGAAGGCACTGCTCTAGTCTAACAAATAAAAAGTTGAAAAGATAAAAAGATCAACAGCTCTTTCTGGAACTATGAAGGAAGAGAGGAAATAGGGGAAAGACTATTCCCAAGATTGGAGAGACAGATGAATACCGGGAATCACAGCTTACTGGAGCAGAGAATCACCAGGAGAAACTACCTCAGGAACTTGCGGCAGGTTAGGAAAACCTGAACTGCAACTGACAAATTGCTGGAGCTGCAGTGTGGAAGACAATGAGTTAAAAACTCCAGAGGGACCCAATCATGAAGGGGCCCCCGCAATTCTGTGAGATTTACCAACAAGAGCTCAATAAGGTTCCCACAATAAATATTGTAGAACATTTTCTTCAGGCTTTTGGCAAGGGAAAATCATACAACATCTGCTTTCAGACCAAAATAATATTAAACTAGAAATCAATAACAAAAAGATAACTAGAAAATCTTATAATACATAGAGACTAAACAGCAAAATTCTAAATAACATATGGATCAATTAAGACATCTCAAGAAAAATTGTAAAATGCTTTGGACTAAATTAAAATGAAAACACATTTAGTAAAATTTGCGAGATACAGTGAAAACAGTGCTTAAAGGGAAATTTATAGCTTTGAATGCATATATTAGAAGAGAAGAAAGATCTAAAATCAGTCATCAAAGCTTATACCTTTGATGAAAAAAAAATTAAATCCAAAGTAAGTTGAAGAAAGTAATAAAAATGAAAGAAGAAATAAATGAAAATAAAACAGGAAATCAGTAGAGAAAATCAACAAAACAAAAAACTGTTTCTTTGCAGAGATCAATGAAATCAATAAGCTTCTAGCCATACTAAGGAGAGAGAGAGAGAGAGAGACAAAACAAATTACTAATATCAGAAATGAAATATGACATCACTACAGTCCCCATGTAAATTAAAACAGTAATAAAGGAATACTATGAACAATTCTATGCTCATAAATTAGATTACCTAAAATGAAATGGACCAATTACTTGAAAGACATAATCTGCCTTAATTTATACAGGAAGGAATAGACAATCTGAATAGACTGATATCTATTAAAGAAATTAAATCTGTAATTAATCATTGAAAACAAAAACACCAGGCCCAGATGTGTTCGTGGTGAATCTACCAAATATTTAAAGAAGAATTATTACCAATTTTCTATAATCTCTTTGAGGATAATGCAGAGGAAATAGTCCTCATTAAAAAAGTTTAAATTTAACAAAAATCACACTTACAATTTAAGATACAGACATCACTTTCTAAATGCCACAAAATTTTTCAGTATTCAGGTATTAAAACAACACCATCACCAACATCCAAAATAGTAAGAAGTATTACCTCAAGAAGTTTAAAGAATATATTAGTCTTTAATTAACATAACTGAGGGTCTATAAAAAAGCATTTCTTTTGCCTTCTGAGCCTCATGCAGGCAGCTCTGTTGTACGATCTCTCACTAGTAATTATTTTATGACCCTCAAAGGCCAGTTAAATATCCTTCAGCACAATGTCAGGGCTGAGCGAATCTAAATTCTAGTTTAAATGCAACCATTAGCCTTCATTGGTTACTGAAGAAAAGAGAGTATCACTGTCTGCTACCTACAAAGAGTTATAGAACCTCTCTGAAGGATAAATGGACTGTTCATTAGATCAAGGTTTTAAAAAATATTTTATTTGACATTATTTTAAATACTTTAATTGTAATACATTAAGAATATTTGGCATTATCTTTGTGATAAAAGATATTGACATAGTGGAGGAAAAAGGGTGAGATATAGTGGGAGCAAATGAAGAAACCTTCCTTTTCTGACGTCTTCCAAATATAGACACCTAAAAGTCATTTAATGGCTTCCCCCAAATCTTCTTTCTTTTCCTTAATATGTAAATTTTCAGTAACTAAATAGCTGATTGGGTTGGCCATTTTACAGTTCTGTGTTCCTAGATCAGAGCCCATGAAATGATAAATATTTAAAATTTAAAACAGAAATTAAAATAGTATTCATAGAAGCTATATTTCATAATAAATAGGAATTTTATATTGATATAAGATGATCAAAGTGCATTAAGGACTGGAAATATATCCAAAGCACAGATGGGATGGGTGAGCATACCTTCTGACTAACCAGGCTCAATGCCATGTCTACTGAGATTTATGGACCCAAAGATAAATCAGCTTTGTTAATTTCTACCTAGAAGTTTCCTAAAGTGTAGCAGTTACTCCCTGCTTATAAGAATGAAGGCCAGAGCAATATGGGTGCTTTTCTGAAACCACTTTTCTTTATACCTACCCAAACAAGCATTATTTCCTTCTTTCTCTTTTCTCTCTCTCCACACAGTGATCCTACTAGAAGAGTGAATTACTGTCATCGCATTTACCAGCTTTTTAAGGTATGACTAGACCTTAGTTTTCTGAACCTTTATTTCATGAAGCTTTTCCAATAACATACAATTTTAATGATTTTGTGTATGATGCCAATTATTGGAGCTATTCAATAGTTATTCAATTTTCAAGGATTTGATAAATCAAATTTATTTTCATGATATCATGTTATGATGTACTGTTACACATCAAAAAACCTAACAAATAAAGACGATTTATAAATGCCTTACATAGATCTTGCAAAGTATCAGTAAAATTATCAAAAAGTGAATAATTCTTTATGAATAAGAGTTAATGGAGTCTGCTGCTATGTTCTGTGTTGTCTTATCTAATCCACCTTTACATTTGTTGAAATATTCTTTCCTACTTCTCTCTCCTGCCCTCCTATTCCCTGCTCTCCATAATGTTCATAAAGTTCTGTTTATACTTCATCTTCCAAACTCCAACACAGGTGTTTCTTCCTCCATGACTTTTCTATTCTATGCATATACAATATTAAACAACAACAACAACTTTTCCTCACTATTAATTCTTTATGACTTCCTGCTTTCCTCACTATCACTAACTCTTGAGGGAGAGTCCTTATTACCTGGATCCACAATGAAAGAAAGAGAACTGCTAAATACTAGATATTTTTACATGAGTATTGAATGATTATTATCACTAGATATTTCTAGTGAACATTCTAAGTTCAGATAGAGTGAAGTGCCAAATATCATTGGAAGAAATTGAGTGACTCCAATACTATCCTTTAGGAAACTATACTTGCTCACTATTCATTAAGAGTACAGGTAAACTGAAATGAGGTTTCCTAAGGATTTATTATAAATAAGCCCATTATGACAGAGAATTGGTTGCACTTTATTTCATCTCCCTCGAATTTTAAAATGGTGTCCTGTCACAAAATCTCCAGTCTTAAACCACTCATTAGTCTTAAACTATAGCTGAACTTTAATTGAACTGTTCCATCAAGCAAGGTAAATCTATGGCTTTTGTTAATTAGTGTTTGAAGGATATATGGAGGAGTGAACCACAGAATGAAATTACTCTATTTCTCACTCACTATTTTCTCTTTTAACTATAGTACCTTACTCTTATCTCCTAATTTATTGCCAACTCTCCAAAACAATATACAGCTTAACTCCTAATGGACATCCTGAAGGTCAATGCAGAGATAGAAATTAGATTCCAGTTTTTTCAAGTAAAACTATTAGTCTATCATACAGGAAACTTCTTACCATAATGTCAAAGACTAGAGATGCATATTAACCAAAATATGGCAAACTCAATTCTTCAGTCACTCTATGAGACAGTTGTGGTCCAAGGACAAACTGCAAGAAATATGTGACAGAATGCCCATGAGTTTGGAAGTTGCATTGTATTAATTGTAAGACTGATGCTGAAAATTTGGCATCTGTGCACCAGTACTGAATTGAATGTTGGAGTCAGCGTTTTGGGTGAAGTAGAAAAGAATACCTTTATTGCTTTGCCAGGCAAAGGGGGATACAGCAGGGTCGTGCCCTCAAAACTGTGTGTCTCGACCCATGGGGACCTAGTGAGGAGTTTTATAGCAATGGTTCAAGGGTGGGGTTGCTGATAAGGATCAGGGTGTGTGCAGGGCCTGCACTTCTTTAATCTGACCTCAGATGGTCTCCTGATGAACTTCTCTGGTTCTCGGGGTTACCAAGCTGTGACCTTTTCTGGAATGAAGAATGCTTTATCAACTAGTTAACTTCTATTAGGTGGGGGGGTTTGTTTTGCAGAAAAGCTCAAAGATATTGTTATGTGTATCCCTTGAGGGGGAACCAGGACCCTGCCCCAAGGCTGCACTATTGTTTCTTGGCTGCTCCTTCCTTGTCTCTGCATCCCCTTCCTTCCCTGATTAGCAACTGTTTAAACCTGCCCTTTGGAACTCAGGGAAAATCATAGAAGCTGAAGCCTATTTCCTACAAACAAGAAATGGGGGACACAGAAAGGCTTTCATGCCCAGGAGCCTCACAGTTTCCTGCTTGGTTTCAAGACCACCTTTGTTGCTCCCTCCTGGCACATTCCTGGTCTTTCTGTGGCCATCTTTTCTTCTCTAGCTCTTGGCTAGAGTAACACACCCTCTTTCTCACCCAACTAATGCCTTGTCCTGTACAATCATACCTGCTTTCTTTCAAAGTTTCACCTAATATGTTGAATATACCAATTCTGTAGTAATAAACATAATAGTAGCTTTTAATATATATTATTGTGAAAAAGACATTATAACACCAATTATTACATAAATTAATAGAGGTGAATTAACTTGCTCAGTGTCAAATAGCTAGTACCTGGTAGATCTCTTTTTTGGGCCCCAAGTCTGTTGGTGTTTCCATAATAATAGTTATTCTGTGTTTTGAACTCATAAAGAGAAATGGATAAAAATGATGGGATAAGCTAAAGCATTTGCATTTTAAATGAGGATCTGCTGGGAACTAGGTTGCCTCTCAGACAATGCACAAGTGAAGAGATATTTTATAGTTAATTACTGGATAACTTTATATCAATAAAATTATAGTTTGTATCCATCCAACTGCTTTACCCACTAAAGCAATCATACAGCTAAGAGCTAATAGTTGAGACCACAATCTTACATACAATTTTTGGATTTCATCTTTTTTGAGGTTTCCAACACCCATCTGGCTCTGCTTCTAGGTAATGAAGCCCACATCTGTTTCCCTTTCCCTACTATCATCTATGTTAATTTAACCTCAGCACTACCTAGCACACCCTCCCCTCAACACACACTAGTGACCCAGATCTCCACAATCCTTTCCACATACTCTGAGTCATGGCCTGCCCCGTGAAGACTTGTACCCAGGAGAGAGGAGTTTGGCACAGGAGGGAGTCATTTAACACTTTCTTCTTTATGACAATAATTCTGAAACTCTCAAGAACATCCTTCAGGGCTTCCCTGGTGGTACAGTGGTTAAGAATCTGCCTGCCAATGCAGGGGACATGGGTTCGAGCCCTGGTCTGGGAGGATCCCACATGCTGTGGAGCTACTAAGCCAATGCACCACAACTACTGAGCCTGTGCTCTAGAGCCCACGAGCCACAACTAGAGAAAAACTGCGTGCAGCAATGAAGAACCAACACATCCAAAAATTAAAAAAAAAAAAGAACATCCTTCACATGTTTCTGCTCATGTAGTTATAAATGCTTTGAAAAAGCAACATGCACAAGCCATAAAACCAACTTATAAGATTGGAGGGAGGAATTGGAGACATAGACCAATCTATTCATGTTTATAGATCAGCCTCCTTTTGCCTACTACATGCCCTCTTCTCCTCTTCTCCAATAAGGACATGGTATCCAAAAGGTTGTTAATCACTCCTAGAACCCTTGTCATAGACCACCTCCTAAAATGTAATCCTAGAAATAGAAATCCCTTTGAAAAAAATTATCAAACTGAACAGTCACACTCTTCCTAAAGAGGAAAGAGAAGTTCTCCCAAAGTCACACACCTGATATGTAGTTGAGCTGCCAGACTAATGGAAAATCTTCACTCAGAATGGCAGATAGAGTCAGTTTGACTTTGTCTCTGTTCTGTTGCTTAATGACATTGGAAATCAAGGAAAACTTTCCTGGGAATTTGCAGCTACAGAAAATATCAATGCTTGTCATAAAACAGATTTTACTTCATCCATCTCCTGTTTGATTTCTGTCCTTCAATCTGACTATTACACCCACATTTTCAAAGGTCAGAGGGTTTTGCTGCATTTGATCTTCAGTAGATGGGAAGCAACACTTTTAAAAAGTACCATTTTTAGGACAGGCACAAAACTGAACCTAATGAAGTTCTAGAGAGTATGATTACAAAGTCAAACCTCAAAGGTTTGAATTACTTGCCAAAGAGTAGAGAGATAATAGTTATGGAACAGGAACAAAAACAATCACACAATGAGAATGGCATGATTTTTTAAGAAGACTAATAATTATCATAGTTTGGAGACTTAACAGAAATCAACATGTAATTTTGGTGATTTATGTGGCTCGTTCTTACTGTGGTGTATTTCCACTATCTACACCATTATGCTTCAATTCTTAACCTTCTTGTTTTTGTTTTTATTATTTCTTATTTTTCCTGGAGAATTTTTTTTTAAATATGCTTCCTTAAGTTTAGTAAACATATATCTAATCACTTAAGAGATAATTCTTTGTAAAGCTTGAACTTAATGAATACCACTCTTGAAGAGTATGTAGTAATGCAATGTCCCAAGATTCAATTTCTTATCCTAATTCTGAGCCAGCCACTGGAGCTTATTTCCATAGAATAAAGGTTCACATAAAAGAATTGGAATAGAGAGGGTAAATGGGGACAACTTTTCTAAGATCATAGAATAATTATATGCTTGGATACTCAAGTACTTTGAAGAAGTAGACATGATTATTATTTTTTTTCAATTATGAAGGCTACTATATCTATATTTATTATTTCTAATACTTGTTGTATCCCAAAGCTGTACCACTCATTACCATATTGTGACTCACTATTCTAATAGCCAGAATTACAGTATAACAGCTAATACCTATTTAAATTTTTGGTGTGTCAGACAGTCTTCTATGGTGATATGTGAATCATCTTAATTATTACAAAACTTTTATTAAGTAGTGCTGTGATCTTTGTTAAATTAACATTTAAGTTAAGTAGAGCTCCAGGGTGCCAGACGGTGTGTTTTGGTTCAACAAAAGACCACAAGGAAATGAAATAGAGAATTTACTACTCACTGGTTCTGGAGAAAGTACATGGCATGCCTTGAGGGGCCACACAGGGAGGTCAAAACAAAGGTACAGTCAGAGGCAATGGCAGGGCCCAGGGCACATGTCTTTATTAAGCTCTGTGGGTGGAGTGCCATGGAATTCTCAGTCTAAGTTTGGATTGGTCAATTCAAACCAAAAAGTGCGGGTTATGATAAGCTCCATGGGGGTCCTATCTAACAAGCACAGAGGGGTGGGCCCTGGAAGGTAGGGAAGAGTTTTCATCCCAAAGGCTGTAGGGAAGTCACATTGGGAACTTACATTTACTTGTATCTCTGTGAGCTTCTATCTAGATCATGAACTTATATGAGGGGCTATGTAATTTTAAGGCCCCAGTAGACCGCTTAGCCAAGCAATATGAATGCCAAGTCAACAATATAATGGAGTAGCATAGTTAAACTCTGGACAGGTAGATTCTATTATTGTCTCTATTTATAATGGGCGGGGGAGTGAGGACAATAAAATTTTGCAATTTGTTCAAGAGCACACAGCTAGTGTAGGGTTGAGTATTTGAATTCAAGTACAAATATATTTTGTCTGCTTCCAGATCCCAAATATAACCTTCAATACCATATCCTCAATTTAAAAAAATCCCTTCTCAAACAGTCTAATCCAGAAGAGGTGATTTCTAAAAATAAGAGTACTTATTTCCAAAGGAAGAGGATCATTTAGTGGTTTTATTCATGATTTTTATTATGTAAGACACACTGGGAAAAGTATTGAAGATGAATTAGAGAGAGTGAGGCTGTCTGTAAAGAGGTCAAGATTTGAGGGCTACATAAGAAGTGTGGGAGAAAGATGACAGAGTCTGAATCAGCTTATTGATAATAAAATTTGAGAAAAGGGAATGAGTTTGTAAAATATTTAGAGGAAAATGCTCAAGAGGGGTTGACCGAATGAACTTGAGAATATGAAGAGGAAAAACATCAAGAGAGAAGCATTCACTCTGAATAAAAATTTTATTTCAAATTATTTCCCAAATATTGGAACTAAGTTTTTAGTGGTATATTGATCAAAACTTCTAAGATATTAAAGTATAGAGTATACAAATTTTAAGTGAAATTAAGGAATTATCAAAACTTTTCTGAGCATTCATAAGAAAAACAAAAACTTTAATATCAACCACATCTGTTTATTGTAAGGACTAAATGACGTATTGTTTGTAGAGCATTCAAACAGGCAAGTCAACAAAGGAAATGAATTTGCAAAGTTGATTCCATTTCCTTTCACAATCATGGCCAAAATTAACCCATATCTGAGAGTGTTGATTTTAATAAATGAGAATTTTTACAAATTTTAGTTAAGAGATCTTTTATGAGTACTAGAGATTGTTCCAGATGCTTCAGATATAAAGAAAACCATCAACAAAACAAAAGGAAAACCTATGGAATGGGAGAAAATATTTGCAATGTGATGCAACCAACAAGGGGTTATTATCCAAAATATACAAACAGTTCATACAACTCAATCTCAAAGAAACAAACAGCCCACTCAAAAAATGACCAGAAGATCTAAATAGACATTTTTCCAAAGAAGACATATAGATGGTTAACAGGCACATGAAAAGATGCTCAACATCTCTAATTATAAGAAAAATACGAATCAAAACCAAAATGAGGTATCACCTCACACCGATCAGAATAGCTATCATCAAAAAGTCTACAAATAATAAATGCTGGAGAGGACTTGGAGAGAAGGGAACACTCCTACATTGTTTGTGGGAATGTTAATCGTGCAGCCTCTATGGGAAACAGTATGGAGGTTCCTCAAATTAAAAACTGAATTACTATATGATCCAGCAATTCCACTCCTGGTTAAAATCCAGAAAAAAACCCCAAAACTCTGACTTGAAAATATACATGCACCCCAGTGTTCATGGCAGCACTATTTATGAGAGCCAAGATATAAAAGTAACCCAAGTGCCTATCACCAGATGATTGACTTAAGAAGATGTGATATATGTATATACAGTGGAATATTACTCAGCCATAAAAAAGAATAGAATATTGCCATTTGCAGCAACATGGATAAAACTAAAGAATATTGTGTTTGGTGAAATAAGTCAGTCAGAGAAAGACAAACCCTATATGATATCACTTATATGTGGAATCCAAAAATAATTTTAAAAAAGACTATATATACCAAAACAGAAACAGAATCACAAACATAGAAAATGAACTTATGGTTACCAAAGGGATGGCAGGGGAGAGACAAATTAGGAATATGAGACTGATAGATACAAACTATTATACATAAAATAGATAAGTAACAAGGATTTACTATATACCATAGGGAATTATACCCATTAACTAAATACCTTTTAATACCCTATAATGGAATATAATCTGCCAAAATAATTCAAATAATAATGAACCACTATGAATTCATTTTAAAAAAATTTTAAATGAACCACTATGAATTCATTAAAAAAATGAATTTACTATGCTGTAAACTGAAACTAACACTATATTGTAAATCAAATATACCTCAATAAAATAAATAAATAAACTAATAATAAATAAATACAAAGTTAAAAGAAAATTAGGTTCAGCCCCCTTTCTTGGCACATGTAAATAAAGAAAAGTTAGGTGAGATAGTCCAAAATCTATGAGCATTTATGTCTCAGGCATTGTGTAGGGTGTATCCTTATATTCGGGCTGAACCTTCCTAATAATTAAAATGAAAAATTTTGCTACTTCCATTTTGTTAAGAGCCCTGGTAGGGACAACTAGAGGCCTGGGAAGTTCCTGAGAATAAAATAGGTTTTGGCAGAATGCCATTGCTCCACGGGACCTTGGGTACGTATTACAAAGGCCAATATAACTTGTGAGACTCTCCCTCAGTGGAAAGAGAAGAGTAGAGCATGTGTCCAATGAAGAAGAGTGAAGAAACAATAAGGTATTTATGGGATACCATTAAAAGAACCAATATATGCATTCTGAGAGTCTCAGAAGAAGAGAGAGAGAAAGGGATAGAAGGTTTTTATATAAATAATGACCAATTTTTTTTTCCAAATCTGGTGAAGAAAATGGATATCCAGACTTTAAAAACCCAGTTGATTCCAAATAAAATGAATTTTAAAAAGTATACACTAGGACACATTTTAATCAAATTTTCAAAAATTTGAATATTGGCTTTCTATTCTGCCATATTGCTGACATCATCCCCTCCCCACTCCCCCTTCCACAGACATCCAGGATTGAGTCTTCCTAAATGAGGAGTCTTACACAGGAAAAGTATGTTCACCAAGGCCATACAATAGTGAAGCATGGTTTCAAGCACATTCTCTGTGATGCTTAAGAACTTGCTCTTTCAATCATATCATATCAAATGATTTGCAAAAGATGAATAACAATGTTTTTGTTTTTGTTTTCTTGAGAATATGGTCAAATTGTGGCTGTCTTCCCTGCCTCTTTCTTCAGTTCCTTAATGGAAACCCAGGCACTTACCATTCCTAATCACTCTAGGAACCAGAAAGCACTGAAAAGGAGTCTTTGCTTTTCACTATCTTTCCCTGAAGATAAATTCTTACACAGCCATCCCTATTTCTATCCAGTGATATTTCCACTCCAAAGCTCAAATTCACCAGGAGGCAACACCAACTAATCACCAATCACATAGTGTGTTTCCTAATAAACCCTCTTTTACCCTTTGCAGCACCCCAGATTGGAGTCCGAAATTCTTACCATTTGAGTAATTAGCCTGTAACCTTTACATTTTAGTAAAGAAATAATAACATAGCATCTGAAAAAATGAGTTAGTAGCTAACATATAAAAAGAAAACTAATTATCTTATTTATTAGTTAATACTCAATTCCTTTGTGTATGGGGCTACTCACAGATGTGACAGATGGTAACAGTGGAAGGTTGCAAGGTGAGGCTGGCTATAAAGATTTACTAAGATGCTGCTAATTCTGCTTTTATTCATGTTCTTTCATTTACTGCTGTTTTGCTGACAATTAAAACAAGAGTCTCAGGTTATATAACATGTCTGGTATTAACTTGCTATGTGGCTGAGCTAAGATTTAACACAAGGACTGGGCTCCAATCTATGCTGAATAAAATTTTGACAATGTTAATGCCATGAGAAGTACAAGGCAAACTAAAATGCAGCAAGAGAGCATGACATAACTTTCCTCAGAAGAGAAAGGAATAGAACTGATAATTAAATTATTCATCATATACTATGAATCAGGTGTTCTTCTAGGTACTTTGTTTTATTAATCTTGATGTAACATCCTGAAGTAGCCATTGCAGTATTTTTAAAAATACGCAAACTGATGTTTGCTGTATAACAAAACAAGTCAAATATGGTTTGGGGATCCAGAGGAGTCACAAAAGTCAAAGACACATTCTGAATCTTCTCTACAGTTTTCTTCCATCCGTGCCATTAACCCATTGCATGCTGACTATTAATATTTTACTTTTCCCCTAAAACATAGTAATAAGTGATATAGTTTGTTGTAAGTTTTAAATAATCCAATGAAATGTTTACATGAAATACTGAACCAGGTTATTATAATTATTTTATTAATAATCATGACTTTTAGTCTTTTTGTGGACCCAAAAGACTATAAAAAGCCATGATATAGAAAAGCTCAACAGTTCATTGCAAGCAATACATGCCCCCCCCCCTTCAGGTGAAATCTCTCTTCTCCCAGTGGAGTTCATAGAGTCATATCAATTGAATGCATTCTTATTTCCTGGTCATGTACAAGGTGCTGACCAGCCTACCTGACTTGAATTAATCTTCCTGGATTTCTGTGAAAATTTGAAGTTTCTTGAATTTCCTCTGGAGTCTATGGCTTAACAGTACTCAGGAAATTATGGGAACTAGATAATGTTCATGGTACTTGAAATACAATCAATCCCCTTTATTGGTCCAGTACATTTTAAGTGGAAATTAGGAAAACTTACAATATTGCCACATTTACTCCCTTTGTCCAAACTTTCTTTTTAAAAAAGCTGGTTTATTTCTCTATTAATAAGAATTAATAGCATTCTATTCAATCAATAGACAAGTTAGGGCTTCCCTGGTGGCGCAGTGGTTGAGAGTCCGTCTGCCGATGCAGAGGACATGGGTTCGTGCCCCGGTCTGGGAAAATCCCATGTGACGTGGAGCGGCTGGGCTCGTGAGCCATGGCCACTGAGCCTGCGCGTCCGGAGCCTGTGCTCTGCGCGGGAGAGGCCGCGGCAGTGAAAGGCCCACGTACCACAAAAAAAACAAAACAAAATAGACAAGTTAACTGGCTAATGATTTTTGGTTAATCTGTCACTAAAATGTACTCAAAGTAACTAGAATTTTTACTGACTTCAATCTTTAAAACCAGTCAGATCTTACTTTGTCAACCTTGATTCTCATTATTTTTAAACAGAATTGAACATTTGTTTTGGCCTTATAAAGATGAAGCCTGGGGAAGTGCAGAAGGAAATAGAAAATATATAAACACTTAACAGAGATGGTTTAGTCCATGATGGAGAATTTTCTAACAGACAATGGGATAGGGATGAAAATTTAATAGGACTATTTTTTATATTTCTTAATATTCAGAGCCTTCACATATTCATTTTTATCTTTAGAATTAAATCTAACAAAGAAAACTGGCACTCTAGGTTTAAAGTGGATCTTAACTTTTCTGGGTAAAATATGATTTATATCGTAAAATGGCCCCATACTTTATGGAAATAATAGTACTTCAAATACTCCCAACATTAAATTTTGCTGAAAAAGAATGAAAACTAATCCTTTCCACTTTAAAAGTTGAGAATTTATTTTTGATTTTAGGCTCTAACTCAACTATTATCTAATTTCTAAATAGCAAGATGGTATGGAGGGGGTGTAACTTTAAAAGAGTAGCCCATTAGGGCTTCCCTGGCAGTTCAGTGGTTAGCACTCAGCGCTCTCACTGCTGGGGCCTGGCTTCCAACCCTGGTCAAGGAACTAAGATCCCACAAGCCACATGGTGTGGCAAAAAGAAAAAAAAAGTAGCCCATTAAATAGTCTAATCATTGAACATTTTCCCTAAATATTAAAATATTAATATTAAATTAATTTTTCCTAAATATTGTTTATCATTTATTTCACACAAAATATCCCCAAATAATAATGAACCCCTATTTAATACCCACTTATATACAAGAGACACATCTCATTTCACCTTCATTCAGAAGTTACAGGCAAATATTATTATATTCTTTTTTTTTTTTTTTTTTTTTTAAAGAAGATGTTGGGAGTAGGAGTTTATTAATTAATTAATTTATTTTTGCTGTGTTGGGTCATCGTTTTTGTGCGAGGGCTTTCTCTAGTTCTGGCAAGCGGGGGCCACTCTTCATCGCGGTGCGCGGGCCTCTCACTATCGCGGCCTCTCTTGTTGCGAAGCACAAGCTCCAGACGCGCAGGCTCAGCAGTTGTGGCTCACGGGCCTAGTTGCTCCGCGGCATGTGGGATCTTCCCAGACCAGGGCTCGAACCTGTGTCTCCTGCATTAGCAGGCAGATTCTCAACCACTGCGCCACCAGGGAAGCCCTATTATATTCTTTAATACAATTTAAACAATAATTTTATCTGTTTTATTTCATCTTATGAGGGAACCAAAATATAAAAATTAATCCAATTGCTTTGGTTTGCCTAACACCAAAACCACATTATTTCACTTGATTACTCTGCTAACATCAACTTCTTTTTTATAGAAACAAGGTGATTTATTTTCATGCATTAGTCTTTAATCACTAATTAGTTCCAGGCTTTTCATAATAGATTAATTATTAAACTTCAGCAGATATATTATAATTATGTATATCTTTTTAAAAATTCAAATCCCTAGACTTCACCCCAAGAGATGCAAGTTTAGGTTGGAGGGCCCAGATCTGCATTTTATCAATCTCCTCATGTTGCACTATTCAGGATGTCCCAGCACACTTTACTACCCAAAAACCTCAACATAATTGATTTTGATTCTACAACTAATATTTTTTGAACACTTTCAATGCTCTGGTCACTCTCCTAAGAACCTTACACAACTCCTCCCTCTGCCTACTCAACCCTCACTCCAAATCTTTCTTCATGAGATTTTCTTTGCCTGAAAATTATTTCTCTCTCATTTAATTAATTTTTTCTTATTCTTTAAGCTCTGTTTCACTTCTGACTTCCTCTGAAAAGATTTCTCGAGCCATGCCCACCTACATCTCTTTTTTTGTCTTACTATACCAAGAGCACATGTCGCTTACTTATACATTTTATTATTTTACCACACAAACACACTGTCATACTTTGAATAATACACTCTGTGCTCTATGTGTGTGTGTGTGTGTGTGTGTGTGTATGTGTGTGTATGTAAAGAAAGTCATCTTGAAGAGGACTAGGATTTGGTTGCATATCACAGGACTCACTCAGAACTAGGACATATTGAGATGACAAAGATCAGGACACTTTGAGTGAACAGATTCTGTTGACATCAGTATGCTATTTGTCCTATTTCCTATAGAAATCACAGACAAGAGGCTGGGACCCTAGACTAATTTGTGTATCCTTGAAGGGTATTGAAGGTGTTTTTTCTTTCAGATCTAAACGAGTCTATCTGCATTAGCATGCTCACCTTGGGATATTTTGCACATATAATGTGCAGATTTAGCTCTTTTCTAAAACATAACTTTATTGCTATGAATCCCCTACAAGATGGAACCCAGATTCCTAATCATGACGTGGCCTTTCCTTCTTTTTGAATTATTTTATAAGTTCCTTCTATTCTCTAGCCATATTGAAATATTTATACTTTATGGAACTTATTATGGTCATTAAATACCCATGCCTTAAGATATATTGTTCACTGGGTTTGTAATATCTACTTCCTCAAATATTGGCTGAATTTCTTTATAAATGGCTTCCTTTTTTCCTCCAGGAAGGTGGAGATGGAAAGTACACCTTAACATTTAAAGGAATGAGAAATTAGTATGTGTTTTCCTCATTATTTGTTTCCTGTCACCACCCCCATACACACACCCTCCAATCCAGCAAGTATATTCTTTATTTTTTTAACATCTTTATTGGAGTATAATTGCTTTACATTATTGTGTTAGTTGCTGCTGTATAACAAAGTGAATCGGCTATATGTATACATAGATCCCCATATCCCCTCCCTCTTGCATCTCCCTCCCACTCTCCCTATCCCACCCCTCTAGGTGGTCACAAAGCACCTAGATGATCTCCCTGTGCTATGTGGCTGCTTATCACTAGCTATCTATTTTACATTTGGTAGTGTATATGTGTCCATGCCAGTCTCTCACTTTGTCCCAGCTTACCCTTCCCCCTCCCCGTGTCCTCAAGTCCATTCTCTATGCCTGCATCTTTATTCCTCTCCTGCCCCTATGTTCTTCAGAACCATTTTTTTTGTTTGTTTTAGATTCCATATATATGCATTATTAGCATACAGTATTTGTTTTTCTCTTTCCGACTTACTTCACTTTGTATGACAGGCTAGGTCCATCCACCTCTCTACAGAAAACTCAATTCCATTTCTTTTTATGGCTGAGTAATATTCCATTATATATATGTGCCACATATTCTTTATCTATTCATCTGTTGATGGAGAACCCTCAGAATGGGAGAAAATATTTGCAAACAAAGCAACTGACAAAGGAGTAATCTCCAAAATTTACAAGCAGCTCAATATCAAAAAAACAAACAACCCAATCTAAAAACGGGCTGAAGACCTAAGCAGACATTTCTCCAAAGAAGATGTATAGATTGCCAGCAAAAACATGACAGGATGCTCAACATCACTAATAATTAAAGAAAGGCAGATCAAAATTACAATGAGGTGTCACCTCACACCAGTCAGAATGGCCATCATCAAAATATCTACAAACAATAAATGCTAGAGAGGGTGTAGAGAAAAGGGAACCCTCTTAAACTGTTGGTGGGAATGTAAATTGATACCGCCACTATGGAGAACAGTATGGACATTCCTCAAAAAACTAAAAATAGAACTACCATATGACCCAACAATCCCACTACTGGGCATATACCCTGAAAAAAACATAATTCAAAAAGAGTCATGTACCACAGTGTTCATTGCAGTACTATTTACAGTAGCCAGGACATGGAAGCAGCAAATATATTCTTTACTCTTCTCTATTCTGTGCCCATGAAGACTCTATTCTCTGGCTATAGCACCCAGGCTGCCTTGACCTTTGGCTTGGAATTTTGGAATACTTTACATAAAATTAAAAATTACTGACTTTTTATAAAAGAAGAAAAAATATCTGAGCACCTGGAATGTGGACACATACTAATTTGGCAATGATGGGCAGACGCTGAGAAGCAATTGCATCCTTTCAATGGGGCAAATACCATTCCCAATGGTCTCCCCATATGCATCTAGCACATATTCTTGGATTGCTTAAACCATTTTTATTGGCTTCAGGACCCCTTTGGACATATGCCACTTTAACTGCTGCTCCGTGATCACCAATGGAGGATTTGTGCTTTAGAAATTTCACTGAAGATAATCTACCCCTCCCTTTCTTTTTCCTCTTCATTTCCTCTAAATAATAAGATGCATTGGTATATGGAGAAAATATTTGTTATCCACACAAATACTTCCTCCCACCAAATTAATTTGGGGGCTTCTTAAACCCTTTCTTTCTGACATCTCAGTCCATCAACTCCAAGTTTTGTAATGAAACATTGCCTGCAGAATGGCACAGAAACAGCTGAACTGGCAGGAGGACATTTCCATATTAAAGTGAACGTTCTATCATTGGGCCTATTTCCATCTGCAGATTCTCCAACCTTACAATTTTCAGTTGCTGCTCCCCATGTGAACTGCAGAAAAATGAGGTTTCCAAACAGGATCTCATTTCTGCTTACCCCATACCTCGGTGGAATCAATCAAGGAGAATAATGCTGGGAAGACTGAGAGATGGCAAAGGAGAATTAGTAAGTATGGTCTTATTCCAACAAAACCACATAACCTAAGAAAACAATTTGTGGATCTGACAGTAGATATTGCAATTGAATTTTATTTTGTAGGAGCAGAATTGCTGCCACTGCTGTCAGCACACAGCAGGTGGTTGGAAGTTTGAAACTTTTATGAAAGCCATTTTTATCATAGTACATTTCATGTAAACAGTGGCAATAAAAAGCTAAATTGTTCCAGGAATAAGATGCAAATATTACAAATGGGTTTTCTTCAATACGAATTTGGCACTTGTGCCTGAATTAAAATAAAGAATAACTTTAAGACAACACTGACATGTTCAATACATTTTTGGCTCTGAGTGTCACTGGCAAGTTATTCCCCACAGTCATCCTGTAGAGATTCCTGTTAATCTTGGTGAATCTGATATTTTGGAGGCTGCTAACAACATTATTTCACTTCTTCGGGTTCCCCGTTGGTTCAGTGTTTTTGAGTTTTGGAAGATACAGTCATATTTTTTTTCTGTGTATTTTCAATGACAGGCACAGTACCACAGTACTATATTTGTCCTAGGAATATTCAAATTCTTTCTCTGTTCATCCTTGGGAGTCTTCCATTTTAGTTCTTACATAACTTTGTGGAGATCATAATCTTCTTGAAGACTTTTTTTTTCAAGTAAAGGGATTCCATTTATTAAACTAAAACCTAGAAACAGATAATGTTGCAATAGTTTGAATTCTCTAAGTTATTCCTAAACCTCTTTTTGTTTCAGTTAGTAAAATTGAGTAAGCCACTCTGGATCAAATAAAATTCAAAACACCTAGTGAACTAAGTGTTTAAGTGTTATGAAAGAAATTATGAAATGTGTTCTCTATATCAAGCTGTGTACAATCTTACAAACACATTAAAATATAGGTTTAATTTAACTGTGCCATTTTATGTTTGTAAGTTACCACAAAATCTTGAAACAACTGATTTTGTTCGTTAGTATGATGACTGATAAATTACATACATATTTAATACAAAATTTAAATAAACTTAAAAACTAGATATTTTTAAAAAGCAGAAAATGAGACTGGGAAAGGTCAAGTAACTTTCTAAAAACTTACATATAATATGTAGCCTAACTAGGATTCAAGCCAAGGAATTCTCTCTCCTTTCTATCTTTCTCTGCTCTTTCCCTCTGCCCCCCCTTATTCTACCCCTTGTTTCCTTCATTCTTTCCTTTACTTTCCTTTTTTCTCTCCTCCATTTAATTTCTTATTATGGTAAGATATACATAATATGAAATTTCATATACATAATATGAAATTTATTAATGCCAGTGAACTTAATATCAAATTCACTGGCATTAAGTTCATTCACAATGTTGTACAGCTGTTATCACTAACCATTCCCAGAAATTTTTCATCATCTCAAGCAGAAACTGTACTCATTAAACAACCACACTCCATTTCTTTTACCTCCCCCTACCCTTTTACCTACGGTATCTGATTTTGACTACACTAGGTACCTCATATAAATGGAATCATCAGTATTTGTCTTTTTGTTCTGGCTCATTTCAATTAACATAATGTCCTCAAATTTATATTGTGGCATGTGTCAGAATTTCCATTCTTTTAAAGCTGAATAATATTCCATTGTATGTATGTACTGTATATTAAAAATCTATTCATCTGTTGGTAAACACTCCAGTTGTTTCCACCTTTTGGCTATTGTGAGTAATAATGCTATAGATGTGGTGGTACATATATCTTTTCAATACTCTGTTTTTATATCTTTTATGTATATACAGAGAAGTAGAATTGCTGAATCATGTGGTGAATTTATTTTTAATTATTTGAGGAACCACCACATTTTTTTTTTCTTTCCTGAGAGTAGCCATTCTAATGTGTGTGAGGTGGTACTACATTGTATTTTTTAATTGTTATATTGTTCATTTATATAGGCATTATTTTTTTTCTTATTTTGTATCCTATGCGTTACCTGCATTTTTTAATTAATTCTAATTTTATTTTGTGGAACATTTTTCTACATATAAGATCATGTGGTCTATGAACAGATAATTTTACTTTTTTTTTTTCAACTTGGATAGCTTTTATTTATTTTTCTTGTGCATTTGTACTGGCTAGGACTTTCAGTAATATGTTGTGTTGAAATGGTGAAAATGGGCACACTTATCTTGTTCCCAATTCTAGAGGAAAAGTTTTCAGTCTTTCATCATTGAATATGATACTGGCTGTGGGCTTTACATGTATGGCCATTAATAGGTTGAGGTTGTTTATTTCTATTACTAGTTTATTGATTGCTTTTGTCAAGAAAGCTTATTGAATTTTTTCAAATGCTTTCACTATATCAATCATGTATGTGTTTTTCTTCATCCTGTTAATGAGGTGTTTTACTTTAATTTACTGGTAAGATATGCATAATATAAATTTTACCATTGTATCATTTTAAGTGTCAAATTCCCTGGCGTTAAGTTCATTTACAATGTTGTATAACTGTCAGCACTAACCATTCCCAGAAATGTTTCATCATCTCAGGCGGAAATGGTACTCATTAAACAACCACTCTGCAACTTAACTTCAATGATATAAAAATTCTCTACCCTTTCACAGTCTTGTCCCTTCCCTATTTTGTCATTTATATCACAAGTTACATCTTTATATATTGTGTATCAGTTAACATAAATCTAAAATTATTATGTATACTATTGTCATTTAAATTCTATAAAATAATAAAAAGTATAGTTAACAATAAATTTACACTAATGCAGGTTTTTATATTCGTCTCTATATTTACCTTTATCAGATAACTTTATATTTTCTTATGCATTCTAAGTGCTGTCTACTGTCTTTTGTTTTAACTGAAAGGACTGCCATGAACAGAAACCATGTAATGTATTCCCTCAGCTTTTATTTATCTGGGAAATTCTTAAATTATCCATCATTTTTGAAGGGCAGTTTTGCTACATGTAGAATTAGTTGTTTTATGTTACCTTTCTCCTTCAGCACTTTAAATATTTCATTCCATTGCATTCTGCTCAGAAAAGTTTCTGCTGAGAAATCACTTGATAAGTATACAGAGGCTCCCATGTATATGACAAGTCACTTTTGCACTTTCAAGATTTACTCTCTGTCATTGACTTTAAACAGTTTGATCATAATATATTTCATTGTGAGTCCTTTTGGAATATTTTTTTCCTTCTTGCATTGTGCTAGCTTCTTGCATTTGTATTTTTTACTTGTCTTTCCCCAAATTTGAGAAATTCTAAGCCATTAGTTCTTTAAATAAGCTCTTCAGTTTTCACACTCTATCCTCCTTCTGGAATGCCTATATACATATGTTGTTCTGCATAGTGGTGTCTCATAAGTCCCTTAGTCTCTGTTAAACTATTGTTATTTTTTTCTCTTCAGATTCAATAATTTCAAATGACTTGAGTTCAATTCCCTGAGTGTTACTTCTGAGAGTTCTAGTCTGCTGTTTAACCCCCTGAATTAAAAATTTCAATTCAGTTATTGTGTTTTTCAACTTTAGGATTTTGGGCTTAGTTCTTTTTAAATTAATTTCTACCTCTTGTTTATATTCTCATTTTGTTTATGTATTGGAGATTTATTTTATTTATTTGAATGGGTCTTTATTCCTTATTTATTTTTTAATACTATCCAGATTTATTAATTTTTACAGTACTTTCTTCACATGGGTCAGCTAGAAAGTCTAAATAGTTGCTATACATTAAAAATATAATATTAGTTGCAGATAATTTTTATTTTTTACTTTTTTTAACATCTTTATTGGAGTGTAATTGCTTTTCAATGATGTGTTAGTTTCTGCTTTATAACAAACTGAATCAGTTATACATAGACATATGTCCCCATATCTATTCCCTCCTGCATCTCCCTCCCTCCCACCCTCCCTATCTCACCCATTTAGGTGGTCACAAAGCACAGAGCTGATCTCCCTGTGTTATGCAGCTGCATCCCACTAGCTATCTATTTTACATTCAGTAGTGTAAGTATGTCCATGCCACTCTCTCACTTTGTCTCAACTTACCCTTCCCACTCCCCGTATCCTCATGTCCATTCTCTAGTAGGTCTGCATCTTTATTCCCATCTTGCCCCTAGATTCTGCTGAACATTTTTTTTCTTTTCTTTTCTTTTTTGTATATTCCATACATATCTGTTAGCATACGGTATTTGTTTTTCTCTTTCTGACTAACTTCACTCTGTATGACAGTCTCTAGGTCCATCCACCTCACAACAAATAACTGAGATTTGTACTTCTTTATGCCTGAGTAATATTCCATTGTATATATGTGCCACATCTTCTTTATCCATTCATCTGTTGTTGGACACTTAGGTTGCTTCCATGTCCTGGTTATTGTAAATAAAGCTGCAATGAACATTTTGGTACATGACTCTTTTTGA
Source organism: Hyperoodon ampullatus (assembly GCF_949752795.1). Taxonomy (NCBI): domain Eukaryota; kingdom Metazoa; phylum Chordata; class Mammalia; order Artiodactyla; family Ziphiidae; genus Hyperoodon; species Hyperoodon ampullatus. The sequence goes on from NC_136921.1 coordinate 103,743,476, forward strand.
ATTATGGTTTTCTCAAGGTATATGCTCAGTAGTGGGATTTCTGGGTAATATGGTAGTTCTATTTGTAGTTTTTAAGGAACCTCCATACTGTTCTCCATAGTGGTTGTATCAATTTACATTCCCACCAACAGTGCAAGAGTGTTCCCTTCCCTCCATACCCTCTCCAACATTTATTGTTTGTAGATTTTTTGATGATGGCCATTCAGACCGGTGTGAGATGATATCTCATTGTAGTTTTGATTTGCATTTCTCTAAAGATTAATGGTGTTGAACATTCTTTCATGTGTTTGTTGGCAATCTATATATATTCTATGGAGAAATGTCTATTTAGATCTTCTGCTCATTTTTGGATTGGGTTGTTTGTTTCTCTGGTATTGAGCTGCATGTGTTGCTTGTATGTTTTGGAGATTAATCCTTTGTCAGTTTCTTCATTTGCAAATATTTTCTCCCATTCTGAGGGTTGTCTTTTCGTCTTGTTTATGGTTTCCTTTGCTGTGCAAAAGCTTTGAAGTTTCATTAGGTCCAATTTGTTTATTTTTGTTTTTATTTCCATTTCTCTAGGAGGTGGGTCAAAAAGGATCTTGCTGTGATTTATGTCACAGAGTGTTCTTCCTATGTTTTCATCTAAGAGTTTGATGGTGTCTGGCCTTACATTTAGGTCTTTAATCCATTTTGAGTTTATTTTTGTGAATGGTGTTATGGAGTGTTCTAATTTCATTCTTTTGCATGTAGCTGTCCAGGTTTCCCAGCACCACTTATTGAAGAGGCTGTCTTTTCTCCATTGTATATTCTTGCCAACTTTATCAAATATAAGGTGACCATATGTGCATGCACTGGGCTTTCTATCCTGTTCCATTGATCTATATTTCTGTTTTTGTGCCAGTAACGTACTGTCTTGATTATTGTAGCTTTGTAATATAGTCTGAAGTCAGGGAACCTGATTCCTCCACCTCCGTTTTTCTTTCTCAAGATTGATTTGGCTATTCGGGGTCTTTTGTGTTACCATACAAATTGTGAAATTTTTTGGTCCAGTTCTGTGACAAATGCCAGTGGTTGTTTGATAGGCATTGCACTGAATCTGTAGACTGCTTTGTGTAGTAGAGTCATATTCACAGTGTTGATTCTTCCAATCCAAGAACATGGTATATCTCTCCATCTATTTGTATCATCTTTAATTTCTTTCATTAGTGTCTTATAATTTTCTGCTCACAGGTCTTTTGTCTCCTTAGGTAGTTTATTCCTAGATATTTTATTCTTTTTGTTGCAATGGTAAATGGGAGTGTTTTCTTAGTTTCAATTTTAGATTTTTCATCATTAGTATATAGGAATGCTAGAGATTTCTGTGCATTAATTTTCTATACTGCTACTTTACCAAATTCATTGATTAGCTCTAATAGTTTTCTGGTACCATCTTTAGGATTCTTTATGTATAGTATCATGTCATCTGCAAACAGTGACAGCTTTACTTCTTCTTTTCCAATTTGGATTCCTTTTATTTCTTTTTCTTCTCTGATTGCTGTGGCTAAAACTTCCAAAACTATGTTGAATAATAGTGCTGAGAGTGGGCAACCTTGTCTTGTTCCTGATCTTAGTGGAAATGGTTTCATTTTTTCACCATTGAGGATGATGTTGTCTGTGGGTTTGTCATATATATGGCCTTTATTATATTGGGGAAAGTTCCCTCTATGCCTACACTCTGGAGAATTTTTATCATAAATGGTTTTGAATTTTGTTGAAAACTTTCCCTGCATCTATGAGATGATCATATGGTTTTTCTTCTTCAAATTTTTAATATGGTATATCACATTGATTGATTTGCATATATTGAAGAATCCTTGCATTCCTGGGATAAACCTCACTTGATCATAGTGTATGATCCTTTTAATGTGCTGTTGGTTTCTGATTGTTAGTATTTTGTTGAGGATTTTTGTATCTATATTTCAAATCTATGTTCAAATATCTATATTGGCCTCTAGTTTTCTTTCTTTGTGACATCTTTTTCTGTTTTGGTATCAGAGTGATGGCAGCCTTGTAGAATGGGTTTGGGAGTGTTCCTCCCTCTGCTACATTTTGGAAGAGTTTGAGAAGGATAAGTGTTAGATATTCTCTAAATGTTTGATAGAATTCGCCTATGAAGCCATCTGGTCCTGGGCTTTTTTTTTTGTTGGAAGATTTTTAATCACAGTTTCAATTTCAGTGTTTGTGATTGGTCTGTTCATATTTTCTATTTCTTCCTGGTTCAGTCTCGGAAGCTTGTGTATTTCTAAGAATTTGTTCCATATCTTCCATGTTGTCCATTTTATTGGCATAGAGTTGCTTGTAGTAATCTCTCATGATCCTTTGTATCTGCAGTGTCAGTTTTTACTTCTTTTTCATTTCTAATTCTATTGATTTGAGTCTCCTCCCTTTTTTTCTTGGTAAGTCTGGCTAATGGTTTATCAATTTTGTTTGTCTTCTCAAAGAACCAGCTTTTAGTTTTATTGATCTTTGCTATCATTTCCTTCATTTCTTTTTCATTTATTTCTTATCTGATCTTTATGATTTCTTTACTTCTGCTAACTCTGGGTTTTTTGTTGTTGTTGTTGTTGTTGTTGTTCTTTCTCTAATTGCTTTAGGTGCATAGTTAGGTTGTTCATTTGAGATGTTTCTTCTTTCTTAAGGTAGGATTGTATTGCTGTAAACTTCCCTCTTAGAACTGCTTTGGCTGCATCCCACAGGATTTGTGTCATTGTCTTTTCATTGTCATTTGTTTCTAGGTATTGTTTGATTTCATCATTGATTTCTTCAGTTATCTCTTGGTTATTAAGTAGCATGTTGTTTAGCCCCCATGTGTTTGTATTTCTTAGAGAGTTTTTCCTGTAATTGATATCTAGTCTCATATCGTTGTGGTCACAAAAGGTACTTGATACGATTTCAGTTTTCTTTAATTTACTGAGGCTTGATTTTTTACCCAAGATATGATATATCTTGGAGAATGTTCCATGAGCACTTGAGAAGAATGTGTATTCTGTTGCTTATGGATGGAATGTCCTATAAATATTAATTAAGTCCATTTTGTTTAATGTATCATTTAAAACTTGTGTTTCCTTATTTATTTTCATTTTGGATGATATGTCCATTGATGAAAGTGGGGTGTTAAAGTCCCCTACTATGATTGTGTTACTGTCGATTTCCCCTCTTATGGCTGTTAGTATTTGCCTTATGTATTGAGGTGCTCCTATGTTGGGTGTATAAATATTTACAATTGTTATATCTTCTTCTTGGATCGATACCTTGATCATTATGTAGTATCCTTCTTTGTCTCTTGTAACAGTCTTTGCTTTAAAGTCTATTTTGTCTGTTATGAGAATTGCTACTTCAGCTTTCTTTTGATTTCCATTTGCATAGAATATCTTTTTCCATCACCTCACTTTCAGTCTGTATGAGTCCCTAGGTCTGAAGTGGGTCTCTTATAGATAGAATATATATGGGTCTTGTTTTTGTATCCATTCAGCCAGTCTACGTCTTTTGGTTTGAGCATTTAATCCATTTACATGTAAGGTAATTATCGATATGTATGTTCCTATTCCCATTTTCTTAATTGTTTTGGGTTCGTTATTGTAGGTCGTTTCCTTCTCTTGTGTTTCCTTCCTAGAGAAGTTCTTTTAGCATTTGTTGTAAAGCTGGCTTGGTGGTGCTGAATTCTCTTAGCTTTTGCTTGTCTGTAAAGCTTTTAATTTCTCCATCAAATCTGAATGAGATCCTTGCTGGATAGAGTAAACTTGGTTGTAGGTTTTTCTCCTTCATCACTTTAAATATGTCCTGCCACTGCCTTCTGGCTTGCAGAATTTCTGCTGAAAGATCAGCTCTTAACCTTATGGGGATACCCTTATGTGTTATTTGTTGTTTTTCCCTTGCTGCTTTTAATATGTTTTCTTTGTATTTAATTTTTGATAGTTTGATTAATATGTGTCTTGGCGTGTTTCTCCTTGGATTTATGCTGTATGGGACACTCTGTGCTTCCTGAACTTGATTAACTATTTCCTTTCCCATAATAAGAAAGTTTCCATCTATAATCTCTTCAAATATTTTCTCAGTCCCCCTTTTCTTTTCTCTTCTTCTTCTGGGACCCCTATAATTCTATTGTTGGTGTGTTTAATGTTGTCCCAGAAGTCTCTGAGACTGTCTTCAATTCTTGTTATTTTCTTTTTTCTTCTGCTCTGCAATAGTTATTTCCACTATTTTATCTTCCAGGTCACTTATCCATTCTTCTGCCTCAGTTATTCTGCTATTGATCCCTTCTAGAGAATTTTTTATTTCATTTACTGTGTTGTTCATCATTGGTTGTTTGCTCTTTAGTTCTTCTACGTCCTTGTTAAAAGTTTCTTTTGATTTCTCCTTTCTATTTCAAAGATTTTGGATCATCTTTACTGTCATTATTCTGAATTCTTTTTCAGGTAGACTGCCTATTTCCTCTTCATTTGTTAGGTCTGGTGGGTTTCTGACTTGCTCCTTCATCTGCTGTGTGTTTCTCTGTCTTCTCATTTTGCTTAACTTACTGTGTTTTGTGTCTCCTTTTCATAGGCTGCAGGTTTGTAGTTTCCATTGTTTTTGGTGTGTGTCTCCAGTGGATAAAATTGTTTCAGTGCATTGTGTAGGCTTCCTGGTGAAGGGGACTAGTGCCTATGTTCTGGTGGATGAGGCTGGATCTTGTCTTTCTGGTAGGTAAGTCCACATCTGGTGGTGTGTTTTGGGGTGTCTGGGGCCTTATTATGATTTTAGACAGCCTCTGTGCTAATGGATGGGGTTGTGTTCTTGTCTTGATAGTTGTTTCGCATAGGGTGTCCTGCAGTGTAGGTTGTTGGTCATTGAGTGGTGCTGGGTCTTGGTGTTGAGATGGAGATTTCTGGGAGATTTTCACTGTTTGATATTACATGGAGCTGGGAGGTCTCTTGTGGTCCAGTGTCCTGAACTTGGCTCTCCCTCCTCAGTGGCACGCCCTGACGCCTGATGGAGCACCAAGAGCCTGTCCTCCACATGGCTCTGAATAAAAGGGAGAAAAGAAAGAAAGAAAGAAAGAAGATTATAAAATAAAATAAAAAGTAAAATATAATAAAGTTATTAAAATAAAATCATAATTATTCAGAAAAAAATGTTTTAAGTAATAAAAAAAAAGGACAGACAGAGCCCTAGGACAAATGGTAAAACCAAAGCTATACAGACAAAATCACACACAGAAGCATACACATACACACTAAAAGAGAAAAGGGGAAATATATATATTTGCCCCCAAAGTCCACCTCCTCAATTTGGGATGATTCATTGTCTATTCAGATATTCCACCGATGCAGGGTACATCAAGTTGATTGTGGAGATTTAATCAGCTGCTCCTGAGGCTGCTGGGAGAGATTTCCCTTTCTCTTCTTTGTTCACACAGCTCCCGGGGTTCAGCTTTGGATTTGGTCCCGCCTCTGCGTGTAGGTCGCCAGAGGGCGTCTGTTCTTCTCTCAGACAAGACCAGGTTAAAGGACCCGCTAATTCGGTGGATCTGGCTCACTCAGGCCAGGGAAGGGAGGGGTATGGATGTGGGTCAAGCCTGCGGCAGCAGAGGCCCCCATGATGTTGCAACAACCTGAGGCGTGCTGTGCATTCTCCCAGGGAAGTTGTCTCTGGATCATGACACCCTGGCAGTGGCGGGCTGCACAGGCTCCTCGGAGGGGAGGTGTGGATAGTGACCTGTGCTTGCACACAGGCTTCTTGGTTGCTGTAGCAGTAGCATCCTTGGCATCTCATTCCCTTCTCTGGGGTCTGCACAGATAGCCTGTCTCGCCTGTCTCTGGAGCTCCTTTAAGCTGTGCTCTTAATCCCCTCTCCTTGCGCACCAGAAAACAAAGAGGCAAGAAAAAGTCTCTTGTCTCTTTGGCAGCTCCAGATTTTTTTCCCGGACTCCCTCCCGGCTAGCCGTGGCGCACTAACACCCTTCAGGCTGTGTTCACGCAGCCAACCCCAGTCCTCTCCCTGTGATCTGAACTCGGAAGCCCGAGCCTCAGCTCCCAGCCCCGCCTGCCCCGGCGGCTGAGCAGACAAGCCTCTCGGGCTGGTGAGTGCCGGTCAGCACCGATCCTCTGTGCGGGAATCTCTCTGCTTTGCCCTCCACACCCCTGTTGCTGTGCTCTCCTCTGCGGCTCCGAAGCTTCCCCCCTCTGCCACCCACAGTCTCCGCCCACGAAGGGGCTCCTAGTGTGTGGAAACCTTTCCTCCTTCACGGCTCCCTCCCACTGGCTCAGGTCCCGTCCTTATCCTTTTGTCTCTGTTTATTCTTTTTTCTTTTGCCCTACCCAGGTACGTGGGGAGTTTCTTGCCTTTTGGGAGGTCTGAGGTCTTCTGCCAGCGTTCAGTAGGTGTTCTGTAGGGGTTGTTCCACATGTAGATGTATTTCTGATGTATTTGTGGGGAGGATGGTGATCTCCACATCTTACTCTTCCACCATCTTCCCTTTTTTTCCTTCTGTGTTATTTTTGTGTGTGTCTTTCTGATGTCCTGTGATATTTTGTTGAAAATTGGGCATTTGAAAAAACAGCTACTTCTCCCATTCTTTGTGATCTGGACTTTGCTAATCAGCCTGTTATAAAAGCTCAGGGTCTTCTCAAGTGTTTTTTGGGAATGTGTCTTTCCTGAATCTGAGCCTGTATTTAGGTTCCAGTTCCACTGTATACATTGCTATTTTTAAATGTCTTAATTTTCTAACAATCTTATCCTTGCTTCTTCTGAGAGCCTTAGCTATTTGTTCTATTGTATTCCTGGGTGGTTAACCTCTTGACCTCAGGCACTTATGGTAATGCATTCCCTCTGCAGCAATCTTATGTCTCAGTCCCTTTCATTGGGCTCTATCATGATAGTCATACTATGCCACCCTTCCTGTTAGCACTCTGGGATAGGAGAGACAGACACCCTCAGGCAGTCTCTTGACCAGTTCTTAAGATGGAACTTGAAAGCAAGTTTCTTTTTTCTCTTCCATCCTGAGGGAGAAGATAGGAACTAGGTGGCTTTTTCCTGACCATGTCACATTGTCTTGTGTATGGGGCTGGGCTAAAGGTAAGCAAAAATGTTACAAAATTTTCTATCATTTTGAATGTGGCTTTGTCTCAGTTACACATTCACTTGGTGGCTGCAGACCCCTGATTTGTTTCCAGTGTTCCACAAAGCTACTTTTGTCTTTATGCTGTTGTTTGGCATTTTTATGGGGAAATAAGAAATGGGGTCCTGGAGCTTCCTAGTCTAATTTTGCTGATGTCCTGTAGTGACACATTTTAATTCCAGTCTCATCTCCTTTCATGAGTATTTTACAGATATTTTAATTGTGGCTAACATAAGGATTACATATAAAATCCTAAAGTTAAAACTATCTAATTTGAATTGATATTAACTTAAGTTCAACCTCAAACCAAAACTGATATAGCTCCATTTCCCTTTTTCTGTTATTGATGCCACAGGTATATATATATATATATATATATATATATATATATATATATATATATATATATATATATATATATATATATATATATATATATATATACATATACATATATATATATATATATATTTGCATTTGTCTTTTAAATCCTATAGAAAGAATGTGGAGTGAGAAATCATAATTAGAATAATACTGGTTTTTATATTTGCCCATGTATTTACTTTCACTGGAAATTTTATATCTTCATATGTTTTGGAGTTACTTTTTAACATCCTTTTATTATGGATTCTTTTTTGTATTTTTTGTATTTATTTATTTATTTATTTATTTTGCGGTATGCGGGCCTCTCACTGTTGTGGCCTCTCCCGTTGCGGAGCACAGGCTCCAGATGCGCAGGCTCAGCGGCCATGGCTCACGGGCCCAGCCGCTCCGCAGCATATGGGATCCTCCCAGACAGGGGCACGAACCCGTATCCTCTGCATCGGCAGGCGGACTCTCAACCACTGTGCCACCAGGGAGGCCCTCTTTTTTGTATTTTTTTAGGGCAGTCCTAATGGTAGTAAACTCCCTCAGCTTTTTTAAAATCTTAGAATATCTTAAATTCTCCCTCAACTTTGAAGGACAATTTTACTGGATGAATAATTCTTTGTTTTTCTGCAATATTCTTTTTTCTCTGTACTTTAAATAGATCGTCTCACTACCTTCTTACCTCTATGGTTTCTCAAGAGAAATCAGCTTATAATCTTACTGAGAAACTCTTATATATGATAAATTGCTCCTCTCTTGTTGCTTTTAAGAATGTGTCCTTTATTTTGGTCTTTGGCCATTTGTGTCTCCATCTGTTCTGTTTGGGTTTTTCCCACTTAGAATTTGTTGCATGGCTTAGATTTGTAAATTCAACTCTTTTATCCAATTTGGTAGGTTGTGTCTATTATTCCTCAAACAATCTTTTGCCTCATTCTCTCTCTTCTTCTATAACTCCCATAATATTTATATTGGTCTGTTTGATGGTGTCCCATAACTCCACTAGGTACTTACCTTCATTTTTTTTTTCCTTCAGACTTGGTGTCTTCAGTTGTCTTATCTTCAAGTTTGCGAATTCTTTCTTCTGCCAGTTGAAACCTGTTGTCAGGTCCATATAGTAATTTTGTTTGTTTGTTTTTATTTATTATTGTAGATATCCACTCCAGAACTGCTGTTTGGATACTTTTTGTAATATCTTTCTTTCTGTTGATATTCCCCTTTTTTCCATATATTTTTTATTGTTTGTTTCTTTGTGTGTTTGTGCTCTTTGTCCATTTTTTCCCTTAGCTCTTTGAGTATATTTAAGACAAGTGTTTTCAAGTATTTGACTAGTAGGCCCAATATCTAGGCTTGCTTAATAAATATTAATACACACACACACTCACATACACACACACACATGTGTGTGTGTGTCAATTTAGTTGTTCCTCTGAATTAAGTAATTCTTCCTGTTGCATGCATTGTAATTTTTTGTTCTTGTTGAGATTTGGGTATTTGACTATTATAACATGACTACTCTGGATATAAGATTTTCCTTCTTCCTTGGGGTTTGCTGGTTGGTTTTAGTTTTGATTTGGTTTTGGTTTTTGAAGGCTGTAGTAATCCTTTCTTTTTCAGACTTTTCCAAATTATTTTTACAGAGACTTTCCTCATCATATATGATTTCTTAATTCTGTTACTTTTGTGTGTGTTCAGTTAAGGCTTAACAGTGATTTCCTGGACTGCCAAAAGATGAAACAAACAAACACATAGATGAAGTACCTAATATATATTTATAAAAGGGAGAACAACTACTTCTCCCAGTGTTTACAGATGGACACTGTATTGGTTCTTCACTTAGCTAAGCTTCCTCTGGGCCTCTGGATTGGCCAAGATGAAAGCCAAAGCCCCTCTCAGGGCTTTGATGAGCATGCAACTTCCTTGGGCATGTGTGTGTGGCTGCTTTTGAATGTTTTAATTTCCCACAGAAGTCTCATCCTTTCTTTTCCTTCAGGCCTTATATGGTCTATTGTATTTTTCCACCCATATTCTCTTGCCCCAAGCTTTTCTTGGTTTGTAGTCCTCTTGTAGTTTTTAAAAGCAGTGCCTGTCACTTTCCTCCCTTGCCTTCCATGTTATGCAAAACATATACATATATTGTATCAGTCTTTCAAGTGTCCCTCAGGCAAGTTATGACAACTGTACACAATAATTTGTAAGTAATGCTCTGCTCTGCTCTTTGTAGTTTTAGGAGGTTTGGGTCAAGTTAGGACTTAGGACTGGGCTGGCACCTGCCCAAGATGAAGACCACTGCTGTGCTATGCAGGAGCTGATGCAAGGACAAATACTAATACCACAATACTTTCCTGCCATTTCGAAGAAGAATCTTGATTCGGTATTTGATTTGTTGTTGTAAACTTTTGACTATTTTTCAGATCTCAAAGTTGGTTCAGACATCTTCGGGTTTTTTCAATGTTTCTGTGGAGGAACAAGAGCATGGAGCTTGGTTCACCATTTTTCTGACTAAAAAATAAATGCATTTTTAATTGTGCTAAGTATTAAGTTGTCCTGTTAGGGTAATTATAAAATTATAGGGATAGATAGATACTTAAATTTCAAACATAAGGTCCTGATTGATATAGATTTTTAGGATGGTTGTAAGGTAAGCAGTGTGCAGTGGATGAGATTTGAAATTATAACTTAAAGATTGGTATGTTTGGGACTTCCCTTGTGGCACAGTGGTTAAGACTCCACGATCCCAATGCAGGGTTCGATCTCTGGTCAGGGTACTAGATCCCACATGCATGCTTCAACTAAAAATTTGCATGCCACAACTAAGGAGTCTGCAAGCTGCAACTAAGACCCAGCACAATCAAATGAAAATAAATAAATAAATAAATAAATAAATAAATAAATAAATGATTTTTAAAAATGGTATGGTTAAAGGTCAAGAAGAACTTTTAAATTAAATGATTAAAAACTTTGAGAAATTGAGGTGATCATTAGAATAATCAACAACATGTAGTTATCACAGACAGCTGATTATATAACATCATATATCCCAGCTCATGGTTAGTTATAGGCTAAAACATCTTTACTCTAAAGTTTATTACCTTTCAGTGTCAAGATTACTCCAGGAGACAAGCACAGAGACAGTCTACTACCCACCCTAAAACTACTTATTTTTATCTCTGGATAGGACCAGGAACAACTAAATCCCTTCAGAGTCAGACCAACTTTCAAACTGCAGTTAGAGTGGGAGAGTGGAAGGGAATATGTACACAGACTTACCTGGTCAATTACTTTACCATTAGATGAGGAGAAGCTATATTTGTGCTCATGTTAGTTCCTTTAGATAAGTGTTCATGGCAAGGGAAGCTTCCCTGGAAGAATGTGAAGACCCACATGGAAACAAATATCTCTGAGAGGGTATTTCATTTTTTGATAGGGGTAGTATTTGATGGTATTCTATACAAGAGCCTAAAGGCATAATGCAAATATATTTCAGGATTTTAAAACAGGAGTCAGCAAATTTTTCTAGAAAGTGCCAGAGAGCGAAGATGTTAAGCTTTGCAATCATAAGGATTTTGTTGCAAGTACTCAGCTCTCTGCCTGGAGTATGAATGAAGCCATAGACAACATGTAAACAAGTAAACTTGGCTGTGTTTCCATAAAACTTTGCTTAAAAAAACAAGCATCAGACTAGATTTCACTCACAAGCCATATTTTGTCAACGCCAGTTTTAGACTGTTGATTTGGTGTGCTTCCCATAAACAGTATATGAAAGTCATCTGAGTTAAAACGTCCTTGGGCACCATCCTGAGGACCTGATTCAGAAAAGAAGAGTGAGGTCTGGGAAGTTGCATTGTAATTATAAGTTCAAAGTGATTTTTATGTACATAGAAGTTCCTTAACCACTGCACAATTCCATGCTCTAAAGAGAACATATGTAGGAAAATGATTTTTATTCAGAACAGAAACAGAAAGCATTTCTTGGGAGATCGGAGGTTAGAGACAGCATTCAGGAGCTCAGACTTACAATCTTGCTACAAGAGGAGAATTAACTAAAATATAAGAAAGTTAAGAGAAAAAGCAAATTGAAAGAAAAGTTTCCCACATCATAAGTAATGCAAACTCTTTGTTCTTTTTCTAAATTTCACAAAATGTGTTTGACTTAACAGATGTGTATAATAGACTTCAACGACTTTTCAACTGAAAGATTTAGGCGTCAGAATTGCTGGAAGCTCCCTCCTAGCCTTTTTCTTGAATTGTTTCATCTCTTTACAAGAAAATGCACAGTGTAAGGTTAACTGCAGGTCCATATCTGAGAGAATGGTTTTCCTGCTTGAATAAATAATAGCAGTATTCAAAAAGTTCATCTTCTTCACTGTACAATTGGTTGGGTTGCATCTCCGACCTAACAAACACTGAGCACAGAAACCTCAGCGGAATCCTTAAGGGAATGTAACTGAATGGTACAACAAACAATAATAACCAGCACCCACTTCCCAAGTGAATTTCCCCAATCCAAGGAGAAACAACAAACCAGTTTGTGTTTTGCTTTGTTTTAAATAAAGTAGTTTAGCCAATGGGAAATATCAGTCTAATGATCACTGACCACTTCACATGACTGTATTCTATAGAATACAATGCCATTCTTTAAGGGGGTTCTCCATATAATTAAGAATTATATTAAGTAGTTAACAAACTGTGCATTGGTTTAACCAATGTGGTTTCCACAAAATAAAATATTAATCTTCATTCAAAAGACATAAAACACTGTACCAATTGTTATGCACAAAGTCATAACAGAATCAACACTCCTCTTCCTATAAGTGATTAGTAATGATGGAGGTAATAGAGGTGAACCTACCAATGTGCCCTATAATTTCCTCGTGTAATTCACAGATCACAGTATCAACTCTATCTAGTTGTGAGATTTAAATGAGGCAAAGCATATGCAGTCTATAATTAAGCAGTTGCCTAACAAATATTGTAATTGTGTTCAATAATCAACTTTTACTGGCAGATAATATATGGATTAAAAGGACCCAGGGGCTATGTGAGGTTAGTCAATAAGCACAGAAATGCAAGGAAAAGAAAACTGGAACTGTGCATTAAAATTCATTAGATCTGTAACTTGAGGCAAATACATCCCTTGCATATATTTTTCTCAACAGTCAAAAAGGGAACAGAACCTACTCTACCATTGACTGGCTTCATTATGAGGATCAAATAAGAGTTTACATGAAGATTCTTAGACAAAATGTATTCTTCCAGAAATTTATTACAAAGATACTGGACATCAGGTAGTGGTAGTGGACATGTTTTGCCAAGGAATTCTTAAAAGGTCTAGCACTTTGCCCACCTGTTTTTCTGCTAAGGTTTTTTAAAGGATTTTATCTCATCTTGAGAGAAGTTTGTAAAGAATATAAGATGGATCCGAACTATGACAATGACACATTATTAAAATCCATATATTTAACAGGTACATTTACAGCTTCTTTCATTCTATTGTACATAAAACTGTATCTTGATCATAGCAAAACATTTATTGAAAACATGGAACCATTTTAATACAGTGATAATTTGTCCAAAACTTTCAAAGAAACATGGAGAGCTTTCTAGCCTTCATATACATATACAGGAGTCAGCTCTGTTCTCAAAAATCTCATTTGTAATGAAAACACTATTGTCACATATCAGAAAAAGGTCAAAGTTGTGTTATACTAGGCCCAAAGGTAGGTGGCTATTTCTTATAGGGGGACAAATTTGTACAGAATGACAAAGGAAGCAATCAGAAAAAAAAAAATTATAAAAAAGGGAGAAAGTTGCAGGCAGCATCCAAAAGTATGATCATGCCTACCAAGGAAAGTGTAATTGGCATCCTTACACTCATATGACAAACCAAATGTTACAAAAAAGAGTGTTTTTACAACTTTCAGGGATAAAAACCACACCGTGATATGTGATTTTACTCTATTAAACAGACTTTAAATAGAAGATTATATTTTCTAATGAAACCTAAAATAAAATTAGTGACTCTCATTAATTAATTACACTTGTACTAATGCTTCATTCTATTATAGCCATTGTGAAATAGCTTCTGCAACTTGTCCATGTTCCAAAAGAAAAGTCTTTTTTTTTTATTTTTTTTTTATTTTTTTATTTTTTTTTATTTTTTATTTTTTTTATTAGTTTCTGCTTTATAACAAAGTGAATCAGTCATACATACACATCAGTTCCCACATCCCTTCCCTTTTGCGTCTCCCTCCCTCCCACCCTCCCCATCCCACCCCTCCAGGTGGTCACAAAGCACCGAGCTGATCTCCCTGTGCTCTGCGGCTGCTTCCCACTATCTATCTACCTTACGTTTGGTAGTGTATATATGTCCATGCCTCTCTTTCGCTTTGTCACAGCTTACCCTTCACCCTCCCCATATCCTCAAGTCCATTCTCAAGTAGGTCTGTGTCTTTATTCCCGTTTTACCCCTAGGTTCTTCATGACATTTTTTTTTTTTAATTCCATATATATGTGTTAGCATACGGTATTTGTCTTTCTCTTTCTGACTTACTTCACTCTGTATGACAGACTCTAGGTCTATCCACCTCATTACAAATAGCTCAGTTTCGTTCCTTTTTATGGCTGAGTAATATTCCATTGTATATATGTGCCACATCTTCTTTATCCATTCATCCGATGATGGACACTTAGGTTGTTTCCAGCTCCGGGCTATTGTGAATAGAGCTGCAATGAACATTTTGGTACATGTCTCTTTTTGAATTATGGTTTTCTCAGGGTATATGCCTAGTAGTGGGATTGCTGGGTCATATGGTAGTTCTATTTGTAGTTTTTTAAGGAACCTCCATACTGTTCTCCATAGTGGCTGTACCAATTCACATTCCCACCAGCAGTGCAAGAGTGTTCCCTTTTCTCCACACCCTCTCCAGCATTTATTGTTTCTAGATTTCTTGATGATGGCCATTCTGACTGGTGTGAGATGATATCTCATTGTAGTTTTGATTTGCATTTCTCTAATAATTAATGATGTTGAGCATTCTTTCATGTGTTTGTTGGCAGTCTGTATATCTTCTTTGGAGAAATGCCTATTTAAGTCTTCTGCCCATTTCTGGATTGGGTTGTTTGTTTTTTTGCTATTGAGCTGCATGAGCTGTTTATAAATTTTGGAGATTAATCCTTTGTCAGTTGCTTCATTTGCAAATATTTTCTCCCATTCTGAGGGTTGTCTTTTGGTCTTGTTTATGGTTTCCTTTGCTGTGCAAAAGCTTTGAAGTTTCATTAGGTCCCATTTGTTTATCTTTGTTTTTAATTCCATTTCTCTAGGAGGTGGGTCCAAAAGGATCTTGCTGTGATTTATGTCATAGAGTGTTTTACCTATGTTTTCCTCTAAGAGTTTGATAGTTTCTGGCCTTACATTTAGGTCTTTAATGCATTTTGAGCTTATTTTTGTGTATGGTGTTAGGGAATGATCTAATCTCATACTTTTACATGTCCCTGTCCAGTTTTCCCAGCACCACTTATTGAAGAGGCTGTCCTTTCTCCACTGTACATTCCTGCCTCCTTTATCAAAGATAAGTTGGCCATATGTGCGTGGGTTTATCTCTGGGCTTTCTATCCTGATCCACTGATCTATCTTTCTGTTTTTATGCCAGTACCACACTGTCTTAATTACTGTAGCTTTGTAGTATAGTCTGAAGTCAGGGAGCCTGATTCCTCCAGCTCCGTTTTTCGTTCTCAAGATTGCTTTGGCTATTCGCGGTCTTTTGTTTTTCCAAACAAATTTTGAAATTTTTTGTTCTAGTTCTGTGAAAAATGCCAGTGGTAGTTTGATAGGGATTGCATTGAATCTGTAGATTGCTTTGGGTAGTAGAGTCATTTTCACAATATTGATTCTTCCAATCCAGGAGCATGGTATATCTCTCCATCTATTTGTATCCTCTTTAATTTCTTTCATCAGTGTCTTATAATTTTCTGCATAAAGGTCTTTTGTCTCCTTAGGTAGGTTTATTCCTAGATATTTTATTCTTTTTGTTGCAATGGTAAATGGGAGTGTTTTCTTGATTTCATTTTCAGATTTTTCATCATTAGTGTACAGGAATGCCAGAGATTTCTGTGCATTAATTTTTTATCCTGCTACTTTACCAAATTCATTGATTAGCTCTAGTAGTTTTTCGGTAGCATCTTTAGGATTCTCTATGTATAGTATCATGTCATCTGCAAACAGTGACAGCTTTACTTCTTCTTTTCCAATTTGGATTCCTTTTATTTCCTTTTCTTCTCTGATTGCTGTGGCTAAAACTTCCAAAACTAGGTTGAATAAGAGTGGTGAGAGTGGGCAGCCTTGTCTTGTTCCTGATCTTAGTGGAAATAGTTTCAGTTTTTCACCATTGAAGACAATGTTGGCTGTGGGTTTGTCATATATGGCCTTTATTATGTTGAGGAAAGTTCCCTCTATGCCTACTTTCTGCAGGGTTTTTATCATAAATGGGTGTTGAATTTTGTCGAAAGCTTTCTCTGCATCTATTGAGATGATCATATGGTTTTTCTCCTTCAACTTGTTAATATGGTGTATCACATTGATTGATTTGCGTATATTGAAGAATCCTTGCATTCCTGGAATAAACCCCACTTGATCATGGTGTATGATCCTTTTAATGTGCTGTTGGATTCTGTTTGCTAGTATTTTGTTGAGGATTTTTGCATCTATGTTCATCAGTGATATTGGCCTGTAGTTTTCTTTCTTTGTTACATCCTTGCCTGGTTTTGGTATCAAGGTAATGGTGGCCTCGTAGAATGAGTTTGGGAGTGTTCCTTCCTCTGATATTGTTTGGAAGAGTTTGAGAACGATGGGTGTTAGCTCTTCTCTAAATGTTTGATAGAATTCGCCTGTGAAGCCATCTGGTCCTGGGCTTTTGTTTGATGGAAGATTTTTAATCACAGTTTCAATTTCAGTGCTTGTGATTGGTCTATTCATATTTTCTATTTCTTCCTGAGTCAGTCTTGGTAGGTTGTGCATTTCTAAGAATTTGTCCATTTCTTCCAGGTTGTCCATTTTATTGGCATAGAGTTGCTTATAGTAATCTCTCATGATCTTTTGTATTTCTGCAGTGTCAGTTGTTACTTCTCCTTTTTCATTTCTAATTCTATTGATTTGAGTCTTCTCCCTTCTTTCCTTGATGAGTCTGGCTAATGGTTTGTCAATTTTGTTTATCTTCTCAAAGAACCAGCTTTTAGTTTGGTTGATCTTTGCTATTGTTTCCTTCATTTCTTTTTCATTTATTTCTGATCTGATCTTTATGATTTCTTTCCTTCTGCTAACTTTGGGGGTTTTTTGTTCTTCTTTCTCTAATTGCTTTAGGTGCAGGGTCAGGTTGTTTACTCGAAATGTTTCCTGTTTCTTAAGGTGGGATTGTATTGCTATAAACTTCCCCCTTAGAACTGCTTTTGCTGCGTCCCATAGGTTTTGGGTCGTCGTGTCTCCATTGTCATTTGTTTCTAGGTATTTTTTAATTTCCTCTTTGATTTCTTCAGTGATCACTTTGTTATTGAGTAGTATTGTTTAGCCTCCATGTGTTTGTATTTTTTACAGATCTTTTCCTGTAATTGATGTCTAGTCTCATAGCATTGTGGTCGGAAAAGATACTTGATACAATTTCAATTTTCTTAAATTTACCAAGGCTTGATTTGTGACCCAAGATATGATCTATCCTGGAGAATGTTCCATGAGCACTTGAGAAAAATGTGTATTCTGTTGTTTTTGGATGGAATGTCCTATAAATATCAACTAAGTCCATCTTGTTTAATGTATCATTTAAAGCTTGTGTTTCCTTATTTATTTTCATTTTGGATGATCTGTCCATTGGTGAAAGTGGGGTGTTAAAGTCCCCTACTATGATTGTGTTACTGTCGATTTCCCCTTTTATGGCTGTTAGTATTTGCCTTATGTACTGAGGTGCTCCTATGTTGGGTGCATAAATATTTACAATTGTTATATCTTCTTCTTGGATCGATCCCTTTATCGTTATGTAGTGTCCTTCTTTGTCTCTTCTAATAGTCTTTATTTTAAAGTCTATTTTGTCTGATATAAGAATTGCTACTCCAGCTTTCTTTTGATTTCCATTTGCATGGAATATCTTTTTCCATCCCCTTACTTTCAATCTGTATGTGTCTCTAGGTCTGAAGTGGGTCTCTTGTAGACAGCATATATATGGGTCTTGTTTTTGTATCCATTCAGCCACTCTGTGTCTTTTGGTGGGAGCATTTAGTCCATTTACATTTAAGGTAATTATTGATATGTATGTTCCTATTCCCATTTCCTTAATTGCTTTGGGTTCGTTATTGTAGGTATATTCCTTCTGTTGTGTTTCTTGCCTAGAGAAGTTCCTTTAGCATTTGTTGTAAAGCTGGTTTGGTGGTGCTGAACTCTCTCAGCTTTTGCTTGTCTGTAAACGTTTTAATTTCTCCATCAAATCTGAATGAGATCCTTGCTGGGTAGAGTAATCTTGGTTGCAGGTTTCTCTCCTTCATCACTTTAATTATGTCCTGCCCCTCCCTTCTGGCTTGTAGAGTTTCTGCTGAGAGATCAGCTGTTAACCTGATGGGGATTCCCTTGTGTGTTATTTGTTGTTTTTCCCTTGCTGCTTTTAATATGATTTCTTTGTGTTTAATTTTTGACAGTTTGATTACTATGTGTCTTGGTGTATTTCTCCTTGGATTTATTCTGTATGGGACTCTCTGTGCCTCCTGGACTTGATTAACTATTTCCTTTCCCATATTAGGGAAGTTTTCAACTATAATCTCTTCAAACATTTTCTCAGTCCCTTTCTTTTTCTCTTCTTCTTCTGGAACCCCTATAATTCGAATGTTGGTGCGTTTAATGTTGTCCCAGAGGTCTCTGAGACTGTCCTCTATTCTTTTCATTCTTTTTTCTTTATTTTGCTCTGCATCAGTTATTTCCACTATTTTATCTTCCACCTCACTTATCCGTTCTTCTGCCTCAGTTATTCTGCTATTGATCCCATCTAGAGTATTTTTCATTTCATTTATTGTGTTTTTAATCGATGCTTGATTTATCTTTAGTTCTTCTAGGTCCTTGTTAACTGTTTCTTGCATTTTGTCTATCTTATTTCCAAGATTTTGGATCATCTTTACTATCATTATTCTGAATTCTTTTTCAGGTAGACTGCCTATTACCTCTTCATTTGTTAGGTCTGGTAGGTTTTTATCTTGCTCCTTCACCTGCTGTGTGTTTTTCTGCTTTCTCATTTTGCTTATGTTACTGTGTTTGGGGTCTCCTTTTTGCAGGCTGCAGATTCGTAGTTCCCGTTGTTTTTGGTATCTGTCCCCCGTGGCTAAGGTTGTTTCAGTAGGTTGTGTAGGCTTCCTGGTGGGGGGGGACTAATGCCTGTGTTCTGGTGGTTGAGGCTCGATCTTGTCTTTCTGGTGGACAGGTCCACGTCTGGTGGTGTGTTTTGGGGTGCCTGTGGCCTTATTATGTTTTTAGGTAGTCTCTCTGCTAATGGGTGGGGTTGTGTTCCTGCCTTGCTAGTTGCTTGGCATAGGGTGACCAGCACTGTAGCTTGCTGGTCGTTGACTGAAGCTGGGTGCTGGTGTTGAGATGGAGATCCCTGGGAGATTTTCGCTGCTTTCGCTGCTTATGTGGAGCTGGGAGGTCCCTTGTGGACCCGTGTCCTGAGGTTGGCTCCCCCACTTCAGAGGCACAGCACTGACTCCTGGCTGCAGCACCACGAGCCTTTCATCCACCCGGCTCAGAATAACAGTGAGAAAATGTAGAAAGAATGAATTAGTAGAAGAAAGAAAGAGAGAGGGAAAGAAAGGAAGAAGGGAGGAAAGGAAGGAAGAAAGAAAGAAAGGAGGGAGGGAGGGAGGGAGGATGGAAAGAAGGAAAGAAAGGAGGGAGGGAGGGAGGAATGAAAGCAAAAGGAAGAGTGAATGGAAGAAGGGAGGGAGGGAGGGAGGAAGGGAAGAAATAAAGAAAGACAGGAGGGAGGGAGGGAGGAAGGAAAGAAAAAGAAAGTGGAAAGAAGAAGGGTGGGAGGGAGGGAGGGAGGAAAGAAAAAGAAAGAAGGAAAGGAGGAGCGGAGGGAGGGAGGGAGGAAGGGAAGGGAGGAAAAAAAGAAAGAGCAGGTAAAGTAAAATAGAATAAAGTATGAAATATAGTAGCGTTATTAAAATTAAAAAGTAATTATTGAAAAAAAAAACACGGACCGATAGAACCCTGGGACATATGGTGGAAGCAAAGCTATACAGAGAGAATCTTACACAGAAGATTACACATACACATTCACAAAAAGAGAGCAGGGGGAAAAATCAAAAATCTTGCTCTCCAAGTCCACCTCCTCGATTTGGGATAATTCGTTGTAAAAAGAGGAAAAGGGCGAGAAGTCTGAAATCTTGCTAAGTCCACCTCCTTAATTTGGGATAATTCGTTGTAAAAAGGGGGGAAAGTCTTAAATCTTGTCCTCAAAGTCCACTTCCTCAATTTGGGATGATTCGCTGTCCATTCATACACTGCACAGACGCAGGGCACATCAAATGGACCGTGGAGCTTTAATCCACTGCCTCCGAGGCTACACAGAGAGATTTCCCTGTCTCTGCTCTCACAACTCCCGGGTCTCAGCCTTGGACCTGGCCCCGCCTCTGCGCGTAGGTCGCCGGAGGGCGTCCGTTCTTCGCTCAGACAGGACGGGTTTAAAGGAGCCGCTGATTCGGGGGCTCTGGCTCACTCAGGCAGAGGGGAGGGAGGGGAATGCCCTCTCCTCGCGCACCAGGCAACAAAAGGGAAAAAAGTCTCTTGCCTCTCCGGTAGCTCCAGACCCTTTCCCCGGACTCCCTCCGGGCTAGCACTAACCCCTTCAGGCTCTCTTCCTGCCGCCAGCCCCAGTCCTCTTCCTGCCGCCAGCCCCAGTCCTCTCCCTGCGCTCCGACTGAAAGCCGATACCCGAGCCTCAGCTCCCAGCCCCACCCGCCCCGTGGGCCGAGCAGACAAGCCTCTCGGGCTGGTGTGTGCCTAAGGGCACCGATCCTCTGTGCCAAAATCTCTCCGCTTTGCCCTCCGCACCCCTGTTGCTGTGCTCTCCTCCGCTACTCCGAAGCTTTCCCCCTCCGCCACCTGCAGTCTCCGCCCTCGAAGGGGCTTGTAGTGTGTAGAAACCTTCCCTCCTTCACGGCTCCCTCCCACTGGTGCAGGTCCCGTCCATATCCTATTGTCTCTGTTTATTCTTTTTTTCTTTTGATCTACCCAGGTATGTGGGGAGTTTCTTGCCTTTTGGGTGGTCTGAGGTCTTCTGTCAGCGTTCAGTAGGTGTTCTGTTGGAGTTGTTCCACGTGTAGATGAATTTCTGATGTATCTGTGGGGAGGAAGGTGATCTCCGCGTCTTACTCTTCCGCCATCTTCCTCTTCCGCCGAAAAGAAAAGTCTTATGATAGCATCTGGACAGTGTTACCTCCTTCGCCTACATACATTTACACGTATTCCTCACAACCTAAACTTCAGCAATTACTTGTAAGGTACTCTAATTAATGATAATATGTTTAGATATCTTCATGTTTTGCATTAATCTATATTTGACTATTTCATGGAAACCATTTTGCTTTATTCTCACAACAGATACATGAGTTAGATGAGGTAGAATATATATTCAATTGTTATTCCAATTGCTCTAAAGCACAAGTAATAAAACAGGATCCAGGGTCAGGCTTCTGGAACCTCTCAAATTTATTTGCTGTGTGATGTTAGATAACTCCTCTCAGCCTCTGCTGCTCATCTGTGAGTGGTAATAATTAGTGTATAGAAATCCTGTAAGGTCAGAGAGAACATTAATTGAGAAAGCTCCTTGTAAATCCCTTTAGGATAATTCATGACCATTAAAATGGAACCATTAAAGATGATGATGATAATAATGCTCATAATAATGATGATGCTCTTGCTGCTGCTGCTACTGAAGGTGGTGGTTATGATGGTGATGGTGATGAGGACAATGGTAGTACATGGTAATGATGACGATGGTGGTACATGGTGATGATGATGATGGTGGCACATGGTAATGATGGTCATGGTGAGGATGTACATGGTAATGATGATAATGGTGAGGATGATAGGAACAAAAATGGCATAGTAATAATTGTTATACATGTGGTTCTCTACTGCTGATGGCTTGTGCCTGAATATAACAAAGTTGTTTTTTTTTTTAATAGGATCTCTGTAGGAATAAATTTTTGACTTCACCAATCATGGTTCCATAATGTTCAGACTTAGACATAAGTGGCCTCAAACCAATTTGCTCAGAATACACAAAATCAAAGGAAGTATTAAGAACATTGTTTTCATTTTAGTCATTATTTCCATGTGAAACAAAATTTTTGTCAATAACTGTGCTCAAAATAAAGTGTTTGATAAGGTAAGTAATTTGAATTATTCTCTGTGTTTCATGTTAAACATGAACCTCCAAATTAACAAATTTTACCAAAAGAGAGCACTTTTAATAAATTTTATATCAATTAAGAACATTTAATAATAAATGGTTTTGCATTAAATGTTTATTTTAATCTCTTTACTTTCCAAAATAAAATTTGATAAGTCTATTTTAACCAGTGCAATATTTTTTATTTCATTTTCTCATGAAATCTGAATTTCTGGGAGCAAAAGTCAGCATTCTATCAACAAACAA
The DNA here is from genome assembly GCF_949752795.1 of Hyperoodon ampullatus. Taxonomy (NCBI): domain Eukaryota; kingdom Metazoa; phylum Chordata; class Mammalia; order Artiodactyla; family Ziphiidae; genus Hyperoodon; species Hyperoodon ampullatus. The sequence continues at coordinate 103,765,649 of NC_136921.1, forward strand.
GTGTAACTTTGTACTTAATTTATTTTTATCATATTCTTGCCTTCTGTAGACACAGTAATGAATAGATGATGTAATACTGCAGAACAAGAATTATTAACTTTCTGTATTCTCTATCTATCCTGGCCCATCATACAATATCAAACACATTGTAAGTTCTCCTTACATATAAGTGTGGATGAATAAATGAATGATCATTTCTCAGATTACTAGAGAAATTAGGGACAAGCAAGGCTTTATTTTTCTAACTATAAGAGCAACATAGGGCTTTCCTGGTGGCTCAGTGGTTGAGAGTCTGCCTGCCGATGCGGGGGACGTGGGCTCGTGCCCCAGTCCGGGAAGATCCCACATGCCGTGGAGAGGCTGGGCCCGTGAGCCATGACCACTGAGCCTGTGCATCCGGAGCCTGTGCTCCACAACGGGAGAGACCACAGCAGTGAAAGGCCCGCATACCACAAAAAAAAAAAAAAAAAAAGAGCAACATATTTTTATTTATGAAAAATTAGGTACTGAAAATGTAAATGAAGAAAGAAAATATTACTCAAAATTACAATGCTAACATTGTTTTATTTTCTTTTTCTATACATAGTTTAGCCTAGTCTACTTTGTGTGTGTGTGTGTACATATATAACATTTAGTTACAACTTATTTTACATACTTTCTTGCTTGTATAGTTTCTTTTAGGATGGTATAGGTGGAACATTTAGAATGTTTTAAATTTTTATAATCATAAAGAATGTTGAATAAAATAATTCTGTATATCTTGCATAGATTCTAAGAAGTGGAATTTTGAGGAAAAATATTTCAAATATGTATATCCTTATCTACCTATCATCTTCTGTCTAAATATTATCCAAGATATTTACATAAATTTACACTACCACCAGCAACCTATGAGAATGTTACTTTCACAATAAACTCATTAAAATTTTTTCTGTGAATTCCATCCATGCAAAAAAAAAAAAAAAAAAAAAGAAAAAGAAAAAGAAAAACTGTCATCTTAAGTGCCCATTTCTATGCTCTTAAAAATTGGAGAAGGATTGGAGGAGGAATAGATAGAGAGATTGCAAATACTCTAGTATTGATGTATGATTTCTAGTTTTTTCACTTTCTTTTAAAATTTTCCTCATTTTGCCCTTCTTCATTTGTATGTTGGAAATATATTTCCAAGTAACCTCATTATGTGACAATTTGTGCTTGAGATGTCAGTATATATATAGATATAGATATAGATATATAGATATATAGATAGATATATAGATAGATATAAATATTTTAAAATTGCATCTCCAGAAACACTGCATTCGTCTTCCTGGTATAGTGCTGTGTTAACTTTGACAAGTAACATTTCAGCCAATAACGTGACAGTCTGTGTTCCATTTAGCTTTAATTGAATCTAAATAAGCATAGAATCCATTGTAAAAATATATGGATGCAAATACTTTCTTAATGCTGTCAGAGTTGAATTTATTTTTTTACACAAGAGCTATCTGTTTCCAGACGTAAAATCCAGTTGATATGAATCTTCATCAAACACAGAATAGTCTTAAGTTTAAAAAACAAGTTCACATGTGACATTTGGTGATTCATCAATCCTTTTATTCTCTTTCTCAGTCATAGCAATACCTTATTTATCCAGCAGTGTTAGAGAATGATATGTTCCATAAAAGATAATTTTTCAGATAACTGAGGTTTCTTATTTTAGAAAACAGAGATTTTGATATTTTCATTAATTATTATGAAAATATTTATAAATGCATTCCATATCTTTCTGCTTTATTTTTTAATTTATTCTTGTTTTTTCACTGAAATATAGTTGATTTACAATGTTGTGTTAGTTTCTGGCATACAGCAAAGTGATTTAGATATATATATAACATATAATTATATTTATGTTATTTTCATATTCTTTTCAATTATGGTTTATTAAAAAATGCTTCTCAGCCTTAATAAGCATTGCATTTTTTTCTAGAAATGCAGCAAATGATTACAGAAAGCATAAGGACTTAGAATTAATTACACATGATTATTGATTCCAATTTTTCTATATACCAACCTATGTATTTGGTAACTTTTTCAACCTGTTCAATGCTTTGGTTTCTTTGTCTGTTAAAAGGATAAATAGTCATTACTTTTAATAATGTAGTAAATATTTAGTGAGATAGTAAATGTAGGAGACAGTGTGGTCATTGTCACATAGTAGATGCTCATTAAGGACCATTTACTCTACACTTTGATCCCCCTCTTGTCTCCCAACATTAAAAATGTATACCTAACACACACAAGGAGTTTTGCCTGGCATTGTGAAGAGAAGAATAAGTAAATTCAGTACACCATAGCCAGAATACATGAGCAGTATAGTGGCGAAGCAGAAACATAATTTCAACTTTGAGAGACTTGCAAAGGAGATAAAAAATTTACTTCTATCCTCTTTGAGCTTTTGACTGGGCCTAAAACTTAAGTTGATATGACAGGTTAGCAGAAGAAAAACATACAGATTTATTTAATGAAATATTTATATGATATGAGAGCTTTCATAAGGAAGACCCAAAGAAGTGGCAAAGCCTAAATGCTTTTATTCTAGGTTGAACAAAGAGAAGCAATTGAGAAAAAGTAACAAAATTATATGGAGAGGCTAAAAGAAAATAAAAATTATTTTAACAAGTTTTATTTTTACAGAATTTTCTCAGCTTTAACTCTCTGTCAAAGAATGTTTGTTTTCTCCTGATACCGAGAGAGCATATTTCACAGAAGCTTTTTATCTCCTGATTTCAGGGAAAAAAAAAAAACAGAGGTTAGAACATCCTTCTTGCATCTGCTCTTTCTCAAGTGCCTTTAGACAAAAATAACCCTTATGCTCAAGCAGCATATTTTGGGGTGGCACATTTTTCCACCCTTCAATACATTGCTGTAAAGTTGATTGTTTTAGCAAGAGATTTGATCTCTAGACTCAGAAATTTACCTTTATTGGTTCAGATCACCCCTGAGAGCGTAGCTCATTAAAGATGGTCCACACTTTCTATTTTCATTATCTCAAATGTCCTTTGAAAACATTGAATGTTTTAATCTGCCTCTGCAGTATTTTGAAAACTACAGCATCATCCTAAACATGATATGTGAGCCAGAAGGGACTGGCTGAGACATCTGGTAAACCTTGATTTATGTTTTCAGTTGCTTTGGCAGGATGGATGATGAACTTCTACTCTCTGTGTGTGCCTCTACAGAGGCAAATTAACATCACTTTTCAAGGCACCCAATCCAGTGGTACCCTTGAGTATTTCCATAACTGTGATCCTACCCTATGCAATGTGAAAATGGAACAAAAAATGTGGTGTGAATCAGAGATAGAATAAGAAATATGTTATGATGGGAGGTATTGGTTGCTCATACCAGTTGGTACTAAAAGTTCTGAAACTTTTATATAGTTTCCAAAATGTTCATATAGTAGACATATGTGCCAAAATGACTGCCTCAAAATGTCTTGTCCTCTAAGTTCTCTCCTGTAACCTGCATAGTTGCTTTCTCTCTTCATATAGCTGACAATTCAGTTATTCATTATTCAGCTGAGTTTCAAGCAAAGTAAGACAGATATTATTTTGAAATGTTTGTTCTTTAAATTAGTCAGAAACCAAACTATTTAACATAAAATATCCTGTTAATTTAACTTTCCACATTGTAAAAGTAAGGGAATGTGTTCTTTAGTCTATCTTGATGCAGATCCTGTATTATATGGCTTACATGTGTTATTTCCCTCTTTTCATCCACACAAATGTTCTTGCAAAATAGTAACAAATTAGCCTACTTTACACATGAGAAAAAACTGAACCTTGGAAAAACTAGTTTCTTGTCCACCTCACAGAGCTATGAATTTGTTGTGTTGGAATTGTCACTTATTCTTTTTCTGAATCTTTCTATATTTTCTTAGGATAAAATGACAAATGAACTGGTAAATTATTTAGAAACACTGGTCAACATACCAAAAAGAAATCTATTTAAAAATGTATTGTCCTTATTGAACAGAATATTTACCATCTTGATGGTATCAAATAGTCCTATTTTTTAAGGAACTTTGGAGAAATCCTCCCGAGTTGAGAAAATCAGATTCTTTCTCTCACTTCCCCCACCCCTAATAATCATGGCAACAATTTAAATCTGTGGAGACTTAGGGATGACATTTGGAAGTTACTGAGTGAAAAAATTTAATCCTGTGAAATACCTATCATTTATATTTTCTACAAGAAACACACAAAGAGGTCTTAGACACAGAAAAAATAAGAGTATAGAAAATTAAAAGGGGAATCATTTTTTAAGTCAGATGAAGTTTTTTATTATTGAGACAGAAAGAGGAAATAAATTGTATTTGTATGAATATCTTTATGAAATATTGCCATTGAATATGCATTAGCTAGACTTATCTGAAATATTGTGATCACTTCTGAACTTAAATGTTTAAAGGAGCACATGATAATCATATGCATATATTAGAAGAAGTATCATATGCTAAAAAAATATATCTCAAGCTGTTGGTGTAGATTCTAGCAGGTAGAATAGCATCAATGAAAAAGGCAAGCCTGAGATCAGTATAAGCAATTTAGAATTATTTGATGCTGTCCAGCCATGGATACTATGTCCTGATAAATTTAGCTTCCCAAGTCTGGTTGACTTTGAGCCAAAGCAATACAATCAGATCTGGATAATGCTGAGGAACAGATTGGATGAATGTTGAATAAATAGTTATGGACAAAAAAACTTCAAGTTCCCTTTTATTTCCAACATTCTATGCATTTTATGTAGAGATTTTTTGATAAATGCTTTCTGAGTAGGCAATACGGAAGGAAGAGAACTATTTTGTCTGGACCACGTGCTTACTGAAAAGTTAAGTTATTGCCATGACTGACATGCTAGTTGATGAAGGTAATTAATACCAGGGTGAATAGAGTGACACTTCAGTCAGCTGGAGCCTTCAACCTTGAAAATTTGTCTATTCAAGATATGACTTTTTCCCTTGATCAGTACAATTTTAATTGATAATCTACTTATCCAAAATTATTAACCTAATTAAAACAATACCAGCTTTCATTAAGTGAGCTACAGATGCACAATACTAGATTTGCATATGAATCCATTTTTAATTTCTCACTCAAACATTAGTTTGCCACCTGCTCATCAAGAAGTGATTCCTGAATTTAATCTTGAATATTAGATTAGTCCAATCATTAATCCATTACTTCCCTTCTATGGTAAAAAATAGGGTTTGGATTTAAATGACAGAAAGAAATAGAGGCAAATAAAAGAGCTTAGTTTTCATATAGAAGGTGGTTTAAAACGGACTATTTCTGGCATGAGCTTAATTAGAGTGAGTTAAAAGAAGGATTTGATGATGAAAAATTGAAATAGCTTGTTATTTATAATGGTGTGAAAGATTTATGAAGTTTTTATTGTTGTTCAACAAATATTTACCAAATATAAGGCTTATGACTATCTGTTCAACTCTTGGGATACACTGCCCTATAGGAGGATACAATCTGGCACAATTATAAGAAAAAGAAACACAGAATTCTATCAACAATGCAACACTAAAAGGTTGAGTGTAAGAAAATAAAGATACTTAATTGAGACTCTGGCAAGCTGATGAGTAAAATAAAGAATTATTGCAGTAAAAAAGAAAAATAAGAGAAAGCAGAGTTAAATAAGACAAGGAAGGTTTTGAATTCTAAAGACTGTGGAAATTCAGATTCTTGAGATGATATGCAGTATATATATATTCATCTACAAAGTGGCAAAGTATAGAGATTTCTGCCTAATGCAGCATCACAACTGAACTTCAGTGCTTTCTGTCATTGAGAGTTAAAAGGTTGTCTGCACAAAAAAATCATAAAAAAGCAGGAGATTTATAGAGGGTTTTTTATGTTTGTTTTCTGTTTGGTTTTTGTTTTGTTTTGTTTTGTTTTTGGTTAGGATGAAGAAATAGGATTCATCTTCCAGCCTCTCAACTCCATTTGGTCTTCTTGTTTCTCTACAACATATAAACACACCCTAGTGCAATAAATCCATTGTACCAGGGTTTGTGTGTCGCCTATTCAAAACATTCCTGATACAAGCTATTGCATCCACTTCACTGGCAGCTTGAAGGGAAGGCACTGTGAACATCAAGTCAGGGTGGTCAGGAAGAAAATATGGCATATATCTGTAGGAGAAAACAGCAAATGATTGAGAAGGATATCGGTTATACTGCCGTAAGGTAAAACACCACCAGCAAGTTAACATGACAGTGAATAACACATTGCTAAATAGAACTCTGGTGGTAGCAAAAGAGTAGGCATTTAACTTGAGTTCAGGTTTTATATAAGTATCTCTGGGGCACTGGAGAGAGTTCTGGCATGTTTTGCCACATGTATTTCTGCATGCCAAGAGAAAATTGTCAAATGTTTCTGGAAGTGCCAATTGTAGACTCTGATTGATGAGTTCTTATTGTTATTATTGCCACTGAACCTGTTACAAAGCCTAATTTAATGGTACACTTTGGACCCATCCCTCCCGCCTCCAAGAAGAAAAATGATGTGTGTCCAACAGCTGGTCCAGCCCTTGTTAGTTGGAGATGCTAATACAATGAGTATAACATCTTGGAATAGTCAGGATAAAGGGTGTTATGTTTACACTGCATTTCTCTTCTGGAAATTTCATGGTATCTTTATTTGCCCAGCTGGTTACCCAGTTTTAGTGACCAATGTTTGTACACAAAACAATAAATTGTTGTTTATGATAGTTATACAAAATCAGAGATTGAGATACAAAGATAACTGACCTGCTAATAAGAGAATGGTTATTTAGTAAAAATTCCTATGTTATTTATTTTATAAAATTTCTTGGTTTCTCTCTGTAGTTACAATTGTGTTTCTAATAAACCCCCAAACAAGGGAAATACACATGTTAAAGGCAATGCTGGTGGTTAGATACAGAAGATATATCTGCCTGAACTTGAACATGTATTGACCTATCTTTGCACCACTAATAATCTACATAAAAATTAATATTAATATATAAATATGTATTATTAATCAAATTTGACTTGATATTTATTAAATGTTTATGCCTTCTACATACTAAAAATATGTTTGATTATATTATGCTTTCTACCTTTGAAAGAGGCATCGACCCATTAATTTCATTATTCTGCAAGTAGTGATTTACTTACACTATGATTCAGGCACTGAGAGCATTGTCTAACGAAAATTACCTGCCCCTTTCCAAAAGTAGCTTGTGGTCTGAGACATTACATTTACATGCATGAAACATGAAAATGCAAAAACAATTATTAAGGTATGTGGTGTTAGAACAAAAGAAGCCATGACCCTATATTCAGTTGTATAGGAAAGGCTTCCTCTCAGAATGAAAGCCACACTTCATAGACCATGTTCGTACATCACTGTGATGACAAGCCTCACCATCTACTTACAGCTGAATAGTGATATTAGTATGGCTTTTATTGTGGTTGTATTTACACGCCCATGTCTGAACTGGAAAGCTTTAGGAATTCAGAAAAGTAAAAGTGCACTATGTACCCTAGTCATGTTCTGGAAGGAAGAGAATATGTGATGGGTGGTAAAGGATGGATACGCCCTGGATAGGTGGAGAGAGATTATTTTTGCTCCAGGAAGAGATAAGCAAACCACAGAGGGAGGAGAGAGTGTAAAGTAGGAGAAAGACGGAGAGGAGAGCAGCCTCCACCAATAGATGTTTCCAACTGGAAGATGGAGCTGAGTAGGTGGACCAGCTCTGGATAAGGAAGACCGTGAATACACAGAGACCATAAAGTTGTCTCCAGAGAGAGTATCCATTCTGAGGTTTCCTTGAATGCTTAGTGTTTCATCATAAATGTTCACCAATGGAGAATTGTCATATAGAGAACCAAATAATGTGAACTATGAGAAACATGGACCAAATGCTATTTTGCAATTTCTAGATAGATGATAGAAGATAGATGATTGATATGATTGCTAGATAGATAGATAGATGATAGAAATGGATATAGATGTAAATATTTAAAGAGATAAAACCGTAATTATCTTATGCTTGTTGCTGATGGAAGCAAATAATTGGTGCTCCAATCAAAATTAAAATTAGCTTCTGGGTGTCTTCCTGGTCTGTGCTCAACATGTGAGGTTTAGACCTGTTTCTTAAATATTTACCTGTGTAATATTTTCATGATTGTAGCTCATAGTCCTGCTAACATCCATAGCTTCTCCCTTACATGAAAGTGTGTTTGGAAGATTTGAAAATAAACTAGGAATATGTAACAGGAATTGGGGTTCACATCTTAACACCCTCCATCAACTTTCCAAGAGGGTAAAATTCAAGTACTGCAATCTGACCATCAAAAGTGCATGGAGGCAACTACACAAATTATAAAATAGGATGCCAATAAAATTTATTTTTATGTGAAAGGTATATATGATAAATAAAAAGAGGAAATTGACATCTCGGCCATCTGCTCCCATCCCAAACTTTCCAGTCCCTACACCTCTGCTCTCACACATCCTTGATAGCACAAGGGACACTTATTAAAGTATGGAGGGTGCAATGCAAACTAGCCTTTGCTTTGGAAAAATGCATTTTGAACTGGTTCGTTCTTATCAGACTATGATGATTAACTGAATAAAAAATAAATAATCAAAAGGACTTAGTAAGAGAAAAAAGGACAACTCTGAATTTTGAGTCTTAATCTGATCACTTTCTCCTTCATATTGTAATCTTCCTAGGTGACATACTGTTATTTTGTAAAGGGTGATAAAGTCAAAATATTATAATTACTACCTATATATAAACATCAAGCTCTTTCTCTGTGGGGAACAAAATCAGCTAATTTTCTTTACTCCTTCCAGAAACTACAAGGATCCAAAAATTAAAATTTTCATAGCACCGAAGTTAATAGAACTTTGATTCTCTCCCAAATAGTACATAGTATGGCCAAAATGTGTATTTTGTCCTAAATGAGATAATTGGACACAGTGGCTTAGATGTCATGTAGTCCTAAGTGTGAAGTCATAACCAATCCTGAAATCCTCTAGCCCCAGTCTCTCCATTTCTAAAATGAATATAGAATTTACCCTGCAAGGTTGTGATAATGTTTATTTTTATTTTTTAAATAGATCTTTATTGGAGTATAATTGCTTCACAATACTGTGTTAGCTTCTGTGGTACACAAAGAGAATCATTCATATGCATACATATATCCCCATATCCCCTCCCTCTTGATCCTCCCTCCCAACCTCCTTATCTCACACCTCTAGGTTGTCCCAAAGCACGAGCTGATCTCCCTGTGTTATGCTGCTGTTTCCCACTAGCTATTTATTTTACATTTGGTAGTGTATATATGTTGATGCTTCTCTCACTTCACCCCAGCTTCCCCCTCCCCACCCCATGTCCTCAAGTCCATTCTCTATGTCTGCATCTTTATTCCTGTCCTGCCACTAGGTTCATCAGTATATATATATATATATATATATATATATATATATATATATATATATATATATATATATATATATATATATATATATATTATATATATATAAATAATATATATAATATATATATATAATATTATATATATATATATATATAATTTAGATTCCATATATACGTGTTAGCATACAGTATTTGTGTTTCTCTTTCTGACTTACTTCACTCTGTATGACAGTATCTACATCCAACTACCTTACTACAAATAACTCAATTTCGTTTCTTTTTATGTGCCGTGAGCCAGCCAGAGAAAGAGGATTTCACCACCCAGGGTCAGAAGGGAAGGGGTAAGGAACTGAAATAGCACTGACGAATGGGGTCAGAAGGACCAAGACAGAAGGACCAAGACAACTGATGGTTGCAAGGCAAATTTTATTATGCTACAGTTGCATATTATATAGACTAGAAAAAGGGATGTTGGTTGCCAGATGGTGGGTTACATCATCTATAGACTGTCTCGGCTTCAAGGCTAACTTCCCTAGGAGGAAACCCATAACCCCAGAATTATCCAAAATAACATGCATGTGCAGGGCGGAGACAGCTTTGCTTGTCTCATTTTACATTCTTTCTGATCTCTAGGCCCTGGTGATTTATCTCCTATGGAATGAAACAAGGAGGGGAACAAGTAAACACAGTCTCTTCAAGCAGTGGCAGCATGCCTTGCATGTCCGCAGCTTGCTCTCAAGGCTGACCATTTCCCACATTTATGGCTGAGTAATATTCCATTGTGTATATGTGCCACATCTTCTTTATCCATTCATCTATCGATGGACATTTAGGTTGCTCCCATGTCCTGGTTATTGTAAATAGTGCTGCAATGAACATTGTGGTACATGACTGTTTTTGAATTATGGTTTTCTCAGGGTATATGCCAAGTAATGGAATTGCTGGGTCATATGGTAGTTCTATTTTTAGTTGTTTAAGGAACCACCATACTATTCTCCATAGTGGCTGTATCAATTTACACTCCCACCAACAGTGCAAGAGGGTTCCCTTTCCTTCACACCCTCTCCAGCACTTATAGTTTCTGGATTTTTTGATAATGGACATTCTGACTGGTATGAGGTGATGCCTCACTGTAGATTTGATTTGCATTTCTCTAATAATTAGTGATGTTGAACATCTTTTCATGTGCTTCCTGGCCACCTGTAAGTCTTTTTTGGAGAAATATCTGTTTAGGTCTTCTGCCCATTTTGTGATGGTTTGGTTTCTGTTTTGATATTGACTTCTATGAGCTGTATGTGTATTTTGGAGATTAATCCTTTGTCCATTGTTTCATTTGCAAATATTTCCCCCCATTCTGAGTATTGTCTTATTGTCTTGTTTATGGTTTGCTTTGCTGTGCAATAGCTTTTAAGTTTAATTAGGTCCCATTTGTTTATTTTTGTTTTTATTTTCATTACTCTAGGAGGTGGGTCAAAAAAGATTGTGCTGTGGTTTATGTCAAAGAGTGTTTTTCCTATAGATCAGTGGATCAGGATAGAAAGCCCAGAGATAAACCCACGCACATATGGCCAACTTATCTTTGATAAAGGAGGCAGGAATGTACAGTGGAGAAAGGACAGCCTCTTCAATAAGTGGTGCTGGGAAAACTGGACAGGGACATGTAAAAGGATGAGATTAGATCATTCCCTAACACCATACACAAAAATAAGCTCAAAATGGATTAAAGACCTAAATGTAAGGCCAGAAACTATCAAACTCTTAGAGGAAAACATAGGTAGAACACTCTATGACATAAATCACAGCAAGATCCTTTTGGACCCACCTCCTAGAGAAATGGAACTAAAAACAAAGATAAACAAATGGGACCTAATGAAACTTCAAAGCTTTTGCACAGCAAAGGAAACCATAAACAAGACCAAAAGACAACCCTCAGAATGGGAGAAAATATTTGCAAATGAAGCAACTGACAAAGGATTAATCTCCAAAATTTATAAACAGCTCATGCAGCTCAATAGCAAAAAAACAAACAACCCAATCCAGAAATGGGCAGAAGACTTAAATAGGCATTTCTCCAAAGAAGATATACAGACTGCCAACAAACACATGAAAGAATGCTCAACATCATTAATCATTAGAGAAATGCAAATCAAAACTACAATGAGATATCATCTCACACCAGTCAGAATGGCCATCATCAAGAAATCTAGAAACAATAAATGCTGGAGAGGGTGTGGAGAAAAGGGAACACTCTTGCACTGCTGGTGGGAATGTGAATTGGTACAGCCACTATGGAGAACAGTATGGAGGTTCCTTAAAAAACTACAAATAGAACTACCATATGACCCAGCAATCCCACTACTAGGCATATACCCTGAGAAAACCATAATTCAAAAAGAGACATGTACCAAAATGTTCATTGCAGCTCTATTCACAATAGCCCGGAGCTGGAAACAACCTAAGTGTCCATCATCGGATGAATGGATAAAGAAGATGTGGCACATATATACAATGGAATATTACTCAGCCATAAAAAGGAACGAAACTGAGCTATTTGTAATGAGGTGGATAGACCTAGAGTCTGTCATACAGAGTGAAGTAAGTCAGAAAGAGAAAGACAAATACCGTATGCTAACACATATATATGGAATTAAAAAAAAAAATGTCATGAAGAACCTAGGGGTAAAACGGGAATAAAGACACAGACCTACTTGAGAACGGACTTGAGGATATGGGGAGGGTGAAGGGTAAGCTGCGACAAAGTGAAAGAGAGGCATGGACATATATACACTACCAAACGTAAGGTAGATAGATAGTGGGAAGCAGCCGCAGAGCACAGGGAGATCAGCTCGGTGCTTTGTGACCGCCTGGAGGGGTGGGATAGGGAGGGTGGGAAGGAGGGAGACGCAATAGGGAAGGGATGTGGGAACAGATGTGTATGTATGACTGATTCACTTTGTTATAAAGCAGAAACTAATAAAAAAAAAGTATTATACAGTAATAAAAAAAAAAAAAAGAGTGTTTTTCCTATGTTTACCATAAGAGTTTTATAGTTTCTGGTTTTATGATTTAGCTCTTTAATCCATTCTGAGTTTATTTGTTTGTGTTTGGTGTTAGGGAGTGTTCTAAATTCATTCTTTTACATGGAGCTGTCCAGTTTTCCCAGAAACACTTATTGAAAAAGTTATCTTTTCTCCATTGTATGTTTTGGCCACCTTTGTCATAAATTAGGTGACCATATGTGCATGGGTTTATCTCTGGGCATTCTATCCTGAACCACTGATCTATATTTCTGTTTTTGTGCCAGTACCACACTGTCTTGATTACTGTAGCTTTGTAGTATAGTTTGAAGTTGTGGAGCCTGATTCCTTCAGCTCCGTTTTTCTTTCTGAAGATTGCTTTGGCTATTTGGTGTCTTTTGTGTTTCCATACAAATTGTAAAATTTTTGTTCTAATTCCGTGAAAAATGCCATTGGTAGTTTGATAGGGATTGCATTGAATCTGTAGATTACTTTGGGTAGTATAGTCATTTTCACAATTCTGATTCTTCCAATACAAAACATGGTATATCTTTCCATCTGTTTGTGTCATCTTTGATTTCTTTCATCAGTGTTTTATAGTTTTCTGAGTACAAGTCTTTTGCCTCCTTATGTAGGTTTATCCCTAGGTATTTTGTTCTTTTTGTTGCAATGGTAAATGGGATTGTTTCCTTCATTTCTCTTTCTGATATTTCATTGTTAGTGTATAGGAATACCAGAGATTTCTGTGCATTAATTTTGTATCCTGTAACTTTACTAAATTCATTGATTAGCTCTAGTAGTTTTCCAGTGGCATCTTTAGGGTTTTCTATATATAGTATCACGTCATCTGCAAACAGTGACAGTTTTACTTCTTCTCTTCCAACCTGTATTTCTTTTCTTTCTTTTTCTTCTCTGATTGCCGTGGCTAGGACTTCCAAAACTATGTTGAATAAGAGTGGTGAAAGTGGACATCCTTGTCTTTTTCCTAATCTTAGTGGAAATGCTGTCAGTTTTTCACCATTGAGTATGATGTTTGTTGTGGGTTTGTCATATATGGCCTTTATTATGTTGAGGTAGGTTCCCTCTATGCCCACTTTCTGGAGAGTTTTTATAATAAAAAGCTGTTGAATTTTGTCAAAAGTTTTTTCTGTATTGATTGAGATGATCATATGGGTTTTATTCCTTAATTTGTTAATATGGTATATCACATTGTTTTATTTGCATATATTGAAGAACCCTTGCATCCCTGGAGTAAATCCCACTTGATCATGGTGTATGAACCCTTTAATTAGTTGTTGGATTCTGTTTACTAGTATCTTGTTTAGGATTTTTGCATCTATATTCATGAGTGATATTGGTCTATAATTTTCATTTTTGTGATATCTTTTCCTGGTTTTGGTATCAGGGTGATGGTGGCTTTGTAGACTGAATTTGGGAGTGTTTCTTCCTCTGCAATTTTTTGGAAGAATTTGAGAAGGATCAGTGTCACCTCTTCTCTAAATGTTTGATAGAATTCACCTGTGACGCCATCTGGTCCTGGACTTTTTTTGTTGGAAGATTTTTAATTACATTTTCAATTTCATTACTTGTGATAAGTCTGTTTATATTTTCTAATTCTTCCTGGTTCAGTCTTGGAAAATTGTACGTTTCCAAGAATTTGTGCATTTATTTGTGGTTGTCCATTTTGTTGGCATATAGTTGTTTGCAGTAGTCTCTTATAATCCTTTGTATTTCTGTGGTGTCAGATGTGATTTCTCCTTTTTCCTTTCTAATTTTATTGATTTCTCTCTCTTTTTCTCTTGACGATTCTGGCTAAGGGTTTATCAATTTTGTTTATCTTCTCAAAGAACCAGCTTTTAATTTGATTGAGATTTGCTATTGTTTTCTTTGTTTCTATTTCATTTATTTCTGCTCTGATCTTTATGATTTCTTTCCTTTTACTGACTTTGGGTTTCCTTTGTTCTTTTTTCTCTTGTTGCTTTAGGTGTAGGTTAGATTGTTTATTTTATTTATTTTCTTCTTCTTTCTTTAAGGGAGATTGAAATGCTTTAAACTTCCTTCTTACAACTGCTTTTGTTGCACCCCATATGTCTTGGGATGTCATGTTCTCATTTGTCATTTGTTTCTATGTATTTTTTAATTTCTTCTTTGATTTCTTCAGTGATCTCTTGGTTATTGAGTAGTGCACTGTTTATCCTCCATGTATTTGTGCTTTTTACAGTTTATTTTCCTGTAATTGATTTCCAATCTCATACCATGTGGTCAGAAAAGATGCTTAATATGATTTCAATTCTCTTAAATTTTCCGAGGCTTGATTTGTGAACCAGGATGTGATCTATCCTGGACACTGTTCCGTTTGCACTTGAGAAGAAATTGCAATCTGATGTTTTCAGATGGAATGTCCTATAAGTATCAATTAAATCTATCTGGTCTACTGTGTCATTTAAAGCTTGTGTTTCCTTAGTTATTTTTTGTTTGGATGGTTTGTCTATTGGTGTAAGTGGGGTGTTAAAGTCCCCTACTATTATTGTGTTACTGTCGATTTCTCCTTTCATGGTTGTTAGCATTTGCCTTATGTAGTGAGGTGTTCCTATGTTGTGTACATAAACATTTATACTTGTTATATCTTCCTCTTGGATTGATCCCTTGATCATTATGTAGTGTCCTTCCTTATCTCTTGTACCAGTCTTTATATTAAAGTCTGTTTTATCTGATAATAGTATTGCTACTCCCGCTTTCTTTTGATTTCCATTTGCATGGAATATCTTTTTCTATCCCTTCATTTTCAATCTGTATGTGTCCCTAGATCAGAAGTGAGTCTCTTGTAGACAGTGTTTATGTGGGTCTTGTTTTTGTAACCATTCAGGCAGTCTGTGTCTTTTGGGTGGGGCATTTAATCCATTTACATTCAAGGTACTTATGGATATGTATGTTCCTGTTACCATTTTCTTAATTGTTTTGCATTTTTTTGTGGGTCTTTTCTTCTCTTGTGTTTCCTGCATAGAGAACTTTCTTTAGCATTTGTTGTAAAGCTGATTTGGTGGTGTTGCATTCTCTTAGCTTTTGCTTGTCTGTAAAGGTTTTGATTTCTCCACCGAATCTGAATGAGATCCTTCCTGGGTAGAGTAATCTTGGTTGTAGGCTTTTCTCTTTCACCTCTTTAACTATTTCCTGCTACTCCCTTCTGGCCTGCAGATTTTTGCTGAAAAATCAGCTGATAACCTTATGGAGATTGCTTTGTATGTTATTTTTTGCTTCTCCCTTGCTGCTTTTAATAATTTTTCTTTGAATTTAATTTTTGTTAGTTTGATTAATATGTGCCTTAGTGTGTTTCTCCTAGGGTTTATCCTGTATAGGACTCTCTGTCCTTCCTGGACTTGGGTGACGATTCCCTTTCCCATGTTAGGGAAGTTTATGACTATAATCTCTTCAAATATTTTCTTACACCCTTTCTTTTTCTATTCTTCTGAGACCCCTATAATTTGAACGTTGGTGTGTTTAATGTTGTCCCAGTGGTCTCCAAGATTATCTTCTATCCTTTTCATTCTTTTTATTTATTCTGCTCCTCAGCAGTTTTTCCACCATTCTGTCTTCCAGCTCAGTTATTTGTTCTTTTGTCTCAGTTAATCTGTTATTGATTCCATCTAGTGTATCTTTCATTTCAGTTATTGTGTTGTTCATCTCTGTTTGTTTGTTCTTTAGTTCTTCTAGGTCTTCGTTAAACATTTCTTGTATTATCTTGATTCATGCCTCCATTCTATTTCCAAGATTCTGGATCATCTTTACTATCATTACTCTGAATTGTTTTTCTTGCCTATTTCCTCTTCATTTGTTTGGTCTTGTAGGTCTTTACCTTGCTCCTTCCACTGTGACATATGTTTTTGCTGTCTCTTCTTTTTTTTTTTTTTTTTGATGAGTGAGATTGTGTTCCTGTCTTACTGGTTGTTTGGCCTGAGGCTTCCAGCACTGGAGTTTCTAGGCTGTTGAATAGAGTTGTGTCTTGGTGCCGAGATGAGGACCTCTAGGAGACCTCACTGTAATGAATACACCCTGGGGTCTGAGGTTCTCTGTTAGTCCAGTGATTCAGACTCATATCTCCCACCTCAGGAGTTTGGCCCAACCCCCAGCTCATGAACAAAAATCCCACAAGCCGCATGGTGTGGCAAAAAAAAAGAGAGAGAACAATAACAAAGTAAAAAATATAATTAGACTAGGAAACTAACAGACATGTCAGAAAGAATATTAATAATATAGATGAAACAACAACTGGAAGGTAAAATAGAACCATAATAGTAAAATAGAGGAGGAGAAAAAAAGAAAAGTGTAAAAGACCTTGGCTGTGAGTGGCATGGCCTAAGCATGGGCAGTGTTTAGGCAGTGGGTAGGTCTTCTGCTTAGGACCCACAGTGTTGGCAAAGGCCCTGGAGGTGTAGGAGGTTGTGCTTAGGCTTAATGGAACAGAGGTCTCAGAAGGCAGGGCAACCCACCTGGGAGCCCAGCAGGCTTCATGGCCTCTAGTGGGTGGGACAAACACTCTCCCCTCCTCTTCTGCTCCCCCTGTCCTGAAGGACCCCTCCCACCTGCCTCTCCTGTTCTCCCCTGACATCCCTCCTATGGCCCCAGGACCAACATAGCCCAGAGGGAGCCTATGATGATGTAGGACCTGGCCTGAGAACTGGGCAGACTTCCCTGACTGATTAGGCAGGAGACACACTGGGCACATTTCCCCCTGATCTGAGTGCCCAAGGGTCCCTTCAGGCCTGGGAACCCCTCCTCCCTTTCAGCCAGCCCTCAGGGGATCTGGTCCTGTCTGGCCTCCACTTCTTCTCCTTCTGTCACCCCACTTCCTACCAGTTCACCTGGGGGTTTCTTCTGTCTCCTTGGGCATTGAGGTCTGTCACCAGTGGCCAGCAGGTGCTTTAGTTGTGGGGAGATGCAAACTCCGCCTCTTCCCACACCACCGTCTTGACTTCACCCCCCATAAGTTTAAATGAGATACATAAACAGAGATCTTAGCACAGTCGTTGGAACAGAGTAAGTCTTTTTTAACAAATGTTAGTCCTGCCACAAAGAATGCTGCATGATGACTAGTGTCCAATAAATATAGTGTTTTAATAATTGCCATGTCTTAATCCTTAAACTATGGTCATCAAGGGCTTGAGCTAAGATGCTAATTTCAGTCCATTTCAAGCTTCCTTTTGAGACCTGCAATGGTCTATTGAGACAATCATTCTGGTCTGTTTAGAGCCAGAAATCATTTTGTACAAGAAACCAGCTGTGCTTCACAAAAATGGTAATCACCATTGAACTTTACCAAATTGAGGCAAAGTACACACTGAATACTTCTTACCAGACAGTTTTCAGCATGAGCTGAATAAGGCATAGCACAATTTACCTTTCAATAATCTTGACAAGCATTGATTGTTCCAAATTGCAACTTATCATGGTAACATTTCAGTAATTGTGACAGGCAGTGGTGAAATATTTTTTGAGCAGTAGGAATTTCCTGGTGGCTCTGAAATCATGCCCTGTACATGCTATAGGGACTGCTGAAGAGTTGGAGCTGACTTCCTTTGGGTCTTTCAGGGCAGCAGCTCTTAGATGGAAATACTTTGAGGTCTACAAAACATGACACAGCTAGGAGAGGTCAGATTTGCAAACAAATTCTTGAAAACTGGGTTTACATGAGGGTCTTATTATTTTAACCATGATACTCCTTTACAAATTTTGGACAGATGTATTATTTCCAGTGACTGCTTCACTATTGCACCTCCTCCAAGCATTCCTTGCCCTGCTAAATGTATGATACCTGTAAAGCCCATTTAGTAATAGGAAAGCTGCTTGACATTCTAGGGAAATTTAGCAAAAGAGAGTGAATAGTTTGGAGGAATATTCACTTTTGCTATGGAGAGATCAAGTGAATCTTTTCTAGGGACTGTGTCTCAAGCTCTTCAAAAAACATGTACCTTCCAGATTCTTTGCATATATTTTTCGATGTTGCTGTTTTTAAATGAAATATAGTTGATTTACAATGTTGTGTTAATTTCTGCTGTATAGTAAAGTGATTCAGTTATACATATATATACATTCTTTTTTCATTTCTTTTCCATTATGGTTGATCATAGGATATTGAATATAGTTCCTTGTGCTATACAGTAGGAACTTGTTTATCCATTTTCTATATAATAGATTCTGGATTCTGATTTTCCAACCCTCCATTTTAATAACTGGTGCCCCAGTCAAAGTTAATTTTTGCATCTGGGGGTTCTCCTAGTCTAAATTCTATTAAAGAACATGCCCGGGAGCCGGAGGAAGATGGCGGAAGAGTAAGACGTGGAAATCACCTTCCTCCCCACAGATACATCAGAAATTCATCTACACGTGGAACAACTCCAACAGAACACCTACTGAACGCTGACAGAAGACCTCAGACCCCCCAAAAGGCAAGAAACTCCCCACATACCTGGGTAGGTCAAAAGAAAAAAAGAATAAACAGAGACAATAGGATATGGACGGGACCTGCACCAGTGGGAGGGAGCCGTGAAGGAGGGAAGGTTTCTACACACTACAAGCCCCTTCGCGGGCGGAGACTGCAGGTGGCGGAGGGGGAAAGCTTCGGAGTAGCGGAGGAGAGCACAGCAACAGAGGTGCGGAGGGCAAAGCGGAGAGATTTTGGCACAGAGGATCGGTGCCCTCAGGCACACACCAGCCCGAGAGGCTTGTCTGCTCGGCCGCCAGGGCGGGCGGGGCTGGGAGCTGAGGCTCGGGTATCGGCTTTCAGTCGGAGCGCAGGGAGAGGACTGGGGCTGGCGGCAGGAAGAGAGCCTGAAGGGGTTAGTGCTAGCCCGGAGGGAGTCCGGGGAAAGGGTCTGGAGCTACCGGAGAGGCAAGAGACTTTTTTCCCTTTTGTTGCCTGGTGCGCGAGGAGAGGGCATTCCCCTCCCTCCCCTCTGCCTGAGTGAGCCAGAGCCCCCGAATCAGCAGCTCCTTTAAACCCGTCCTGTCTGAGCGAAGAACGGACGCCCTCCGGCGACCTACGCGCAGAGGCGGGGCCAGGTCCAAGGCTGAGACCCGGGAGTTGTGAGAGCAGAGACAGGGAAATCTCTCTGTGCAGCCTCGGAGGCAGTGGATTAAAGCTCCATGGTCCATTTGATGTGCCCTGCGTCTGTGGAGTGTATGAATGGACAGCGAATCATCCCAAATTGAGGAAGTGGACTTTGAGGACAAGATTTAAGACTTTCCCCCCTTTTTACAACGAATTATCCCAAATTAAGGAGGTGGACTTAGCAAGATTTCAGACTTCTTGCCCTTTTCCTCTTTTTACAACGAATTATCCCAAATCGAGGAGGTGGACTTGGAGAGCAAGATTTTTGATTTTTCCCCCTGCTCTCTTTTTGTGAATGTGTATGTGTAATCTTCTGTGTAAGATTATCTCTGTATAGCTTTGCTTCCACCATATGTCCCAGGGTTCTATCGGTCCGTGTTTTTTTTCAATAATTACTTTTTAATTTTAATAACGCTACTATATTTCATACTTTATTCTATTTTACTTTACCTGCTCTTTCTTTTTTCCTCCCTTCCCTTCCTCCCTCCCTCCCTCCGCTCCTCCTTTCCTTCTTTCTTTTTCTTTCCTCCATCCCTCCCTCCCACCCTTCTTCTTTCCACTTTTTCTTTCCTACCTCCCTCCCTCCCTCCTGTCTTTCTTTCTTTCTTTCCTTCCTCCCTCCCTCTCTCCCTTCTTCCATTCACTCTTCCTTTTGCTTTCATTCCTCCCACCCTCCCTCCTTTCTTTCCTTCTTTCCATCCTTCCTCCCTCCCTCCCTCCTTTCTTTCTTTCTTCCTTCCTTCCTTTCTTCCCTTTTTCCTTTCTTTCCCTCTCTCTTTCTTTCTTCTACTAATTATTTCTTTCTACTTTTTCTCATTGTTATTCTGAGCTGGGTGGATGAAAGGCTCTTTGTGCTGCAGCCAGGAGTCAGTGCTGTGCCTCTGAAGTGGGAGAGCCAACTTCAGGACACGGGTCCACAAGAGACCTCCCAGCTCC
Organism: Hyperoodon ampullatus; assembly: GCF_949752795.1. NCBI lineage: Eukaryota > Metazoa > Chordata > Mammalia > Artiodactyla > Ziphiidae > Hyperoodon > Hyperoodon ampullatus. The sequence goes on from NC_136921.1 coordinate 103,786,172, forward strand.
ACATAATATCAAGCAGCGAACATCTCCCAGGGATCTCCATCTCAACACCAGCACCCAGCTTCAGTCAACGACCAGCAAGCTACAGTGCTGGTCACCCTATGCCAAGCAACTAGCAAGGCAGGAACACAACCCCACCCATTAGCAGAGAGGCTACCTAAAAACATAAGGCCACAGGCACCCCAAAACACACCACCAGACGTGGACCTGTCCACCAGAAAGACAAGATCGAGCCTCAACCACCAGAACACAGGCATTAGTCCCCCCCACCAGGAAGCCTACACAACCTACTGAAACAACCTTAGCCACAGGGGACAGACACCAAAAACAACGGGAACTACGAATCTGCAGCCTGCAAAAAGGAGACCCCAAACACAGTAACATAAGCAAAATGAGAAAGCAGAAAAACACACAGCAGGTGAAGGAGCAAGATAAAAACCTACCAGACCTAACAAATGAAGAGGTAATAGGCAGTCTACCTGAAAAAGAATTCAGAATAATGATAGTAAAGCTGATCCAAGATTCTATTTCCCAGATCCAAAATCTTGGATATAGAATAGACAATATGCAAGAAACAGTTAACAAGGACCTAGAAGAACTAAAGATGAATCAAGCATCGATTAAAAACACAATAAATGAAATGAAAAATACTCTAGATGGGATCAATAGCAGAATAACTGAGGCAGAAGAACGGATAAGTGAGGTGGAAGATAAAATAGTGGAAATAACTGATGCAGAGCAAAATAAAGAAAAAAGAATGAAAAGAACAGAGGACAGTCTCAGAGACCTCTGGGACAACATTAAATGCACCAACATTCGAATTATAGGGGTTCCAGAAGAAGAAGAGAAAAAGAAAGGGACTGAGAAAATATTTGAAGAGATTATAGTTGAAAACTTCCCTAATATGGGAAAGGAAATAGTTAATCAAGTCCAGGAGGCACAGAGAATCCCATACAGAATAAATCCAAGAAGAAATACACCAAGACACATATTAATCAAACTGTCAAAAATTAAACACAAAGAAATCATATTAAAAGCAGCAAGGGAAAAACAACAAATAACACACAAGGGAATCCCCATCAGGTTAACAGCTGAACTCTCAGCAGAAACTCTACAAGCCAGAAGGGAGTGGCAGGACATAATTAAAGTGATGAAGGAGAGAAACCTGCAACCAAGATTACTCTACCCAGCAAGGATCTCATTCAGATTTGATGGAGAAATTAAAACGTTTACAGACAAGCAAAAGCTGAGAGAGTTCAGCACCACCAAACCAGCTTTACAACAAATGCTAAAGGAACTTCTCTAGGCAAGAAACACAACAGAAGGAATATACCTACAATAACGAACCCAAAGCAATTAAGGAAATGGGAATAGGAACATACATATCAATAATTACCTTAAATGTAAATGGACTAAATGCTCCCACCAAAAGACACAGAGTGGCTGAATGGATACAAAAACAAGACCCATATATATGCTGTCTACAAGAGACCCACTTCAGACCTAGAGACACATACAGATTGAAAGTAAGGGGATGGAAAAAGATATTCCATGCAAATGGAAATCAAAAGAAAGCTGGAGTAGCAATTCTTATATCAGACAAAATAGACTTTAAAATAAAGACTATTAGAAGAGACAAAGAAGGACACTACATAACGATAAAGGGATCGATCCAAGAAGAAGATATAACAATTGTAAATATTTATGCACCCAACATAGGAGCACCTCAATACATAAGGCAAATACTAACAGACATAAAAGGGGAAATCGACAGTAACACAATCATAGTAGGGGACTTTAACACCCCACTTTCACCAATGGACAGATCATCCAAAATGAAAATAAATAAGGAAACACAAGCTTTAAATGATACATTAAACAAGATGGACTTAGTTGATATTTATAGGACATTCCATCCAAAAACAACAGAATACACATTTTTCTCAAGTGCTCATGGACCATTCTCCAGGATAGATCATATCTTGGGTCACAAATCAAGCCTTGGTAAATTTAAGAAAATTGAAATTGTATCAAGTATCTTTTCCGACCACAATGCTATGAGACTAGACATCAATTACAGGAAAAGATCTGTAAAAAATGCAAACACATGGAGGCTAAACAATACACTACTCAATAACGAAGTGATCACTGAAGAAATCAAAGAGGAAATTAAAAAATACCTAGAAACAAATGACAATGGAGACACGATGACCCAAAACCTATGGGACGCAGCAAAAGCAGTTCTAAGGGGGAAGTTTATAGCAATACAATCCCACCTTAAAAAACAGGAAACATTTCGAGTAAACAACCTGACCCTGCACCTAAAGCAATTAGAGAAAGAAGAACAAAAAACCCCCAAAGTTAGCAGAAGGAAAGAAATCATAAAGATCAGATCAGTAATAAATGAAAAAGAAATGAAGGAAACGATAGCAAAGATCAACCAAACTAAAAGCTGGTTCTTTGAGAAGATAAACAAAATTGACAAACCATTAGCCAGACTCATCAAGAAAAGAAGGGAGAAGACTCAAATCAATAGAATTAGAAATGAAAAAGGAGAAGTAACAACTGACACTGCAGAAATACAAAAGATCATGAGAGATTACTATAAGCAACTCTATGCCAATAAAATGGACAACCTGGAAGAAATGGACAAATTCTTAGAAATGCACAACCTACCAAGACTGACTCAGGAAGAAATAGAAAATATGAATAGACCAATCACAAGCACTGAAATTGAAACTGTGATTAAAAATCTTCCATCAAACAAAAGCCCAGGACCAGATGGCTTCACAGGCGAATTCTATCAAACATTTAGAGAAGAGCTAACACCCATCGTTCTCAAACTCTTCCAAACAATATCAGAGGAAGGAACACTCCCAAACTCATTCTACGAGGCCACCATCGCCTTGATACCAAAACCAGGCAAGGATGTAACAAAGAAAGAAAACTACAGGCCAATATCACTGATGAACATAGATGCAAAAATCCTCAACAAAATACTAGCAAACAGAATCCAACAGCACATTAAAAGGATCATACACCATGATCAAGTGGGGTTTATTCCAGGAATGCAAGGATTCTTCAATATACGCAAATCAATCAATGTGATACACCATATTAACAAGTTGAAGGAGAAAAACCATATGATCATCTCAATAGATGCAGAGAAAGCTTTCGACAAAATTCAACACCCATTTATGATAAAAACCCTGCAGAAAGTAGGCATAGAGGGAACTTTCCTCAACATAATAAAGGCCATATATGACAAACCCACAGCCAACATTGTCTTCAATGGTGAAAAACTGAAACCATTTCCACTAAGATCAGGAACAAGACAAGGCTGCCCACACTCACCACTCTTATTCAACCTAGTTTTGGAAGTTTTAGCCACAGCAATCAGAGAAGAAAAGGAAATAAAAGGAATCCAAATTGGAAAAGAAGAAGTAAAGCTGTCACTGTTTGCAGATGACATGATACTATACATAGAGAATCCTAAAGATGCTACCGAAAAACTGCTAGAGCTAATCAATGAATTTGGTAAAGTAGCAGGATACAAAATTAATGTACAGAAATCTCTGGCATTCCTGTACACTAATGATGAAAAATCTGAAAATGAAATCAAGAAAACACTCCCATTTACCATTGCAACAAAAAGAATAAAATATCTAGGAATAAACCTACCTAAGGAGACAAAAGACCTGTATGAAGAAAATTATAACACACTGATGAAAGAAATTAAAGATGATACAAATAGATGGAGAGATATACCATGCTCCTGGATTGGAAGAATCAATATTGTGAAAATGACTCTACTACCCAAAGCAATCTACAGATTCAATGCAATCCCTATCAAACTACCACTGGCATTTTTCACAGAACTAGAACAAAAAATTTCAAAATTTGTTTGGAAAAACAAAAGACCGCGAATAGCCAAAGCAATCTTGAGAACGAAAAATGGAGCTGGAGGAATCAGGCTCCCTGACTTCAGACTATACTACAAAGCTACAGTAATTAAGACAGTGTGGTACTGGCATAAAAACAGAAAGATAGATCAGTGGACCAGGATAGAAAGCCCAGAGATAAACCCACGCACATATGGCCAACTTATCTTTGATAAAGGAGGCAGGAATGTACAGTGGAGAAAGGACAGCCTCTTCAATAAGTGGTGCTGGGAAAACTGGACAGGGACATGTAAAAGTATGAGATTAGATCATTCCCTAACACCATACACAAAAATAAGCTCAAAATGGATTAAAGACCTAAATGTAAGGCCAGAAACTATCAAACTCTTAGAGGAAAACATAGGTAGAACACTCTATGACATAAATCACAGCAAGATCCTTTTGGACCCACCTCCTAGAGAAATGGAACTAAAAACAAAGATAAACAAATGGGACCTAATGAAACTTCAAAGCTTTTGCACAGCAAAGGAAACCATAAACAAGACCAAAAGACAACCCTCAGAATGGGAGAAAATATTTGCAAATGAAGCAACTGACAAAGGATTAATCTCCAAAATTTATAAACAGCTCATGCAGCTCAATAGCAAAAAAACAAACAACCCAATCCAAAAATGGGCAGAAGACTTAAATAGGCATTTCTCCAAAGAAGATATACAGACTGCCAACAAACACATGAAAGAATGCTCAACATCATTAATTATTAGAGAAATGCAAATCAAAACTACAATGAGATATCATCTCACACCAGTCAGAATGGCCATCATCAAGAAATCTAGAAACAATAAATGCTGGAGAGGGTGTGGAGAAAAGGGAACACTCTTGCACTGCTGGTGGGAATGTGAATTGGTACAGCCACTATGGAGAACAGTATGGAGGTTCCTTAAAAAACTACAAATAGAACTACCATATGACCCAGCAATCCCACTACTAGGCATATACCCTGAGAAAACCATAATTCAAAAAGAGACATGTACCAAAATGTTCATTGCAGCTCTATTCACAATAGCCCGGAGCTGGAAACAACCTAAGTGTCCATCATCGGATGAATGGATAAAGAAGATGTGGCACATATATACAACGGAATATTACTCAGCCATAAAAAGGAACGAAACTGAGCTATTTGTAATGAGGTGGATAGACCTAGAGTCTGTCATACAGAGTGAAGTAAGTCAGAAAGAGAAAGACAAATACCGTATGCTAACACATATATATGGAATTAAAAAAAAAAAATGTCATGAAGAACCTAGGGGTAAAACGGGAATAAAGACACAGACCTACTTGAGAATGGACTTGAGGATATGGGGAGGGTGAAGGGTAAGCTGTGACAAAGCGAAAGAGAGGCATGGACATATATACACTACCAAACGTAAGGTAGATAGATAGTGGGAAGCAGCCGCAGAGCACAGGGAGATCAGCTCGGTGCTCTGTGACCGCCTGGAGGGGTGGGATGGGGAGGGTGGGAGGGAGGGAGATGCATGAGGGAAGGGATGTTGGAACAGATGTATATGTATGACTAATTCACTTTGTTATAAAGCAGAAACTAATAATAAAAAAAATAAAAAAATAATAATAATAAAACTGGGCAAAAAAAAAAAAAAAAAAAAAAAAGAACATGCCCTCCTCTCATTATACATTCCAGGAAGTGTCAGTTTCATGAGTAGATTTAAATAACTGCTCCTCGCTTAGAAAGGATCAAGGTAGGGGACACCATATTTATACCCATCAAGCTTTGACTTATCAAGCTTGATTCATTGAAGCAGTCATTTCCAGTTCCTCTTGAAACTGCATTGTATAGAAAGCACAACATTTTAAATAGTAACTTGGGATAGCTTCTGGGGACTGATGGAAGTTAGGAGGAATCTAAAGTCACACCTTGAAACAGCATGGTCCTCCTAACTCACACTTGTAGGAGGCATTAAATCTGAGAGTGTTTCCTGATTAGCAAAGCTTACATGGAATAAGGGTGGGTCCCTAGGAAGTACTGTTTATATTAAGAGCTGGCATCTAATCTGGATCCAGAATTTTCCATGTGCCTAGTCCCACATCAGTTATCTAGGAGAACAGATGGGAACTGAAGGCTGAGATAAAAACTGCTTATTAAAATGAAACCCTTCAAGAATAACACTTAAACATACATCAAAAGAAAGAAGTAGGTTCACAAATTTTTGAGGGAGGGAGCTGTTATAAATTAATTGGAAATTGTGGTGAAATTATTTTACAGTAGAGGACTTTAAATGAATAAAACTTGAGACTTGTGTACATTTTCAGAAAAAAAATTCCTAAATGGGTGGTTTTAAAATAATAGATAAATATCTTATTTTTCCCTATCTCCCCTTTGAGACACTTGGAGGTTGGAAAAAAGTTTCTCTTTCTCCGTTTCTCCTTGGCTGATGTGTTGACTGAGAAAGAAATGCACAACGTGAGAGTTGTGAGTTAAGTTTTATTGGGGAAAAACGAGGACTATAGCACAAGAGACAGCATTTCAGATAGCTCTGATAAATTGCTCAGAAAAGGTAGGGGGGGAAGGTCAGTATAAGTAATTTTGGTGAAGGGGGAGTACATGCAATCAAGCACACTTTTTTGCAGAAGGTTTCTGTTAGTCACGAGGAGCAGATGTCACCATTAATGATTTTAGTGCTTTTCTAGATATGAGAAGATGCAATGATAAAATCTTCTCCTGAAAATATCTAACTATCTGAAAGACTGTTCTGCCAGTTTTCCCAGAGCACAGAGGGCCTCATTCCTGATCTCCACCCTGAACTCCTTTCAGGGTGTGTTGAAGGTCAGGGGAGTACAGCAGCCTGTGACTTAACCCATGTAGAGGCAGGTGGCAAGTGTCAATTTTAGTTGGCAGATGTTATATCCAATATTTCCAAACTCAGAAAGGAGGATAGAGAATGGCTATGAGGAATTAAAGGGCATGAGATCTTGGTTCTCTTTATTTGGCTAATTCTGAAGAGTGTCAACAATGGGATTTATAATGTAGGGTTCATTACTGCTAAAAGGAGCAGGTTTCTCTACCCCCAAATATGCCACTTTGGTATGAGGATTGTTTTGAGCAAAAGGTAATCAAAAACCCAGTCCATTCGGGGAAAAGCTCTTTACCTTCTTCTCAACTGCCTAAATTTACATTGGAATGGGGACTATTACCAGAGATGTATTATTACCTGAGAAACTTACCAAACAGAGCAAACAACCTTTGTTTTCTAAATATCTCCTCTGCCTTCCTGTGAATTCTTGTCCATTTTGTATCCTTAAGCCCCTCCCCTTTCCTTATCTCAGGGCATTAGATAAGCTTCAGTTAATTGGCTGAATATATGGGGCTCCTATACATGCGTAATTTTATTTTATTTTTTTCTCCTGTTAATCATTTTCTATCACTTTAAATATTAAACTGGCTGAAGAACAGAAGGGGAAAAGGAGAAGGAAAATATTTTTTTGCCCCTTCATCATGTGAACTGAAAATTGGCACTTGCCATCTTCCTCTACAAGGATTAGGTCACAAGCTGTTGTGACCGCTGACCTTCAACACCCCCTGAAATGAGTTCAGGGCAGAGATCAGGAATGAGGCACTCTGTGCTCTAGGAAAAACTGGCAGAACAAGCTTTCAGATAGTTAGATATTTTCAGAAGAAGATTTTATGAGACCAGTTTCTTGCATCTCATCATTAGAAAAGCACTAGAATTATTAACGATGACATCTGCTCCCTGCGACTAGTGGCGAGCCTCTGCCAAAATGTGTGTTTGGCTGCACGTCCCCTCTTCACTAAAATCTCATATAACACTGACCTTCCCACTGTTGACAAAAAGTTAATCAGTCAATCTAAGAAAGAATTGGAAAATTTTATTCGAGCCAAATTTGAGGATTATAACCCAGGAAGAGCATCCCAGAAAGCTCTGAGAACTGATCCACCCATTACAAGTCAAGACACAGTTTATATAAGTTTTCTGAGACAGAAGGCTCTACATTAAATGTATTATTGACAGTTTACACAATCCAGATTTACCTGCAATTGTAGTGGGTCCTGTGACCCTTTATAAGATCGAGGAGGAGTGCTACCATTTAAGGAGTTGTTTTGTTGATGTTGGGAGAATGTTGCTCTTTAGGGTTAGGCAGGTATTTCTGCTGATGGGGGAGGTTTGGTCAATGCATAATGGGGATACAAAATGTACAGTGCTGGGAGAGTGAAGGCCAAAGGGCAGAGAAGAGTTATTACGTTTACATTTTTCTTGTCTTTCCATATAGTGTGAGTTTTATTTCACACTCCATACTTCTTGGGAACAGTTCCTCAGAACTATCTGCGATGCTGTCTTCCAAGCTATAGTAAACATTTTGCCCCAAATAAAACTTAACTCACAATTCTCATGTTGTGTGTATTTTTCTTTTTTTTTTTCAGTCAACAACTACTGTAGTCCAAACCACATAGGAGCCACTCTGACCCTCAGCTTCTGCTGGTGTCAAGCAGTGGAATGGGGCAGCACCAGAGACCCATAAAGCCCTGCAATGGAGGATTCATTTTTAGTTCAGACTCTGATTAGAACACGACCTTTCCAATATGAATCCCTTCTCATTGCTCCTGCATGGGGTGACAAAAGAAGTGAATCAGTACCTGCTCTGAAAACTAACATCTCTTATTACAGATGCAACATGTGATTAACTCCATTCATAGTCACAAAGGCACCATGAAGAAGGCATCATTTTTATTCTTGCTGTTGTATACATGAGGAAATTAAGGTTTTGAAAGCTTAAGTAAATTAGTAGGTGACTTGGCTTAAAGCAAGAAAACCACAATATTTTGCAGCCACATTTTGGGTTACCAAGGGAAGCTGAAATGGAGCAGCACCCTGTGGTCTTCCCCCTAGCCCCATGTCCTCTGCCTGCCTTTTGCCTGTGAAAAAACTTTAGCCAAAGAATAAGTTTAATCAGAGAAGTGAGAAAATGCATAAGCAAAGGAAAACAATACAACAAGACTAAGAAATAATAGTTTAGTCATTAAGCAAAGTCAAGGACCTTTACTTCCTCTTCATGGGCTATAGGTAATGTCTGAGCCTTATCCTTTGACCTGTCTTATAGAGACTAAAATCCCCACCAGGTGAAAGAAGTTAACTACATGATGCCCAGACTGTAGCCATGACATAAGCTGCCACAATTCTGAGAACTGGCCTCAAAGAAATGGGAACAAACTGACCCTGGAACTGAAGATTAACTGTACCTAAAACAATCAAGATGACCCTGGTCAGACAACTGCATGACCAATTTCAAGATGACTGTCAGAACTGACTGTGCTGTTTCTGCATGTAGTCCCCTCCCTCCGTCTATAAAAGCTCTTGCCCACTGATTCTCAGTGGGGTGGAGTCGGCCTTTGGACAGAAGTCCACCCACCTCCCACCACCCCCCAGTTTCCAGCATCCAAAATAAAGCAAACTTTCCCTTCCACCAACTTGCCTCTTTATTAGCTTTTGAGTGGTGAGCAGCCGGACCCCACTTTCGGTTACAAAACAAGCTGATGGCTTTTTAAGACCCAGTAAAAAACCTTTTATCCTTGGCATTCAGGTGTGAGAGGAAAGCAGGATGGAGGACTGTCTAGACTAGGCAAAGAAGTGGACATTCCAGTAAATACACAGTGCGTCTTGGGTACTTGGACAGGACACTGATTGAAAACACTCAATACTCTTAATATGGGTTGCATACTATTATGTGGAAAACATATTATATCTTCACTCTAGAGTGTGGGAGCTACAAATCTTATTATGTTATTTATGATACTCTACATTTAGTGAGGGGTAGAAACCTTTAGGAGGTGCTCTACATCAATCCATGATCTGGGCGAACATGATTCAAGAAATAATAGAGCACAGTGATTGAGTGAAGGCTCTGGGAATAAATCAGTTGTTACTACCAAATGTAAAATAGATAGCTAGTGGGAAGCAACCACATAGCACAGGGAGATCAGCTCGGTGCTTGTGACCACCTAGAGGGGTGGGATAGGGAGGGTGGGAGGGAGACTCAAGAGGGAGGAGATATGAGGATATATGTATATGTATAGCTGATTCACTTTGTTATAAAGCAGAAACTAACACACAATTGTAAAGCAATGAAACTCCAATAAAGATGTTAAATAAATAAAATAAATAAATAAACCAGCTGTTTGATTTTTGGCAAATTAATCTCTCCACATCTCCATTTCCTCAACTGTTAAGTAAGAACAACAGTATCTACATTTTTAAGATGGCTGTGAGCAGCCTATGAGTTGATACATATAAAACCATTGAAACAGTGGCTGACACAGATGAACCACAACAAACCCAGCTATTGTTATGGTCAATGATTTGGGTGCCCATAATGAATAAGTAATACTCCCCTGCCTGCCTCAAAGAAATATGTCTTGATCAATTCATTGCTATCAATACCACATTGTACACTAGTTCTTTAAGGACACATTCTCGATAGCCAAAGCTTTCAGGTAACTTAGGCTCTGGGCTCTAGAGACTGATGCCACATGATTTCACACCTTAGGTACTTGCCTCATCTAAATCAAATATGCTTGGGGGAGGGAGACTATCTACCTCTGTTTTAATATCTTCAGATGCTTCCTATGTTTTGGGAAGAGGATTTCCAGCTATGACATAGTCTGGCTTCAGCAACTCTGCTCAGACTGAAGGTGCCAAAATGAAGAAGGATCCATTGAATAAGGATACAATGTATTGACTTGGAAAGATATACCTACGGCTTCTAAGCATGGTGTTTGATGAAAACCTTATTCAGTCCCTTTCAGCCATAGTTTCCCCCTCCAAATATTTAGATTTTGTATGTATGTCTTCAACTCTAAAACAGACACATGTGTGCTTACACACATACACACCTTCCCAATATTGAGTTAATATTTTCCTAAAAATGAATGTTTAACTTCAATAGTCCCATCATTCAATATAAATCAAGAACCTTCTGGAGAGTATACAATACTAGATATCTTTTGGACTAAACCATGAAAAAATTCAAGCCCTCCTTTATGTGATAAAACTATTAAACTTGCATTTATTATTGTTCAATTGACATAAATGTAACCCAAGAGCATGGCAGAAATAGAAATTAACATATAAAACCAGATAGAGAGTAAACTGGAAATCAACGGGGAGCTAAAGGCAACCAACAGAAAGGGAATTATCTTGTCAAATGGGCAAGTTTGAGAAACAGAAATAAAATATGTAATGAGGGCATATTGAAGTCCATCGTAAGATCAGGAGGCAGTATTTGACCAGTTCTACCATGTAACCCAAATTGAAGCAAAATGATTAGCTTAGCTGAGATTTAAGTAGTTTACAACAGAATAAAACAAACATATCCACTCACAGCTGTAATTCAAAATTCTCCCTCTGCCAGGAGAGTGAGGCTTGACTTACAACAAAATGACACAAGAAGTATAATGATTTTATTCCTTTTATAAAAAGTATAGCCCCCTGGGGCAGGACTGGCTGGTGAAAATTCATGTAAGCTGATACATTTTGAGCCCTTATTTGCAAAGTATTAATAATACATCAGGAAGACAAAGGAATACTCCAAATAATAAACTCTAACAGCCCTGAACCAACATTGTAATGCAGCTCTTTCCTCAGTCCAGTTCACATTACAGTTTTCTCTTGTTGAACTTTCTTTTCCTTATTCTTAATGAACTTCTGGTGGAGAAGGACTTTCTTCAAGAGTCTGGATTATATTTCAAAACTTGAGTTGTCTTGGTGTGAGCATCTAAAGTGTGTTTATATTTTTTTAACTTTGGAAATATTTAATATGGACATTTCTTGTCTATTTTCTATAAACATGTGACTAGAGGTTTTTAAGATGAATCAAGAGACCACAGACTAAGTCATCTTAATTTTTTCTGTTCTCAGAAACTTTGGGGCTTTTAGGAGATTGATTTATTAATCAAATGATGTGGATATTTGCAAAGAAAATGAGAAAAGGCAGAAAACTAGATCTAAAATGACCCTATCACCAGAAATAAACATTTTGAGGAAGCAATGGGACATTTTATATGCAGATGGACATCTTTTTTTTTAAGGGAATATTTTTAAAACGCAGCTGCCTTATGGATGGTAAAAACGCCTATGTGGTATGCACCTATGAAAACATTTGTAGAACATTGTATGATGGTTAACCATGGGAGTTTTTTTCACCTCAACTCCTATTTTCAAATCACAGCTCCAAGTTGGTTGATATTTCTGTGCCTGTTGCCTCAGATATAAATCAAGAATATCTATTTTATAGTTGTGTTTTGCTTTGCAAATTTTATGTATCAACTACATTTTGGAGATTGTTATCATTGTGTGCTTTCATTTTGCTGTTATTTTTATTAGTACTAGGATGGCTTATTATCACATTCAAACTTAAATGATCTGTTACTGTTCTGACTGAATAGTTCCAGCATCTGCACAGAATAATGTATTCATCAAAAGGAGAGGAATCAGTAGAGTTGAACCAACTAGTTGCTATATTTTCTACAATATCTTAAAACATGGCAGAGTGGAGAGAAACTTTGAAGACAAGCCTGAATAGGAACACTGAATTTTCCATTACCAATTCTGTGATGTCAGAAAAGTTGTTCTACTTCTCCTGGGATAAAAAAAGGCAGACAAAAAATAGTAATACAGATCAATATGTCCATTTCAGTTATGAGAGTTGGTGAGGAAAGTCTATAGAGACCCACTGAAGCATCATAGTCGTAGTTCCTTAATTAGCCTCAGTCTGGATTAACCTTAGTGAAGTCTAAGTGATTCTGAGAAAGGGTTTTCAGGATCTTCATTCTCTCTCTTTCTCTCTGTCTCTCTCTGTCTCTTTCTCTCTCTCTCTCAATTCTAGGAATATTCTGTGCTTTTCTCCTTTTAGTAACCCACCTCTGTGAAGAACAGAGTGACAAATAGTAAGCCTGCCTAATACCTGATCATGAATTCTGTCTAGCTCCATGATAACACTTTTCACTGTGTATTCAATTATCTATTTACACATTTTGTATCCTCATCTAGAATTTGATATATGCTTCTGCACAAAATCTGTGGTGATTAACACAGTGACAGCTACACAGTGAAAAATTCCATACATACGTATATTTATTGAAAAGAAATAGTGATTGATCCTACTAACATCTGAGGGGGAAAAAAAAAAAAACTCCCCACAGTGATTATTGCGACATGATGTATTAGTAACTGACATATTAATTCTAGCTTATGGTATAACATAAATGATTCCAGTAACCATATCTGTCTCCATGAACAGTTGTAGTCAAATACATATGAAACATCTGTTAAATTCTGAGCTCTCTAGTAAGTTGAAAACCCAAAATAGCCTCTTTACTGAATAAGCAGATGGCAGTAGTTTGCTAGGATAGAGACAATTCATCATGGCAAAAATAAAAATAAAAATAGAATATGCAATTATCAAATCTCTCCTTGTTTAGATTCAAAGCCTGAATGAAGTAGGTAACATGTGAGACACCCATGAGTTTCTTAGGTTATTAAAACAAACAATACAAGCCTCATGCTCAGGTTCTTAAACACACTCATGAAAATACCCACTAATGATCTTTGGCACTGGGGGTCCAATTATTATTTGATTTGTTTATGTTTTTTATTTTTAAATTTCTTCCTTCATAAGACTGTAACTCAGTACGGAAATAAGAGGGTGTGTTTTGGAAGTAATTTTCATTAACTTTTAAAACACTTTATCAAATGGAAAGAAAAACCTATATAATTAACCCCTTGTAGGAGCAGCATGGGCTTTGGTTACATAAAATTGGTTTCCAATAGAGATTCCACCACTTTATAGCTGCCAGACATTGGGCTTATTGAATAGCATCCCTTTTCTCACTCTACTACAGTATTTAATGTAGAACAGAGGGGAAGCACATAAACTTTGGATTAACATAGACTAGAATGTGAAGACTGTTTGACTCGTGACTTGGGAAAAGGATGCATTCTGTGGAGCTACTGCTGTAAAAGGAGACAAGGAATCCGGTAGGACTGTTTTGAGCAGACAGTAAAATGTAGGAGCACAGGGAATGGTCCACAGAGCTTATGCCATACATCCCAACACATTCACTGCTGTCCTCGGCCTCTCACTTCCCTCCCCTCCTCCCCCCTACCTATAGCATCCCCAGAGTGAATGTTCAATCAAAGGGGGAAAAGCAATACATGTAAATGTCCACCCCACACTCATGGGTTCTTCTGCTCTCCTGCTCTCCTGCCCTGAGAGAAGATCACTGGTGGGTAATTGCTCTGTGTCTAGAGGTGAGATAGCCATCTGCACAGAGATCTTTTTGTGAATGAACATCTAACTTTGAAAACAACTACAGAAACAAGAAGATGCATGTTTCTTTGAAGAGAACTTTGTGTTCACAACCACAGCCACACAAACACTCACACAGACTTTGGAAAGAGAACAGCTAAGCTAGCACACACAAAAAAGACAATGTGGATGGCAGAAATGTCTGAATAAACAAATGAAGAAAGAAGGAGGCAATAGAAAAAGCAGGATCTGCAGACTTGAGGCTTTACATCCTCCCTACGGCCTCACAGGACCCTCAAAGCCCTCTTTAACTTCTTCTAGTCATACTGACCACAGATGCTCATGTGAGTCCCATTAACTTCAACACTGAGCCTGCATAGTGAAATCAACAGTCTACCACCAAGCTGTCCTAACTTTCTTTGTGTTATTTCCATCTTTATGTGTCTTCTCTGAAAACTTCCTTCCTCTGTATTATTGTTATTATAAAATAATCTGCACATGAGATATTTTCTCAAGGAGAATCCTACCATTCAGCACCAAAAAGCAGTACTCAGGAAGAAAGAAGTAATTTTCTTTTAGTTATTATTGCCAATCAATACAAGGATGTTGAGTTGCTGATGACTCTCTGCTGAGTTCAATGAAATACTGAGATAAGAGTCCTCACCTTCATGATGATTCAACATATTCACACAACAGAGAGTTAGCTAACAATACCAGATGATGTAACAGGAGGGGGCCAGAATGATCTACGATTAACTGTTAGATAAATGGCATGGAGACAGTGCCTGCTTTGGGAATCCATAAAAGAACAAGGCCTGACATGGCACAGACTAGTCAAAACAGATAAAATTTGAACAGGAACTTTTGGACGATTTGCACAAAGGAGAAAAGTGAGGCTTCTTCCCAGTTGGGAAAATCGTATGGGCAAAGATATAGTAGCAGAAAGAACCATTGTCTCCATGGCAATGAATAAACAAGTTTGACTTTAGGAGAAGTAGGTTTGAGAAATCAGAGGAAAAGGACAGGTTGGTGTAACATCTTAGAAGGACTTGTATGTCAAACAAAATTGTTGAAAATAAACAAAAATTAAGTTATAAAATAGCGGAAGAGAAACACAATATTAATATATGGATACATTTTAAAAATAAACTAGGTTTTTAGGGCAATGGAACTATATGATATGGTAATGGCAGACAAGATGTTATGTATTTGTCAAAACACATAGAACTGCACAAAAACAAAGAGTAAAACTTAACATAAGGTATGGATTTCATTTAATAATAATGTATCTAAACTGATTAATCATCTGTGACAAATATACCACACCAAGCAAGATGTTAATAATAAAGGAAAATAAGTGGGTGAAAGAGTGAGAGAGTGTATATGGGAACTGTCTCTACTAATTGTTTAACTTTCTGTGAACCTAAAGCTTCTCTAAAAATAAAGCTTATTAATTAAAAACATATATATATATATTTACAGAGGGAAGTCAACACCTAATTATACATGTAACTGCCGAGAACACTGTAGTTATGATTTCCAAAAATCTAACCAGAGTCATGTGACCATTCTCTAGCTTCAAAATTATACCTGGCCCACTCCAGATTTTTTCTCCACTAGAGAGGTTTTGCAAACTTTTCATCTACTTTTGAGAACCTCATTGTCTTTTGGACTAAGACCTTGTACTTTACTGCTCATCTTGTTGGCTTTCATGAGTTGATTTCTTGGTTGAATTACTAAATGATACATTGTGTTTTATTTTGGAGGTTGTCAGAATGTGTGGACTTTTCCTGATTTTAATAGTAATCTTACAGAATAGTCATGTGATTTGATAGATACTTTGAAAGATTTCTTGACTAGAAAAAAAATGAACCTATCACAACCCATTTAGGGCACTGTTTAAATTTATATAAGTAGATAGTTTTTTTTTGTGTTAAGGCATTGTTTAATATGATGATGTTTTAAAAATGCACCTTCCCTTGAATCCTAAAAGTAAGGTATTATCTAAACCTTGATGAGGGACTTCTGTAACAGATTGCTTTCCACATGAACTTTGTTATGCCTTTTTTTGAAAACTGATGTGATATCAGTGGTAAAGAAGAGAAGAGGGGGGAGGGTGTATTAGATTTGTCTTGCTGCAGTAATAAATCACCACAAACTAAATGGTTCAAAACAACACAAATTAATATTTTGAAGGTTGAAAGTCCAAAGTGAGTCCTGCTACAGGGCTAAAATCTAGGCATTGGCAGGGCTCCATTTCCCCTAGATGTCCCAGGGGAGAACCTGTCGCCTTGTTTTTTCTAGCTTATAGAGGCAACTCACATTCCTTGGCTCATAGCCCTTTCCTCCATCTTCAGATCACATCACTTCAACCTATGCTTCCACCATCATATTGCCTTTACTCTGATCCACCTGCTCCCCTTTTATAAAGACCCATGTGCTTACATTGGGTGAATTTCCTTAATCCAGGATAATCTACCCATACCATGATCTTTAACCTAAACATATCTGCAAAGTCTTTTTCTAAGTCTCTTTCTGTGGATTAGAACGTTGACATCTTTAGAGATCCATTATTCCACTTACCACAGAGGGCTAGATTAGAAGGTGAGTGCAGATGGTTTATCTGACTGAGGAATGGAAAAAGAGCCATGGGTGATAAGGAAGTTAAAAGATAAGGTGGGAATTCTGAAATGGGAAAAAGGAAGAACCAAATGTGTATCATTAAAGTCTTGGTACACACTTAACATGGAGTGTTATTTTTTAATGAAATTTATTGTTAAGAATATTCTTGTAGACATACCATTTGAAATTCACAAAATATGGATTTTTGGTAATTCCATTTTGCTTCCCTGGTGATTATAACTAAGGTAGAAATTCATTTTCAATTTTAGCTCATCAGGCAGCTCTACAATTTGTGAAAGATTTGCAGGGGAAAGGACTGGATAAGGTGATATGACTGTATTATGCAAACGAGACTTTCATTTCCTGTCTGTGTTCAATTTATAAACAGAAAATTTACACATTACTTCAAAAGATTTAATGTAAATTTTTTCTTTCATTTTTCTCCAAGAAAGAGAAGATTATAATAAACATGATGTAAATAAATTTCTATTCCAAAATATCAGGGTTACCAAGAAGTTGCTATTTTAAGCAGATAGTGGTGTTGTTTTATGTCAATGAGTTTGAGTGGAGAGAGAAACCTAGTTTGAATCATGCCTCTACTACTTAGTAGTAATTTAATCTGAGTCTCAGTTTTCTCATCTAACACGTGGATACACTAATGACTTCCTCAATACTGTTTTTCATAATAGATGGGGTCACATATGAAAAGCATCTGAGATATAATAATGGTCATTTTTTATTGAGTGACCCCTAGTGGCCAGGTAAATGGTAATCATATGTTATATAGTAAATATTATGTATCACTCTTTCGTTCTTTGCTCAGAGGATATTACTGAGTATTCAGTTTTCTGTAACTCCTCACAAAGTAGATAAATATCTGTACCTGCAAAGATCATGCATTCTAGCAGAAAGAGGCAGACAATAAAATAATAAATGAGTATTGGAGCATGTTAGACAGTGATAAGTACTGTACGAAAAGGAAAACAAATAAAATAAAGAGATTAGGGATGTGTGTGAACACTGTTTCCCATAACAATTATGTTATCAAATGAATTGGGGGTCCCTCTGCTAGCTGCTTACAAAATCAATACTCACAAATGGTAGAAAGGAAAGGTGCCATTAATCAGAATGCCAGCCATCTGGGGAGACGGTGGACTCAGTGTCCCCCAAAAACCACCTCTAAAGATTCTGCTCAGTCATGAAAGCTTTTAAAGGGAAACAGGGAAGTAACCTCAGTTCATCATTGAGACGGGGGTCAGAGCCATCACCATCCCCCACTGCATGCAGACTTGTCGACTCCTCATGATCTTCCTCTAGATGTTATCATGTTCACACAGTTTGGACACACCGTGTTTTCACAAGATTACTGAAGGGGGAGCTAGGGAAGAGATATGGTCGTCTGTTAATTATCAATACTATTCTTAATTTCTACTTCTTTGATCTACAGAAAGAACCCACAAGTTAGGCAAGGTATTGTATGATTAAAAGATTTGAAATGTGTGCTTGGGCCAGAGATAAGTAGAGCATGGGGGAGCCTGGTTTAAAAGTTAGTTACAAATAACTCAATTTCATTTCTTTTTATGGCTGAGTAATATTCCATTGTATATATGGGCCACATCTTCTTTATCCATTCATCCGATGATGGACACTTAGGTTGTTTCCACCTCCAGGCTATTGTAAATAGAGCTGCAATGAACATTTTGGTACATGTCTCTTTTTGAATTATGGTTTTCTCAGGGTATATGCCCAGTAGTGGGATTGCTGGGTCGTATGATAGTTCTATTTGTAGTTTTTTAAGGAACCTCCATACTGTTCTCCATAGTGGCTGTATCAATTTACATTCCCACCAGCAGTGCAAGAGTGGGAAGCAGCCTCATAGCACAGGGAGATCAGCTTGGTGCTTTGTGACCACCTAGAGGGGTGGGATAGGGAGGGTGAGAGGGATGGAGATGCAAGAGGGAAGAGATATGGGAACATGTGTATGTGTGTGGCTGATTCACTTTGTTATAAAGCAGAAACTAACACACCATTGTGGAGCAATTATACTCCAATAAAGATGCAAAAAAAAAAAAGTTAGTTACAATATAGCTTTGCTAAAGTGAAGAGAAAAAGGGTTTCCTGCTGAAGACAGTTTCCTGCAAAGAGCTGCTTACAATTATAGTGGTAATAGTAAACCTCACTGAGAAATTGAAATTTAAGTAAAAGTTAAAAGAAGCAAGAAATTTATCTAAACAGTTCCGTGGGAGAAGAGAGTTTCAGGTAAAGAAAACAGAAAAGCAGAAGTTGGGATGTTGAAGGAGTAGCCTGTAGGCTAGGGCTGGAACATCAGAAGAATCCTAGTTAGAGAGAAAATGGGGCTAGTGTCTGTCAGAACCTGAAGGCATTGTTATACCACTAGCTTGTACTCTGTGAGATGGGAGAAATATCAGGGGTCTGTTCATAAAGGTAAAATGACCTAAGTTCTGTTTTAAATAACTGCCTTTCTGCTGTATTGGAAACACACTCTTAGAAGGCAAGAATGGAAATTAGGTGTGTTGACAGACATATATGCAGTAATCCTGGTGGAAGTTGATGATGGCTCAGACCAAGACACAAGGAATGGGAGTAAGAAAGAAGTGTTTGGACTCTAAGTCTAGTTTAAAGGTAAATATGACTATAAAATATGGCCTTTATTAATCTGACTTTCTAAAATAAATAAGCAGTTGTTTGATGGATATCTTGCAATAAAAGTTCTACTGTCACTTGAAAATGTGAATCTGTATTGATGATATACAACTTTAAATTTTCATATATTTTAATATTATTTATATAATATAAATGCTCTGTGACCATATTTAAATTTTGTCTACTTGGTTTGTCTTAAACTAAAGGTTATATATTAAACACTCCACTGTGTGGCCATCTGACTGTTTTCTCCCTGCATTTCAAACAATGTTTGCTTTACAAATTTTGATACTCTGTTATTTGATGTAAAAAGATTTATGAGTTATATTTTCTTTTGTGGTTTCTAGCCCTTATCAATAGAAAATGAGCATCTTTCAATGCATTAACGAATTTGGCTATCTGTTAAGAACATGTTCATCCCTGTTTTGAGGATTTTGTTTTTCAGTTTCATTTGGTTTATTTCCCCATCCTTTGTTTTAACATTTATTTTTTTTATTTTAGGTACAGCAGTAACAAAAGCACATATATTATTTTGTTTCAAATGTTCCTTAGGTGTGCTTCCTTCCTACAAAATATGAGTCATGGAAATGTTTAATACCTGTGCCCATGTGTACCTGGGCTATAAAAAAAAAAGACCAAAAAACTCTACTGTAGGAATTCTACTTTGCAACAACTTGTCCACCACACCAGGTATGACTAAACAAGATAATTCTTGACACTTTAGAACAGTGTGAAAAGTCAAATTTATCACCTCCCTAAATAAATTGTCTCAGAAAATGGTTATAGTGTTTACTTTGTTACACTAACCTTCAAAACAAGGGGAATCTTTAAATTTCATCCACAAATGGATGAAGTATTCTGGTTTAAATTTGGAAGAATATTTCAAGAAATGGCCATAATTAGTACATCTTTTAAGAGGAATCCCACTCTGTCCATATGACTTGTGTGTGTTTCTATTTTAAATATAATGAGCTCAATTGTACTCAGATCACAGATAATGTCTGTTTGGTTTGATTGTCTTGATATACTTGATGCATAATATTGCTATTTCCCATGAGAGAATTAGATTATCTCATCCTGATTAAATCATACTTGGACATGCAATTTGCTTTGGCCAATAAAAATGAATATGTGACATACACTCTTTCTAAGAAAATGTTTTAAATTTCACTGCATAGATACAACATTCCATATTGCATATTTCTACTCTCATCATATTAATCTATACCAGATTAGGGAAGTTCTATTAGTTTACATACCAGAATGAAGAAAATATACAGCTAAACCATGATGGATATGTGATGTGAGAAAGAAAGAAATCTATTGTTATATGTCACTGAAATTTTTTAATATAACTATGGCATAAACTAGTGAAGCCAAGATGGAAATTAGTTCCAGAAGTCCAATTCCATTGTAACAATAACAAAGTAATGTATATGCAAGTCTTGCTTCGAGGTCAGGAAATGTATGCTGAAATAAAACTACTGTTAGAGACTCGAATAAAGGCAACTCACATTAGTGGTGGCAAAATAGTTGGGTATCACTAGCAGTACTGTGGAAACCATTTAATGTACTAAATGATTGTGAGCTTTTGGTGAAGAGCCGGAGGAATAATTGACATGACTTGGATGCAATTGGCTGAATTTGATATTATTTTCCAAGAAATAGAAGACTCAGGAAAAACCTTACACTTAATTAGTCAAAAACTAAAGGAAACAAGGACTCTGGACTTGTAGATTTGCATGATGCAACTGATTTTTATTTACAACTGGTAAAAGATAAAACTAGGAATGCCTTTAAGTAACAAAGTATTATTAAAACCCAGCTTTATCTAAAGGATCAAATCAAGGGTATTGCAGGCACAACTATTGTTAAAATGTCTGAATTGATTAAAATGTGAAAAGAAAAATATCACTCAGAGAAGAAATCTAAGATGTGGCTCTGCCCTGGAATCTTGATGTGTTCAATGTACCTGTAACTAAACCTAAAGTGAGAGGCCTATCTGGAAAATAACTATCAGTAAAATAGTAGTCACAGAACTAGCTGGAAGTGAATGCAGTAGACAGAAGATCAAATAAGGTTTGGAGAGAATTGTACCGCTCAATGAACCACAAGTCTGAATCAAAAGATACAGTAGCAGTTTAAGACATCAATTGATTTTTATCAACTTTCTTATGGGAAAAAGAAGACTGAGCAAGCCCTCTTACAGTGGGCCAAGAAAGAAACAGAAAAAGAAGGTCCTCAGAGAGATTACAGCCAAGAGCCATGAAGTACAATGGTCTGGAGAGAAGGTCTGAAACTTAATCAAGACACATGACCCATTCTGGTACCCCTTAGCTTCTCTTTCTCAAGATTTCATAAATACCAATACTATGGACCAGTGATTTCCATGTGGTCCTCTTTCATTACTTTTATTTTTTATCTTTTTAATATATTTATTTATTTTATTCATTTATTTCTGGCTGTGTTGGGTCTTCGTTGCTTAGTCATGTGCCTTTCTTTGGGCTCATGACTATGATCAGTAGAGACACATTCTTCTTGCCAGCAGAAATTTAAAAAGCCATTCTGTGGTATCTTGTGCCATTATAATAGTAATTTCCAGAGACAGGTTGTTTCATTACCCAGGGTTTCAAAACAAAGACAATGATGATGGAGATGGGACATGAGAAGTAAATAAACTTTTGTTTTTGCAAGCCAGTGAAATTTGGGGGCTTTTGGTACCAAAGCATAATCAAGTGAAAGCTGACCAAGACAAATCCAACACTAATTCTAATTCATTTGACCCGTCCCAGGTGAAAATAAATCTTAAGAAAATGTCTTTGTGATTACTACTCAACAATGGTTCTAATGAGATACCTTTATTTCCATTATCACTTGAAGTATTCTGAAAAACAAAGAAATTAATTAAATGAAAAAATGCTAAACCAAACAATTACAGAGCTAAAATCCCAAACTGCATGTTACAGATAAGTACTACTTTTTCCAACTCACTGACTATTTAATTCATAGGTAAGATTTGAGTAGGTTCCTAGGCCAATGAAAATGGGCACATTGTCTATGTAAATAGTGGAATATCTCAGGGGACATGGAACTGGAGGAAAAGTCATACACTGACAATGATGTCATATTTGACTGTGACTTAGCTTCTTACTTGAGAGAGAATGGCAGAGGAGATCCCTGATGTAGAAAGGAATACTGATGGTCAGAATGAAATACAGACTATGGAATTTAATATCACAGTAGAAAAAGTAATACCAGAATAAATACAGTGGATAGAATATGGAGAGACATAGAGGAATGAAAAATATGAAATGTATAAAATCAATATTAGAGAAATAAAAGGTACAAAAGTCAGCAAAGAGATTTAAAATACTTACAATCATGTTTTTGATTAAAAGAACAAAGATAATTGAGGAAAAAATATATCTAATAATTTCTAAATGAGCGCTTCTGTTTATGGCTTCAAGTGACATTCTGTGTGTCAAAGAAAAACATGGTTTCAGAAGAATGAGCAATGAAATGTTGAAGTCACTGATTTCCAAACATATATGGATTCCAGGAGTAAAAGCAATTCAGAAGGAAAATAAGTAAGTCTGTTCTTGGATATCCATGCAGAAGTAGTCTATGTTTATGGCATAAACTGTGGTGATGGTTTCACAGTGTAGACTGGTCTTCAAACTCATCAGGTTGTATACATTAAATATGTATAGCTTTTGGTATGTCAATCATACCTCAATAAATTTGTTTAAAAAATAATACAGTGGAACAATTTCTACAAATTTCTGAGGAAAAGTAAGCAAGTGATTCTCTAATAGTATGTCCAAGTAAGTTGTCATTTTAATATTCAGTTCACAGACAAACATGTATAATCATTTAAAATTTCAAGAAACTATACCAAAGTGACCCCTACTTGAGAAAAAAATAAAGTGAAAACTCAATCCAGCTATGAAATGAGTCCAAATTAATAACTTGAAAATAGAGAGCACTATTAAAAAGTTTGGTAGTGAGTGTTTACTTCCGTTAAATGAATAATGAGTACTATTACCTGGTGGATTATAAAATGTAGATCAGAATGTACAAATGGATAAATTTTAACAATGTAAAAATAATAGTTTAAATAACAAAAATCTGGATATAAAGTGAGGGAAGACAGAGGTATTACCAGTGTGCTAATTTCTTTGCCTTATAACAAAGAATCAGTGGATACTCAATACCATTAAAACATGTTCTTTAAAATTAGCATGGACTTTAAAATATTTATATCATTTTTTGAAGACTATTTTTACATGACTATGCCTTGAAATAAAGAAATATCTGTCTGCAGTTCAGTATTTTATTTTTTATTTAATTAATATAAATAAGGTTAAATGTATGCATTATTTAGATGACACACATACTATAATCCTGGCTTTTAACTACATATTCTCTCTCCTTAAAATTTAAAGTTATCTCTCTGCCTCTTTTCTCTCCTTTTACACACTTTTTCTCCTTTCTGCCCTCTATTTATAGATATAAGAGATCTGGAATAAAGTTCATAAAATGTATGAAATGGTTATTTCTGAAGTAGTAAGTTGGGTCATTCTTTTTCCTTCCTTTACTTTTCTGTATTTCATGACCTTCTGCTTTTCTTTTTCTCAGTTTTAATAAATATGTATAATTTAAAAATTAAATTATACTTGTAAAATGAATTCACTGTTTTTATAAGATGTAAAGCAGCAAGATTCTTCACAACACCTCAAGACTGTATGCTCACCAGGTCCCTTGTCCTGGGTGACCTTCCAGTTAACTGTGGTTCATTCAGGCCCCCTTGGGACCTCACATTCTCTATCTGTACAGCATATGGCTTGAACGAGGTGATTTCTGAACTACCTTAAGGCTATGTGCTCTGTGTTTCTAACTAGATCCCCAGGGACTCAGATAATTAAATCGTGGTTGAAATAATAAATAGAAAATGTACTTTGGAAATTATGGAAGACAAAAGTGAAGCTTAAATAACATTCTTCTGGCCACATTCCAACATCTATATTATTCTATTGATTGAGAGGACATATGAATTGCACTTTAATCAATGTCCAGTGAACATTAAATTGACCTTGGATTCACGGCTAGTGTTGAAATGCAGGTTTTCATCAATTTGATTCAGCAGCAGTGAAGATCCAAAGGGAGAAGCTCTAATTTTGTCTCAAGGCTGGAATTTATTTTATTTTCAGTAAAAACAATGTTTGAAGTAAGATGATGGTTTTCCTCTGAATTCTTTCATTAACATTTGATCAGAGAGAAGAATGTTTCTATTTAACTCCAGAAAATGTAATTTTGGCTTCCACTCACAAAGAGAAGTTTTCCACAGTGTTGTTCATAGTTGTGAAGAGCACTAGGGTGAATTATATTTCCTTGTGAAGTACTATTCCAAAAACACTACCATCAGGAACAATACATCTATTTGTCAAATTTATTTGTCTTAGAAAAACTACCTACTTGTGGTAAATTATGGTCCATTTATAATATCTGCTTGCATGCCACTTCTTGTGGATGTTCTTAAATATCTGGTTGCAATAAACAGTAGTTGTGCTCAGTAGTGGATCCTTCACCAGTTAGGAAATGTAACTTACCAACTACTCTTTCTTGTCCATTAAATATTTAAGTCCTCCTACTGTAAAAAAGGAGGCACAAAAAGGCACAACTGCCTTGCTGATTGTACATGTAAGACACAATTTGGTCATGGTTTTGGTATTCAGTTCAGCAACAAAAAGAGTCTAATCTGCTAAATCTCGATGATTTTTTAAAGCAGACATTCTTTTAAAATTTCAAAGGATTCTCAATCCAATTTTATGTACATTATCATTTCTACCAACAAACCATCATGGAGATTAAGATTAATGCTGTTTAAAAAGAGCAGGAGGGCTTCCCTGGTGGTGCAGTGGTTGAGAGTCCGCTTGCCAATGCAGGGGACAGAGGTTTGTGCCCCGGTCCGGGAAGATCCCACATGCCATGGAGTGGCTGGGTCTGTGGGCCATGGCCGCTGAGCCTGCACCTCCAGGGCCTGTGCTTCATGACGGGAGAGGCCACAGCAGTGAGAGGCCCGTGTACCATACACACACACACACAAAAAAAAGAGCAGGAGAGAATTTTACTGTTGGCACTATTATCAGTAAAAATCCATACTTCTCTCTGAAGTATATCCCACAGAGGCTAGCAACAACTTAGTGTATTTTAAAAAGTAAATTAAAAGAATAAAATAATAAGCCTCTTAGATAGCCTCATCCTCCAGAGGTCAGACAGCAGAAGAAAGAAGAACTATAATCCTGCAGCCTGTGAAACAAAAACCAAATTAACAGAAAGATAGACAAAATGTAAAGGCAGAGGACTATGTACCAGATAAAGGAAAAAGATAAAACCCCAGAAAATCAACCAAATGAACTGGAGATAGGCAAGCTTCCAGAAAAAGAATTCAGAATAATGATAATGAAGATGATCCAGGACCTCAGAAAAAGAATAGAGGCAAATATCGAGAAGATGCAGGAAACGTTTAACAAAGACCTAGAAGAATTAAAGAACAAATAGCTAGAAGAATTAAAGAACAAACAAACAGAGATGAACAATACAATAACTGAAATGAAAAATACACTAAAAGGAATCAATAACAGAACAACTGAGGCAGAAGAATAGATAAGTGACCTGGAAGACAGAATGGTGGAATTCACTGCCTCAGAACAGAATAAAGAAAAAAAAAATGAAAAAAAAAAAAAAATGAAGACAGCCTAAGAGACCTCTGGGACACCATACACAAAAATAAACCCAAAATGGATTAAAGACCTAAATGTAAGACTGGACACTATAAAACTCTTAGAGGAAAACATAGGAAGACCATTCTTTGAGATAAATCACAGCAAGATCTTTTGTGACCCACCTCCTAGAGTAATGGAAATAAAAACAAGAATAAACAAATGGGGCCTAATGAAACTGAAAAGCTTTTGCACAGCAAAAGAAACTACAAACAAGACGAAAAGACAACCCTCAGTATAGAAGAAAATATTTGCAAACAAATCAACAGACAAATGATTAATCTCCAAAATATATAAACAGCTCAAGCAGCTCAATATTAAAAAAAAAAAAAGAACCCAATGAAAAAATGGGCAGAAGGCCTAAACAGACACTTCTCCAAAGAAGACATACAGATGGCCAATGAACTCATGAAAAGCTGCTCAAAATCACTAATCATTAGAGAAATGCAAATCAAAACTACAATGAGGTATCACCTCACACCAGTCAGAATGGCCATCATCAAAAAATCTACAAACAATAAATCCTGGAGAGGGTGTGGAGAAAAGGGAACACTCTTACGCTGTTGGTGGGAATGTAAATTCATACAGCCACAATGGAGAACAGTATGGAGGTTCCTTAAAAAACTAAAAATAGAATTACCATATAACCCAGCAATCCCACTTCTGGGCATATACCCTGAGAAAACCATAATTCAAAAAGACACATGCACCCCAATGTTCATTGCAACACTACTTACAATAGCCATGACATGGAAGCAAGCTAAATGTCCATCAACAGAGGAATAGATTAAGAAAATGTGGTGCATATATACAATGGAATATTATTCATCCATCAAAAAGAATGAAATTGGGTCATTTGCAGAGACATGGGTGGACCTAGAGTCTGTTATACAGAGTGAAGTAAGTGAGAAAGAGAAAAACAAATATCGTATATTAACATATGTATGTGGAATCTGGGGAAATGGTACAGATGAACTGGTTAGCAAGGCAGAAATAGAGACACAGATGTAGAGAACAAATGTATGGACACAAAGGAGGGAAAGCCAGGGATGGGGCAGTGGTGGTGGGATTAAATAAATAAATAAATAAAACACTGCCTGTTATTATATAGAAAGAACATAAATGATTACATTAAAAATAAAAGCAAACCTACTGTTAGACATTTTTGTTACTCTTAAGACAGACAAGTTAGGGCTAATGATTTGTGCTTTGAAATTTAACATTTTGTGAACCAACTGTTCTTCCTGGAAGCCAACACTGACCCCCCCCACACACACACACACACACAAACACATACACACACATCTAGGCAAAGCAATCAACAAACAAAAAGTGGAGGTATGATAAGCAGAATATTAACTCTCATCATCCCTGTCCCCTAGTGTCACTTTCCTGATTGCATTATGTTATGGAAAAAAAAAAGAGATTATTTAGGTGGACCTGATATAATCTCATGAGCCCTTAAAAGGAGGTTAAGAAGACAAAATGATAGAAATCCAAAAGGCAAGAAATGATACAAATGAACTTATTTACAGAACAGAAACTGACTCATAGACTTAGAGAACAAAACTATGGTTACCAGGGGAGTGGGGAAGGGGGGGCGGTGAAGGGATAGTCAGGGAGTTTGGGATTGACATGTACACACTGCTCTATTTAAAATGGATAGCTAACAAGGACCTACTCTATAGAACAGGGAACTCTGCTCCATATTATGGAAAATCTAAATGGGAAAATAATTTGTAAAATAATAGTTACATGTAAATATATAACTGAATCACCTTGCTGTACACCTGAAACTATCACAACATTGTTAATCAACTATGCTCTGATATAAAATAAAAAGCTTAAAAAAAAGCAAGAATGATTCCATGCACTTTGGTGGCTTCTAAGATGGACAGAGCTGTGAGCCAAGGGTTGTGAGTAGACTTTACAAGCTAAGTGCCACAACAGGCCAATGGCCAGCAAGGAAATGGAATCTCGGTCCTACACCTGCACGGAACTGAATTCAACCTGAATGAAGCTGGAGGTGAATTTTCCCACAGAGCCTCCAGATAAGAGGCTGAAATTACACACATCTTTATTTCACCCTGTGAGATCCTAACAAAGAAACCAACTGGCCTTACTATGCCTGCACTTCTGACCCAGTTATTATAAGATACTAAATGTTTGCTGCTTTAGGCTCATTGGCTTGTAGTAATTTGTTACACAGCAATAGAAAATAAATACAGGAGGCAAGTGGCTGTCTAATAAACAGAAGAGCATCTTGGTTTTGAAATGAAACTGAGTAATGTCATCCCAGAGATTTTAAACTGATCAGGATCTTCCTGCTGTCTAAGAGATGATTTAGATGTTTTTAAGTAAAACAAACACATTAGCTTTTTTCACACGTAGTAGACTCTGGGGGAAAGTGACATTTGATGGCGAGAGAAGTACAAGATTACATAAAGAGTGAAAAGTAAAGGGAAAAAGAAGAAAAAATTAAGTATGAGATACTTGAAGAGTCCATTTTTATAACACTCTCCATATCACAAAACTATAGATGTGGAGAATATATTAGTTGTTGCCAGTGGACAGGGACAGTGTTGGAGGGCAGGGATGGTGCAGTTATAAAGTGGTAGCAGGACGACTTCCTTTATGGTGATGGAGCAGTTCTGTCTCTTGATTTTAGGGGTGGTTGCACTAATCTATATGTGGGAAACACTGCATATAATCAACAACCCCCTATGCATGCACACTGACACACACACATACAAATGGGTTCATATAAATAATAGTGAAAACTGAATAAGGTCTGTAGTCTAGTTAATGGTATTGCACCCATATCAGTTTCCTGGTTTTTATACTGAACTATAGTTATGTAAGTTGTCACCTTGGCAGAAGCTAGGTGAAGGGTAAATGGACTATATGCAATTTTTTTTTAATTGAAGTATAGTTGAGTTAAAATGTTGTGTTAGTTTCAAGTGTACAGCAAAATGATTTAGTTATACATACATCTATATATTTCTTTTCAGATTATTTTCCCTGGACTCTGTATATTTTTGAAACTTCCTATGAATCTGTAATGATTTCAGAAGTTTTAAAAAAAGTGAAAAAATTAAACTGTCCATTACAATGTAGATGTATTCATCCTTTAGTAAATCTTTGAAGTAAGATGAATCCCAAAGTTGACCTCATCTCAGAGCTGTGCAATTCAACATCAGGTTAAACTTTCATAATGAAACTCATCACTTGACCAAATACTTAATGAGTTACTTGAACTATGTTACTTAATTTAATCCTTGTACCAATGATCATATGTGATTACCAACACTTTCAGGTAACGTATATAAACCTCAGAGACATGAAATAACTTATCCAGGATCACAGGCTTACCTTGAACACCAGCTAATGGGCAGAGGACCCTTTCTGACAAATCACTGCCACTCCAAAAAGCAACAGAATAGAGCTAAGGATAATGTAGGAAGACTGGGGCATACATAGAATTTTATAATCCCAGGGCTTTAGTAACTATAGAGATAATTTGCTTCTTCCTCCCCCACAGAATAGAGATGTGGGAAAAAAGAACATTTATAGATGTTCTTTCATAAACTTCTTTTGCAATTGGGCTTACGTGAAAATATTTTGGCCTGTCACTAGAATATTGCATTTATTCATAAATATGTCCAACTAACTCTAAGTTATCTTTGTATTTATTACTTATTGATTTTTTTTAAAAAGGTCCTCATAAGCTTCCTGAAGACTAAGAAACTAACTGGAATTTTTATTAGGAATTCTATAATATTCAGACCATTGATAGAAACAATTTTCAAGGTGAATAGTTTCACATGATCTTCATTATGTTTTTCACATAATTTTCCCCTAATGAAGACAAGATTCTGCAGGTAAAGTATTATGTTCTGTCTTTCTATGTAGTCTGAACTAAGGACAGAAGCCTGCATAATGCAGAGCAGGCACTTAATGATGTAAAATAAATAAATGGTGAGGAAATGCCCTCCCCTCTCCAAGTACATAAGACTTTACCTCAGTATTGCTTTTAGTCAAAACTCTGACGGAGAATTAGAATTGCAACCTGTTGAAACAACTTTGAAAATACATACAAATATATTACCAAATACATATCTAAAGCAGGGGAAAAGGAATTGAGTGTTTACTTTCCCCCAAATTCATTATGTCCTTACAAAACGACAGAAGAAAGAAAGAAGAAAAGAATGAGAGACAAAAAGGAAAATTTGCAAAGTTGTGAAAGAAAAACACATCCTTTTACTCAGGTTCACTCTATCTTGATATTCTAGAATGAGTTGGCCCACAATAAAGAGTAAAAGAAGCTACTTAAACAAATATTTACCTTTGGAATTGGTTACTTCTAAAATAGGCTAATGTATTTAGATATGTGCATATGTTTAGGAAGAATAATATAAACTAATAGATTTAATAGATGATGGTTATATGAAGTATTATTAGTGGAAGCCAGAGGTATTTTGGCATTAGGTCCATTCGTTTTTGAATTTGACATCATGGAATATAAAACAACTTCCCATAAACTGATTTTTTTTTCTGAGACAGAATATTCAGCCTCTGTTAAGAAAAAGGAAGTGCAGCAACCACCCTTATAACAAAGGAGAAGAGCTCTTAAGAGATGGAGTCAGTTCAGACACAAAAAAAGAGACTCAAAGTATCTGTTAAGATGAGGGCATGATAGAAATTAGAAACCAAAACCAGGGTTAGAAAGATACCTATAAGACTAGTACGTATTTGTCTGGCAGTATACAACACAGCAGATTTCTTGGTGCTAGAGAAAAGCTGAGGATGCGCTTAAAAAGACTATGAATGAAGTTGAATTATGACATGGAAAACAATCATTTAATTTTTTAACATCTTTATTGGAGAATAATTACTTTACAATGGTGTGTTCATTTCTGCTGTATAACAAAGTGAATCAGCTATACATATACATACATCCCCGTATCTCCTCCCTCTTGGGTCTGCCTCCTACCCTCCCTATCCCACCCCTCTATGTGGTCACAAAGCAGGGATCCGATCTCCCTGTGTTATGTGGCTGCTTCCCACTAGCTATCTATTTTACATTTGGTAGTGTATATATGTCCATGCCACTCTCTCATATCATGCCAGCTTACCCTTCCCACTCCCTGTGTCCACTTCATCCCAGCTTACGCTTCCCACTCCCCATGTCCACAAGTCCATTCTCTACATCTGTGTCATTATTCCTGTCCTGCCCCTATGTTCTTCATATATATATATATTTTAATTCCATATATTTGTGTTAGCATATGGTAATTGTTTTTTCTCTCTCTTACTTACTTCAGTCTGTATGACAGACTCTAGGTCCATCCACCTAACTAAAAATAACTAATTTTTCTTTCTTTTTATGGCTGAGTAATATTCCATTGTATATATATGTCATCTTCTTTATCCATTCATCTGTTGATGGACACTTAGGTTGCTTCCATCTCCTGGTAATTGTAAATAGAGCTGCAATGAACATTGTGGTACATGACTCTTTTTGAATTATGGTCTTCTCAAGGTATATGCCCAGTAGTGAGATTGCTGAGTCGTATGGTAGTTCTACTTCTAGTTTTTTAAGAAACCTCCATACTGTTCTCCATAGTGGCTGTATCAATGTACATTCCCACCAACAGTGCAAGAGGGTTCCCTTTTCTCCACACCCTCTCCAACATTTATTGTTTGTATATTTTTTGATGATGGCCATTCTGACTGGTGTGAGGTGACACCTCATTGTAGTTTTGATTTGCATTTCTCTAATGATTAGTGATGTTGAGTATTCTTTCATGTGTTTGTTGGCAATCTGCATATCTTCTTTGGAGAAATGTTTATTTAGTTCTTCTGCCCATTTTTGGATTAGGTTGTTTGTTTTTTTGGTATTGAGCTGCATGAGCTGCTTGTAAATTTTGGAGATTGATCCTTTGTCACTTTTCTCATTTGCAAATATTTTCTCCCATTCTGAGGGTTGTCTTTTCGTCTTGTTTATGGTTTCCTTTGCTGTGCAAAACCTTTTAAGTTACATTAGGTCCCATTTGTTTACTTTTGTTTTTATTTCCATTTCTCTAGGAGGTAGGTCCAAAAGGATCTTGCTGTGACTTATGTCATAGAGTGTTCTGCCTTTGTTTTCCTCTAACAGTTTTACACTGTCTGGCCTTACATTTAGGTCTTTAATCCATTTTGAGCTTATTTTTGTGTCTGGTGTTAAGGAGTGTTCTAATTTCATTCTCTTACATGTAGCTGTCCAGTTTTCCCAGCACCACGTATAGAAGAGGCTGTCTTTTCTCCATTGTATATTCTTGCCTCCTTTATCAAAAATAAGATGACCGTAGGTTCGTGGGTTTATCTCTGGGTTTTCTATCCTGTTCCATTGATCTATATTCTGTTTTTGTGCCAGTACCATACTGTCTTGATTACTGTAGCTTTGTAGTATACTCTGAAGTCAGGGAGCCTGATTCCTCCAGCTTCATTTTTTTCCCTGAAGATTGCTTTGGCTATTTGGGGTCTTTTTTTTGCCATATAAATTGTGAAATTTTTTGTTCTATTTCTGTGAAATATGCCATTGGTAGTTTGATAGGGATTGCATTGAATCTGTAGATTGCTTTGGGTAATGTAGTCATTTTCACAGATTTTATTTTTGCAATCCAAGAACATGGTATATCTCTCAATCTGTTTGTATCATCTTTAATTTCTTTCATCAGTGTCTTATAGATTTCTGCCTACAGGTCTTTTGCCTCCTTAGGTAGGTTTATTCCTAGGCATTTTATTATTTTTTTTGCAATGGTAAATGGGAGTTTCCCTTAATTTCTCTTTCAGATTTTTCAGCATTATTGTATAGGAATCAACAGATTTCTGTGCATTAATTTTGTATCCTGCTACTTTATCAAATTCATTGATTAACTCTAGTAGATTTCTGGTAGAGTTTTAGGATTCTCTATGTATAGTATCCTGTCATCTGCAAACAGTGACAACTTTACTTTTTCTTTTCCAATTTGGGTTCCTTTTATTTCTTTTTCTTCTCTGATTGCTGTGGCTAATACTTCCAAAACTATGTTGAATAAGAGTGGTGAGAGTGGGCAACCCTGTCTTGTTCCTGATCTTAGTGGAAATGGCTTCATTTTTTCACCACTGATAATGATGTTGGCTGTGGGTTTTTCATATATGGTCTTTATTATGATGAGGTAAGTTCCCTCTTGCCTACTTTCTGGAAGGTTTTTATCATAAATTGGTGTTGAATTTTGTCAAAAGCTTTTTCTGCATATATTGAGAAGATCTATGTTTTTTATCCCTCAGTTTGTTAAAATGGTGTATCACATTGATTGTTTTGCATATGTTGAATAATCCTTGCATTCCTGCGATAAACCCCACTTGATCAGAGTGTATGATCATTTTAATGTGCTGTTGGATTCTGTTTGCTAGTATTTTGATGAGGATATTTGCATCTATGTTCATCAATGATATTGGCCTGTAGTTTCTTTCTCTGTGAAATCTTTGTCTGGGTTTGGTATCAGCATGATGGTGGCCTCATTGAATGAGTTTGGGAGTGTTCCTCCCTCTGCTATATTTTGGAAGAGTTTGAGAAGGATAGGTATTAGCTCTTCTCTAAGTGTTCGATAGAATTTTCCTGTGAAGCCATCTGGACCTGGGTTTCTGTTTGTTGGAAGATTTTCAATCACAGTCTCATTTTCAGTGCTTGTGATTGGTCTGTTTACATTTTCTATTTCTTCCTGGTTCAGTCTCAGAAGGTTGTTCTTTTCTACAAATTTGTCCATTTCTTCCAGATTGTCCATTTTATTTGCATATAGCTTCTTGTAGTAAGCTCTCATGATCCTTTGTGTTTCTGCAGTTTCAGTTTTTACTTCTGCTTTCTCATTTCTAATTCTATTGATTAGAGTCTTCTCTCTTTTTTTCTTGATGAGTCTGGCTAATAGTTTATCATCAGTCAATCATTTTTGACTTTCAAAAACTAGTAATTTCATGTGGTTCAACCTACAGTAAAAAAAAAAGAAAATGAAACAGATCCAAGACAGTAATCTTTTTTTCCTTAGAGGGTAGCAGGTACATAAACAAACCGCTTTTTTCATCCCTTGTGAGCTGCAAAACACCAGGGTTTCAAAAAGAAACCTCTGAGTTCATATATTGAATTGGTATGATCTGCTTTCTTGGCCCAGCAACAAGGTTTGATCTTCCAAAAAATTTTTCTTCATGTAGTGTGCATACTGTGCATGAAATATGGAGTCTCTGAACTTCCTCATAGGAGATCATTGCACCATTCACTAGTTCTCATTAAAATATTTTTCATCCTGATTCTCATCTTAAATTTTCCTTTCATTAATTTCTTCCATTATGTTCAGTCATGCCCAATTTTATGTGAATATATGTGCACCAGTCTTGAAAAGTAACATCACCATTTTTATTTTAGAAGAAGAATATTTGATTATAACACTTGAGGAAGCATAAGCTTTATACTCATATCCAAGTGGCAGATTCATATTAATGTTTAATGGGTATTCATCATTAAAAACCTTTGTATTTTTAGTATGCTTAAATTTAATTGTTAATTAAAATTTCAGTAGCATATATCTTGGGAACCTGAAATTCAAGAAGCCTGATGAAATGTAAATGATTTGAGGCACACATGAAAATGGGATTAGAGGTCAAACATAATCTACCAGTCATGGCTAATCATTGGCATTGTTAAATGAGTTATAAGAAAATCAGGGTCACTTTATTTACATATTAGAATAATACCAATGTTGATGAGCATAGAAACATGTTTTTATTACTCTCATCTTTTAACAATAACCCTCTTTTTATCTCACTCCTTCCCATTACCACTCAATTTCTCTCTCCTTACCTTTCAGCAAAGTTTCTTCAAGAACACGTCCATACCTACTGCCTCCAGTTTCATGCTTAACTTCTCTCTTGAACCCCCCTCAGTCATCTCCAGCATTTCAGGGGAACTGTTTCTGTCAAGATGCACATGACCTCCACATTGCTAAATTCAGTGTTTACTTCCATTAGCAGTACTTGAGACGATCCATCTTTCTCTCTCTCTTTAAAACACTTTCTTCACTTGATTTCCAAGATACCATACTGTACTGGTCCCCCTCACCTCCTGCCAATACCTGGCTACACATTTTCAGTTTCTTCCTCATCTCTGATCATTAAATGTTAGAATTCTAGACTCAAGATTCAATTCTTCTCTCTTTCCCCTCTTCTTTCTACACTCACCTCTGATGATCTGATAACTTTAAATACAAGTTATATGCTCATATTTTCCATATGTATGTCTACAATACAGGCTTCTGCCTTGAGCTCCAGACCCTATATCCAAATTCTCACTAGGTATATTTCCATGGCTTGTCTAAAACCGAGGTCTTTCTGTATCTCACACCCTCAAATATGCCCTTTTTATAGTCTTTGGCAAGTCATTTAATTGCAGCTCAATCTTTACAGTCAACCTTATAAAGTCATCCTTTGGTATCCACAGGGGATTGGTCTCAGGACCCCCCTGGATACCAAAATCCTCAAATGCTCAAATTCCTTATGTAAAATGGCATACTACAGTAGTCCCTCTCTAATTCACTGTGGAAGCACTCACCAGAGGGCCAACTGTAATCAATTTTGACTCCAATTTCTCTCACATCCCACCTCTAATTGTAACAGTAACGTTCAAACTCAACTCCATATTGGATCTATTCCTTGAGCTCTAATTTTGGGCTCTGTTGCCTGTGCTTAGTCATGCTGGCTCTGAACCTTTTGTAAGAGAATGTTGCCTAGAGCCTGAAATATACAGGAGAGACTATTCTCAGAGCTCTGAATTTTGAGTCCATTCATATAGAGATAAAAAGTTGCAGAACAG
This sequence comes from Hyperoodon ampullatus, assembly GCF_949752795.1. Classification (NCBI taxonomy): domain Eukaryota; kingdom Metazoa; phylum Chordata; class Mammalia; order Artiodactyla; family Ziphiidae; genus Hyperoodon; species Hyperoodon ampullatus. The sequence goes on from NC_136921.1 coordinate 103,822,357, forward strand.
AGATTAACATTTGTCTCCTTGGAGGTTTATAGGAACACTGTAACCATACCCAACTGGGCAGCTACAAGAATAAAAAGATTCTGGCACCAAGAAGTTTGCAACAACCAGCCACACTCCCTTCTCTTTTAGTATAAAAGAAGCCTGAATTCATACTTGTGTAAGATGGTTCTTTGTGACACTTGTCCACCATCTGCTCAGTCTGCTGTCTTTCCAAATAAAGTCCCTATTCCTTGCCCCAAAACCTTGTCTCTCGATCTATTGGCTTGTCATGTGACGAGAAGTACAAGCTTGGACTTGACAACACAAATTATCAGTAAATTCTGTCAAGTTTACTTAAAAAATAAAAAATATGTATAGACGGTAATGACTTCTCATCACCTCCACTGCTGTCTCTGTGGTCTGAACCACTATTATCTGTATGGGGTTTGTTGTAAACACCTGTTTGCTCTTGTATGACCTTCCACTTGTGCTTTTTATAAGTCTATTTTCAACACAACATCCAGATCTATTTTGTTAAAATATAAATCAAAGATGTTGCTTCTCTATTCAAAATCTTCAGGGATTTCTCTTCCTTCATGGAATGAGAGCCAAATTCTTGACTAGGACCATCAAGACCTCCTAAGATACACCCTCTTTCACCCTCCGTCTCCACCCAGAGTTGACCACAACCCTCACTCTCTGAATTACCTCACTTCAGCCATACTAACCTCTTCATTCTTCTTAAAAGAGGCCAGGCTTATTCCTGAGTCAGGACCATTTCAATTACTAATATTTTTCTGTGGGATCCTCATAGCTCACTCCAGATGGCATCATAGCTTACTTCTTCACTCCCTCAGGCTATTTCTCAAATATCACCTAAAACGTGAGTCATCCCCTGGCCACCCTCTCTAAAATTTCACCTTTCCCCACTTTTATATCTCCCTTGCCTTTCCTAAAAGAGGCCAGGCTTATTCCTGAGTCAGGACCATTTCAATTACTAATATTTTTCTGTGGGATCCTCACAGCTCACTCCAGATGGCATCATAGCTTACTTCTTCACTCCCTCAGGCTATTTCTCAAATATCACCTAAAACGTGAGTCATCCCCTGGCCACCCTCTCTAAAATTTCACCTTTCCCCACTTTTATATCTCCCTTGCCTGTTTTTCCTCCTTAGCATGTCACTGATATTTTACTTTTATTTTCTGCTTCCTCCTCCACGAAAATAGAGATTTTCTGTTTTCACTCCCACAATATCCAGCATGGTGTTTAGCACATAGAAACTCAAGAAATATTGATTGATTGGATTAATTAATTAATTAATAAGTCTATTATTATTGTTGTTGTTATAAATGAGCATCTAAGTAAAAGTCATAAGCTTATATCTAACATGATACCACAATAAGCATTGAACAATGGAAATCATATTGATCAATTATTCAATTAACTAGCTTAACATATCTTTTTTTTTAGCAAAACAAACTGATGCAGCCATTCTTTGAATAGACAACCTTCATTCTTTTATTTCAGCACTTTTCAGGAAATGCATTTATGTACAATTTGACATTAATAAATTAAGTATAGTTAACTCTTCATTTATAATCACTATTCACATAAACACTAATCAACTGAGTATAGCTATTTCTTGAATTATAATCTCTGTTGACAGAAAATATCATACAAAAAAACTAGTCTTAGAAATCACAGAAAATAGTTGGGATATTTGCTAATTTTTAAAAATTAGATAATTTTTTAAAGTTATAAATTAAAGTGAAATTTCATAGTAGTTTAATATTTTAACCTCAATATACCATGCATTATTGTTGCAAGTTTGTATAACTAAGGTTTTTTTTTTTTTTTTTAGAACTCTCTCGTCATTCAGATTCTTTTTTCTTTTGGCCTAATATATGTGTTTGGTCAGCATCCAAGTTAGCCAAGTTACCTTTTTCTCCTAGGTGATGTTTTTTACTGTGAATATCATTTTCTGTGGAAGATCATATAGAAGAGAGAATGTTTTGGCTGAGAAGCTATAACGTTATGGATTCAAAACTCTTTGAATAAATTTAATGATGACAAAATAATTTGAAAGTAAACCTAATCTTTAACTTTGGCATCAATCAAGTAATAGATTGAGACTTCCTAAATTGAAAATGAGTCAACTTGGAAGTGTTTTACCATGACTCTGGTTGAAATGTTAAGGGAAAATATTTTATTTTCAAATTCTTATTAGAAGCTAATTTTATGTCTGTGAGAAATGGTATTAACAATTATAAGATAATGTGATAATTGATATTGTGTAATAGGAAAGCAATTGGAATTTGCTAGATTTGGTGTGCATAATATTCAGTACATTTTGTGGTAAATCCATTAACAGGTCCTCTTCAATTGCATACCTCATTGAGATACCATGACTTTGTAAAACATATTTCACATATTTTTTAAAGTTTCCGCTAACAAATTGTATATGAAAGTGCAGTATATTTAGAAATGGTTATATTAAGGATCTCTGTTTAGCTAGTGTGCCCATTCAAATTTGCCTACAAATGGTGGTTAGATCAACTCATTCAGAGCCATCTAAGTGTGTTAATGGTTGGAGAGGTTCTTTAATTTGGTCCCAAATGAAAGCATGAATAGAGTAGTATGCACTCTGCATACAGTATATTATAAAGGATTATAACATTTATATTATAAAGCATGAATAGAATAGTAATATATATATAAATATATACAGTAGATTATAAAATACCTAATTTATTTAAATAAAAAATCACATTTTTATCTCTCCACGACCCCATCTTTTAAAATTATTCATTTGAATTTCTCCACATTGGGACACATTTAGTGATGTATGACTTAAAATCCAGGCTATACAGTATTTATAAAATTACCTTTGGGAATTTGTGAAAGGCACCTCAAAAAGATAGGCAGTCACTTGCACAGAAGTTGAAAATGAGAAACAATTACTGTATGATGAAGGAACAAGCATGCTGTACATAATAAGACACAGTAGGTAGAGAACACAAAGAGGGATTTTCTACTGGAGCTCTGAATTTAAAGTCCAAGGATGGATAAGGATGACAGCTGTAATTTGGGAATTGAGCTGCCTCTTACCTAGGTAACTTTACCATTTAGGGTAAATGATTTCTTAGTGACTGTGATTTGCCTGAGGAAGAGTGGGAGTCTTAAAATGGATCACAACTTAAAATAAAGCAAACACAGTAAGGAAGAAGTTACATTTTCTACAGTGAGATTTTAAAAATACTGATTGTTGATTCAAGGTCAGGAATTGTTTTCATTTACTATGGCTCTCAAATCTCTTTTTCTTCATCGTGTCATCAATTTTTATGGAATTGAGATCTAATATTTAGTTTCAAAGTAACATGGAATTTTTGTCAGTAGGTTTTCCTTTAAGACTAGGTCCCAAGTGAACAATGTTACATCTATCTCAAAAGTTTCAGTGTCTTGATACTGTTGTGTTATATTATGATCTCTTTACTCTGTGATGAGAACTTTCTCCAACTTGTTCTTGAAGGCTTAGATTGTACCTACCAAATTATTGAAATTATAATTACGGGGTCTGAACAACTGCTTTGATTCACTCTATCTTAACAATTTCCTTATACTTTTAAAAGTCAAAGATAAAATAAGTTCTTAATAAACAATCATAATGAATATGCATGAAATAACTGGAAGGGAAAATTTTAACCTACTACTTTCTCTATCTTCACCATGTATTTTTAAATTAATTTTTATTGGAGAATAGCTGTTTTAAAATGTTGTGTTAGCTTCTGCTGTATAGGAAATTGAATCAGCTATACATATACATATATCCCCTCTTTTTTTTGATTTCCTTCCTATTTAGGTCACCAAGAGCACTGAGTAGAGTCCCCTGTGCTATACACTATGTTCTCATTAGTTATCTATTTTATATGTGGTACCAATAGTGTATATATGTCAATCTCAATCTCCCAATTCACCCCACCCCCATTCACCCTTGGTATCAATACATTGGTTCTCTATGTCTTTGTTACTATTTCTGCTTTGCAAATAAGATCATCTATACCATTTTCCTAGATTCCACATATATGTGTTAACATATGATATTTGTTTTTCTCTTTCTGATTTACTTCACTCTGTATGACAGTCTCTAGGTCAATCCACATCTCTGAAAATGACCCAATTTCTTTCCTTTTTATGGCTGAGTAATATTCTATTGTACATATGTACCACACCTTCTTTTTTTTATGTTTAGTAATACAAATAAATTTATTGATAAAAAAATAGACTCACAAACATAGAAAATAAACTTATGGTTACCAAAGGGGAAAGGGTGGGGTAGGGGGAGAGGGATAAATTAGGAGTTTTGGATTAACAGATACACCTACGATATACAGACAGATAAAAAACAAGGATTTACTCTATAGTACAGGGAACTATATTCAATATATTATAATACCTGTAATGGAAAAGAATCTGCAAAAGAATATATAGATAGATATATACACACACAAATATATATTTATGTGTGTGTATAACTGAATAACTTTGCTGCACACCTGAAACTAACACAATATTGTAAATCAGCTGTAGTTTAATTATGAAAAAACTAAATCAATAAATAAAATGGCATGGCATCCAGTTCCTTACATGCTCATGGAACCAGCTCTCTTGTCCTCTTGCTGCTTTTCCCATTGATTCCATGAAGAAGACACAGAGCTGTGTCTAAGAGTCATGCTGTGATGGCTACAAAGTTGTAATAGGTTTGCAGTGAGCAGCTGTAGAGGGAGGGGAAGCAGGCTGGTCCAGGACCCTGTGGCTGAGGATCAGGATCCAGTGTACCACACCTTCTTTATCCATTCCTCTGTTGATGGACTTTTAGCTTGTTTCCATGGCCTGGCTATTGTAAGTAGTGTTACAATGAACCCTGTAGTACATGTGTCTTTTTGAATTATAGTATTCTCTGGGTATATGCACAGGAGTGGGATTGCTGGGTCATATGGAAGTTCCATTTTTAGTTTTTCTAAGGAACCTCCATACTGTTCTCCAGAGTGGCTGTATCAATTTACATTTCCACCATCAATATTTAAGAAGGTTCCCTTTTCTCCACACCCTCTCCAGCATTTATTGCTTATAGATTTTTTGATGATGGTCATTCTGACAGGAGTGAGGTGATACCTCATTGTAGTTTTGATTTGCATATCTCTAATAATTAGTGACGTTGAGCAGCTTTTCATGTGTTTGTTGGCCATCTGTATGTATTCTTTGAAGAAATGCTTATTTAGATCTTCTGCCCATTTTTTGATTGGGTTGTTTGATTTTTTGGTACTGAGCTGCATAAGCTGTTTGTATATTTTGGAGATTAATCCTTTGTCAGTTACTTCATTTGCAAATATTTTTCCCATTCTGAGGGTTGTCTTTTCATCTTGTTTATGGTTTCATTTGCTGTGCAGAAGCTTTTAAGTTTAGTTAGGTCCCACTTGTTAATTTTTGTTTTTATTTTCATTATTCTAGGAGGTGGGTCATGATGACCTTTCTGCAATTTATGTCAAAGAGTGTTCTGCCTCTATTGTCCTCTAAGAGTTTTATAGTGTCTGGCCTTATAGATAGGTCTTTAATCCATTTTAAGATTATTTTTGTGTCCAGTGTTAAGGAGTGTTCGAATTTCATTCTTTTACATGTAGCAGTCCAGTTTTCCCAGCACCACTTACTGAAGAGACTGTCTTTTCTCCACTATGTATTCTTGCCTCCTTTGTCACAGATGAGGTGGCCATAGCTGCATGGGTTTATCTCTGGGCTTTTTATACTGTTCCATTGATCTATATTTCTGTTTTTGTGTCAGTACCATATTGTCTCAATCACTGTAGCTTTGTAGTATAGTCTGAAATCAGGGAGACTGATTCCTCCAGCTCCATTTTATTCCCTCAAAATTGCTTTGGCTATTTGGGGTCTTTTGTGTCTCCAAAAAATCTTAAGATTTTTTTGTTCTAGTTCTGTGAAAAATGCCTTTGGTAATTTGGTAGGGATTGCATTGAATCTGTAGATTGCTTTGGGTAGTATAGTAATCTTCACAATTTGGATTCTTCCAATCCAAGAACATGGTATATCTCTCCATCTGTTTGTGTCATCTTTGATTTCTTTCTTCAGTGTCTTGTAGTTTTCTGAGCACAGATATTTTACCTCCTTAGGTAGGTTTATTCCTAGGTATTTTATTCTTTTTGTTGCAATGGAGAATGGGATCGTTTCCTTCATTTCTCTTTCTGATCTTCAGTTGTTAGTGTGTAGGAATGCAAGAGCTTTCTGTGCATTAATTTTGTATCCTGCAACTTTACCAAATTCATTGGTTAACTCTAGTAGTTTTCTGGTGGCATCTTTAGGTTTCTCTATGTATCGTATCATGTCTTCTGCAGACAGTGACAGTTTTACTTCTTTTCTAATTTGTATTATTTTTATTTCTTTTTATTCTCTGCTTGCTGTGCCTAGGACTTCCAAAACTATGTTGAATAAGAGTGGTGAGAGTAGACATCCTTGTCTTGTTCCTGATCTTAGAGGAAATGGTTTCAGTTTTTCACCATCAAGAATGATGTTTGCTGTGAGTTTGTCATATATGGCCTTTATTATGTTGAGGTAGGTTCACCCTATGTCCACTTTCTGGAGAGTTTTTACCATAAATGGGTGTTGAACTTTGTCAAAAGATATTTCTGCATCTATTGAGATGATCATGTGGTTTCTATTCTTCAATTTGTTAATATGGTGTATCACATTGATTGATTTCCATATATTGAAGAATCCTTGCATTTCTGGGATAAATCCCATTGATCATGATGAATGATCCTTTTAATTGTGTTGTTGGATTCAGTCTGCTAGTATTTTGTTGAGGATTTTTGCATCTATGTTCCTCAGTGTTATTGGCCTTTAATTTTCTTTGTTTATGATAATTTTGTCTGGGTTTGGTATCAGGGTGATGGTGGCCTCGTAGAATGAGTTTGGGAGTGTTATTCCCTCTCCAGATTTTTGGAAGAGTTTGAGAAGGATACATGTTATCTCTTCTCTAAATGTTTGATAGAATTTGCCGGTGAAGCCATCGGTTCCTGGACTTTTGTTTGTTTCAAGATTTTGAACCACAGTTTCAATTTCATTACTTGTGATTTGTCTGTTCATATTTTCTATTTCTTTCTAGTTCAGTCTTGAAAGGTTGTACTTTTCTAAGAATTTGTCCATTTCTTCCAAGTTCTCCATTTTATTGACATATAGTTGCTTGTAGTAGTCTCTTAGGATCCTTTGTATTTCTGCATTTACCCATGTGCTTTTAACATTTCATGTAAAACAGAACCTCAAATATTTAACCAGTATTAGTTGTATAAACTCAACATATTGGAAGACTTTGATTAACACATAGAAGCATATTTTTGGGAAAAAAAGTTTTAGGTTTATTGACTGTAACTAGTTTTCCAAATGTTCTGCTGTAAAAGAGCCAATTCCTATTTAAATGGAGACTTCTTTTCTTCCATATAGCAGTAGAATTCTTTTGACCACAACAGAGGCAATATGAATAAAGATGTGCTGGCTTTAAACACTTCAGGACACTGGCAATGGGAGTCCCCAAAATAAATTATAGGCAGTGTTCTTTTGATTTTGCTCCATGGCCTATAATCAGTATTCTTGCCAAGCAATAGGGCTCATATCTAAATGGACCAGTCTTCTTTGATTAATCTGTGAACTAAACCCCCAGGACAGCCTCGACTTCATATTCAGATATGGAATCACATGGCTGACATTTGGAGATTCCATCAACCATTTTTTGTGTTAAACATGAAAAATAGACCTTTTCTAGGTATTGTTAATGTTCTCTGACAACAGCTTATCACAGGTCAGTGTTGGGGATTTTGAGGGTTTTCCCCCTTAAAATCTTAATTATCACTATTGTTATAATGCCTCATTCTGTTTCTTGACTTCTCCTTTATTAAGTTAATGTTGGGTCTGATGGCAAGTAGAATTTTCATTGTTTCTGTAAATGTCTTTCTTATAGTTTAAATTAATTTCATCCCTAAACCAAGGAAGAAGCAATAGCTCATTCTTTTTAGGATCTAGCAAAATTTCAGGGTGAACAACATCCTTAAATGCTTCCAAATATTTAAGGACATGCAATTTCACTTTTACTAACCTAACAAAAAAGAAGCATTAGAATAGAAATAAAACCATATATACCCTATCATCTATTTAAGTACCTTCAATTGCAAACCACAATGATTAAAAATATAATAAAAATATTAAGGTGCCACCACCCTGGCACAGAATTTTAGGCCATATAGTTCTAGGTATGTATCCTGGATCTGCTTTTTACAAGCTGTGTGATTCGCAGCTAGTTACATTAAATCTCATTTAATTTAGTTTTAAAATCTACATTTTTACATGTACTCAAAACTCAGGCATCATTTTCCCCAAGAAGTCTTTCCAATCCCTTGCCAGTCTAGGTCTGGTGATTTTTGTAAATATACTCCCTTGTGGCAACCTGTCATATTGTGTTGCAATTTGTTGTTTGCCTATGTGTTTACCCAACTAGATCAACAGCTACTTGGCCTAGAGGTTGAGACTATTCTCTCTTTATCTCAGTTTCTAACACCTTGTTCAAATTATAATAAAGGTTTCATGTATAACCACAATCATTTCTTTCCTTATATTATCCAATAAGGTTAAAAGGATTATCCATATTTAACTAATCAACAAAGGGTATGCATATTCTATGGGCTAAGACAAAATAATCCATTACTGCCCACACATCAAGATCATTTGAATATGCTATTATTTTAATTTGAAGACACATTAAAGTTGAATGAAAAGTCTAAGAGAAAATCTTAATATAGAAATATAGCATATTCCTGGATGAGAAGACTCAATAATACAACACTGAGAATTGTCTCCGAATTATTGTGAATCTAATCAAAACTGCATGGTATTAGAGAAGTTTTCTTGGAAAAGGAAAATGGACAACAAAATGCACAAGAAAGGAAAATAAAATTTGGAAAAGAAGCAAATGAAGCCAGGAGCACTAGTTTGCAAAAACATTTGACAAAGCCATACTAATTAAGAGTGGGATTTATGCAAAAATAAACACAAAGATTTAAAAATAGAATCCAGAAAGAAATCTGTGCATATAATGACAATTTAATTTGCATTAAGTGTGACATTTCAAATCAGTGGGGAAAAGATGAGCTATTCAATAAAAAAATGTTTGAACAACTGGTTATTTGGGCAAGAAAGTCAGGAGTTAGGTATTTATTTTATACATCCTCCCATCTGTCTCTCTCTCTCTTATACATGCACACACACTTATTTAATCAAGGTATATTAAATGTATTTTTAAAAAACTTAAAATATTTAAGGAAGATATAGGATAACATGCTTTAAACATTAGGATAAAGAAGTCTTCTAAAATAAAACACAAGATATTAAAGAAAAATACATAGATTTACCAAGGTTAAAATGTATCTTTATGGATAACAAAAAAGAAAAAGTTATAACAGTTTTAAAAAAAGGTAAAAGAAGAGAATGATAAAATAATTGCAGCTTATTCTCTAAATAAAACTTTAATATCTGGAGTATATAAAAATGCCTAAAAAATACAAGAAAAGAGTAAACAAAAACACAGCCACTGTATAAACAGGTAATTTACAAAAGAAATTCAGATAGTCAATAACTAATGAAAATATACTAAGTCTCAGTAGTGACCTCCAAAAGCATTTTAAAACACAGTATTATGTTTTTACTCACAGGACTGAGAATTATTTCAAAATAGGATCAAATATTGGTGTAGGTGTAGGGAACACACTGGTGACAGGAGTTTAAATCTGTACAGCAAGTTTGTAGGGAAATTTAACACAATAAGCTAAAATTTAAAATGTACATGCTGCAGTGTATACAGAAGTTGAAATATAATATGGTGTGCATGAAACATATAATTTATAAGACAATGTAACCTCAATAAATTTAAAAATATAAATAAAAAATAAAATGTGCATACTATATGGCTCAGCAATTCTAGTCATTTGTATACCTAAAAGAACTCTCCCACATTAATTCAATAAGGAAACTAAAAAGATATATATTGAAACATTGTTTATAATAGCACAATAATGGGAAACAATCTAAGTGTTCATCAATAAGAGAACTGTAAAATAAACCATCATAATTCCAAGTGGTGGAATACTATCCAACAGTTAAAAGGAATAAAATTACATTTTTCTTAACCTACAAGTATCTAGGGTTTATATGTTATAGCAGCTAGCATTATCATAACCAATATGTAATTGGCAACTTAAGTGGGCTTCTTCTATTTAAAAAGCCTTATCTATGTAATTCAATGCTGGAGTGGCAAGGAAATCAGTATCAGAGTCTGGAAAGAGTGAGTCTCATGTTATGGAGTTCCAGAAAACTTAGCTAATGTCAGCAAGCCTGAGAAAACAAGCACATGCCTACTGAGTCTATGGCTCTAGCAGAAGAGTTTGGAAAACAGACTTTTAGTTGGATATTTGGTATGAACTGGCTGCATTTAATAAGGTACTAGAAATAAGAGATGAACTTTTAAAAAGTGGCTGTTTCAAGAGCAGAGATGAAACAAAATAAAGAAGGTCTATAAATGTGGGGTCATATCTGGTTGGAAAAGTCAACTGTTTCCAGATATAAAACAGAAAAAAAAGATTTTAAAAAGTCTTTGAGCAACAAAGTCTCTCTGAAAGACTATCCATGCAGCAAAGTATAACGTTTTGACAATATCACCCAAGCCAGATGGGCTCCAGACAGACTTTGCTATATTAAGATACAGATGCCAGAAAATGGGAAAGAGTTCATATACATAAAGATTAGCTAGACAAGTAGATGTATCTATATCAATCTGTCCAGAAAAAGACAGAGAGAAAGAGAGAGGAAGCAGGGAGGGTGGGAGAGAGGGAGGGAGGGAGGAAGGAAGAAAGAAGGAAGGAAGGAAGAAGGGAAGGAAGGAAGGAAGGAAGGAAGGAAAGAAAGAAAGAAGGAAGGAACAAAGAAATAAGTCTGAGAAACAATTTGGATATGACTAATAGCACATGGTCTGATTGAGGAAGTAAGTTAGCACATTATTAAGTTGAAAAATTCGCATTCCCAGTCAAACCATGAGCTGGGGACTAATATAACAATAATAATAAAAATAACAAGAAATCTTTACACAGACATGAAGGAGGCAGCAAAAGCTATATACCCACAGTGAAGGCACACTCCTCAACCTCCACTTCAGCAGTGGCCATGTGAGTAAACAGATAAGGAAAACTCTCAGAACACAGGGCCATGGAAGGTAATGCAAAGAACACAGATATCCCAGAAAACATAACTGAGGTCTAAGCAATGTTTAGAGAAATGTCAGGTCAGAGAACTCCACTGTGAGGTCCGAGAACTCTTCCACTATGAGGTCAGAGAACTCTCCCAATAATTTCCTGGAGGATTGCATTATTTTCATGGACCAATAACAGCTATAAGCCTTCTGTTTCTCTGTTTTAAATGAGGGTTGGTATTGTGGATACCCAGGTCCAGCTTCACTATTGTATATAGGGTTTTTCTATGAAGAAAGGAATAAATTGTCTTTTGTTTCTTGGTTACCAGACCATGAAAAAAGTAGTTTAGTGTTGCTTGTTTTCACACTTCACTTTTAAAAAGTATTGTATTGCAGATAATCTTCTGGTATTTACATTTTTCACACAAAATGATTATATGGCTCATCTATATTGTTGCATGCCATTGTCTTTTAAATTAAATTAACTGTATTTAAATTAAATTAACTGTGTTTCAGTTTAATTGTTGTAATATAACCTATTCTGTGAATATAACACAAAAATTTACCTGTTCAACATCACTTATATGTAGAAATAAAAAAAATAGTACAAATGAACTTTACAAAACAGAAATAGAGTCACAGATGTAGAAAAAAACCTATGGTTACCAAGGGGGAAAGGAGGGAGGTAGGAATAAACTGGGAGATTGGGATTGACATGTACACACTACTGTATATAAAATAGATAACTAATAAGGACCTACTATATAGCACAGGGAACTCTACTCAATACTCTGTAATGACCTATATAGGAAAAGAATCTAAAAAAGAGTGGATATATGCATATTTATAACTGATTCACTTTGCTGTATACTGGAAACTAACACAACATTGTAAATCAACTATACTCCAATAAATTTTTTTGAAAATTAAAAAAAAATTAGAAGTTTATCCATTTACCTTATCATGGACATCTGGATCATGTCCACTTTTAATATTACAAGCATTCTTGCATATACTTCCTGGTATAAATTGGTGAGTCTTGGGTATATGATTAAGAATGGTACTGCCAGATCTAAGGGTGTGTAGATATTCAAGTTCATAAAATAATGTCAAATACCCAAAATGAGAATACTCCTAATAGCAATTATTAATGGGTCTAATATGATTCACATTCTTTCCAACATTTCAGATTTTAAGACTGTTTAATTTTTGCCAGTTGTATGGTTAGTAAAATAATAGATTATCATGGTCTTAATTTTTCACCCAAAATTACTAGTGAGGTTGAATATCTTGTCATATATTTACTAAACAATTGTATTTTCTCTTCTGTACAATGTTCTTGTTGTTTTGGGTTTTTTTTCTTTCATATTATTGATTTTGTGGTTTCTTATATGAGCATAATGTTATTAACTGGTTATCTGGATTATACATTTATTCTGGAGATTTGTAGCTTAACTTTTCACTTTGTGATTGGCAATTATGTTTTTGGAATATTCAAATTTATGAATATTTTTTGATGGCTAGTAATTTTTATATTTTACTTAGGAAACTGTTCTCTAGCCAGAAGTTAGAAAGGCATTCACTTAGATTTTTGCTTATGAAATTTACTTTCTTAAACCGTTAGGGGTTGATGTTTGTGTACCATGTGTCTATTATTATTATTTTTGTACCTAATGTTATATTTATTGAAAGCTGTCTCAGACCATTTGTTGGATATATTCCGTAAATTTACAAACAAGTATACACAGAAACTAGCCACATTATGGATGGTGGGGGAGTGTACAGAATAAAAGAGTAAACAATGTAGGAAATAAAACAGATCATTCTGCCAGTGACTATCCACAACAACAAAAAAAGACTGTGGAAAAGCAAGTGTAAAGGAACAGCTCTGAGTTATGGAATGAGGTTCTGGTAGCTTATCTTGCTTGGCATAATGCTAAAGAGCTCAATTAAACTAACTTTATGATTGCTTCCTTTGTGATGATAGTTTTCCATTGGGCTGACATGGTTTTCAAGTTTGGATTTTCTTCTCTTTTCTGTCTTTCTTTTTTTTTCCCCTGCATTGAAATTTAATCTCCAATACAAGCCCCCTACACACACCTCAGAGATGAGTGAGAAATAAATGTATCATAAAATCATTGAATTACAGAACCAGAGAGATCTGCAATTCTCAATTATATAAATATGGGTGATTGTAAGAGGAAATTTTTCAAGTATATAATTCAAGACCATTAAACAGTTTTTGTTTTTGTTTGGGGGCCAAGGTGTCATTCAAAATTATTGCACAAGGAATTTAACAATTAACTAACCTTGGGAGGTGTCAACAAATTGACACTTTTCAGTTTGCAAGCAAGAATGTTTTGGAGAGCCGGAGGAAGATGGCGGAAGAGTAAGACGCGAAGATCACCTTCCTCCCCACAGATACATCAGAAATTCATCTACACGTGGAACAACTCCAACAGAACACCTACTGAACGCTGACAGAAGACCTCAGACCCCCCAAAAGGCAAGAAACTCCCCACATACCTGGGTAGGTCAAAAGAAAAAAAGAATAAACAGAGACAATAGGATATGGACGGGACCTGCACCAGTGGGAGGGAGCCGTGAAGGAGGGAAGGTTTCTACACACTACAAGCCCCTTCGAGGGCGGAGACTGCAGGTGGCGGAGGGGGAAAGCTTCGGAGTAGCGGAGGAGAGCACAGCAACAGGGGTGTGGAGGGCAAAGCGGAGAGATTTTGGCACAGAGGATCGGTGCCCTCAGGCACACACCAGCCCGAGAGACTTGTCTGCTCGGCCGCCAGGGCGGGCGGGGCTGGGAGCTGAGGCTCGGGTATCGGCTTTCAGTCGGAGCGCAGGGAGAGGTCTGGGGCTGGCTGCAGGAAGAGAACCTGAAGGGGTTAGTGCTAGCCCGGAGGGAGTCCGGGGAAAGGGTCTGGAGCTACCGGAGAGGCAAGAGACTTTTTTCCCTTTTGTTGCCTGGTGCGCGAGGAGAGGGCATTCCCCTCCCTCCCCTCTGCCTGAGTGAGCCAGAGCCCCCGAATCAGCGGCTCCTTTAAACCCGTCCTGTCTGAGCGAAGAACGGACGCCCTCCGGCGACCTACGCGCAGAGGCGGGGCCAGGTCCAAGGCTGAGACCCGGGAGCTGTGAGAGCAGAGACAGGGAAATCTCTCTGTGCAGCCTCCGAGGCAGCGGATTAAAGCTCCACGGTCCATTTGATGTGCCCTGCGTCTGTGGGGTGCATGAATGGACAGAGAATCATCCCAAATTGAGGAAGTGGACCTTGAGGACAAGATTTAAGACTTCCCCCCCTTTTTTTTTCTCTTTTTACAACGAATTATCTCAAATTAAGGAGGTGGACTTAGCAAGATTTCAGACTTTTCGCCCTTTTCCTCTTTTTACAACGAATTATCCCAAATCGAGGAGGTGGACTTGGAGAGCAAGATTTTTGATTTTTCCCCCTGCTCTCTTTTTGTGAATGTGTATGTGTAATCTTCTGTGTAAGATTCTCTCTGTATAGCTTTGCTTCCACCATATGTCCCAGGGTTCTTTCGGTCCGTGTTTTTTTTCAATAATTACTTTTTAATTTTAATAACGCTACTATATTTCATACTTTATTCTATTTTACTTTACCTGCTCTTTCTTTTTTTCCTCCCTTCCCTTCCTCCCTCCCTCCCTCCGCTCCTCCTTTCCTTCTTTCTTTTTCTTTCCTCCATCCCTCCCTCCCACCCACCCTTCTTCTTTCCACTTTCTTTTTCTTTCCTTCCTCCCTCCCTCCCTCCCTCCTGTCTTTCTTTCTTTCTTTCCTTCCTCCCTCCCTCCCTCTCTTCTTCCATTCACTCTTCCTTTTGCTTTCATTCCTCCCTCCCTCCCTCCTTTCTTTCCATCCTTCCTCCCTCCCTCCTTTCTTTCTTTCTTCCTTCCTTCCTTCCTTACTTCCCTTCTTCCTTTCTTTCAATCTCTCTTTCTTTCTTCTACTAATTATTTCTTTCTACTTTTTCTCACTGTTATTCTGAGCCGGGTGGATGAAAGGCTCTTGGTGCTGCAGCCAGGAGTTAGTGCTGTGCCTCTGAAGTGGGAGAGCCAACTTCAGGACACGGGTCCACAAGAGACCTCCCAGCTCCACATAATATCAAGCAGCGAAAATCTCCCAGGGATCTCCATCTCAACACCAGCACCCAGCTTCAGTCAACGACCAGCAAGCTACAGTGCTGGTCACCCTATGCCAAACAACTAGCAAGGCAGGAACACAACCCCACCCATTAGCAGAGAGGATACCTAAAAACATAATAAGGCCACAGGCACCCCAAAACACACCACCAGACGTGGACCTGTCCACCAGAAAGACAAGATCGAGCTTCAACCACCAGAACACAGGCATTAGTCCCCCCCACCAGGAAGCCTACACAACTACTGAAACAACCTTAGCCACGGGGGACAGACACCAAAAACAACGGGAACTATGAATCTTCAGCCTGCAAAAAGGAGACCCCAAACACAGTAACATAAGCAAAATGAGAAAGCAGAAAAACACACAGCAGGTGAAGGAGCAAGATAAAAACCTACCAGACCTAACAAATGAAGAGGTAATAGGCAGTCTACCTGAAAAAGAATTCAGAATAATGATAGTAAAGCTGATCCAAGATTCTATTTCCCAGATCCAAAATCTTGGAAATAGAATAGACAATATGCAAGAAACAGTTAACAAGGACCTAGAAGAACTAAAGATGAATCAAGCATCGATTAAAAACACAATAAATGAAATGAAAAATACTCTAGATGGGATCAATAGCAGAATAACTGAGGCAGAAGAACGGATAAGTGAGGTGGAAGATAAAATAGTGGAAATAACTGATGCAGAGAAAAATAAAGAAAAAAGAATGAAAAGAACAGAGGACAGTCTCAGAGACCTCTGGGACAACATTAAATGCACCAACATTCGAATTATAGGGGTTCCAGAAGAAGAAGAGAAAAAGAAAGGGACTGAGAAAATATTTGAAGAGATTATAGTTGAAAACTTCCCTAATATGGGAAAGGAAATAGTTAATCAAGTCCAGGAGGCACAGAGAGTCCCATACAGAATAAATCCAAGAAGAAATACGCCAAGACACATATTAATCAAACTATCAAAAATTAAAGACAAAGAAATCATATTAAAAGCAGCAAGGGAAAAACAACAAATAACACACAAGGGAATCCCCATCAGGATAACAGCTGATCTCTCAGCAGAAACTCTACAAGCCAGAAGGGAGTGGCAGGACATAATTAAAGTGATGAAGGAGAGAAACCTGCAACCAAGATTACTCTACCCAGCAAGGATCTCATTCAGATTTGATGGAGAAATTAAAACCTTTACAGACAAGCAAAAGCTGAGAGAGTTCAGCACCACCAAACCAGCTTTACAACAAATGCTAAAGGAACTTCTCTAGGCAAGAAACACAACAGAAGGAATATACCTACAATAACGAACCCAAAGCAATTAAGGAAATGGGAATAGGAACATACATATCAATAATTACCTTAAATGTAAATGGACTAAATGCTCCCACCAAAAGACACAGAGTGGCTGAATGGATACAAAAACAAGACCCATATATATGCTGTCTACAAGAGACCCACTTCAGACCTAGAGACACATACAGATTGAAAGTAAGGGGATGGAAAAAGATATTCCATGTAAATGGAAATCAAAAGAAAGCTGGAGTAGCAATTCTTATATCAGACAAAATAGACTTTAAAATAAAGACTATTAGAAGAGACAAAGAAGGACACTACATAACGATAAAGGGATCGATCCAAGAAGAAGATATAACAATTGTAAATATTTATGCACCCAACATAGGAGCACCTCAATACATAAGGCAAATACTAACAGACATAAAAGGGGAAATCGACAGTAACACAATCATAGTAGGGGACTTTAACACCCCACTTACACCAATGGACAGATCATCCAAAATGAAAATAAATAAGGAAACACAAGCTTTAAATGATACATTAAACAAGATGGACTTAATTGATATTTATAGGACATTCCACCCAAAAACAACAGAATACACATTTTTCTCAAGTGCTCATGGAACATTCTCCAGGATAGATCATATCTTGGGTCACATATCAAGCCTTGGTAAATTTAAGAAAATTGAAATTGTATCAAGTATCTTTTCCGACCACAATGCTATGAGACTAGACATCAATTACAGGAAAAGATCTGTAAAAAATACAAACACATGGAGGCTAAACAATACACTACTCAATAATGAAGTGATCACTGAAGAAATCAAAGAGGAAATTAAGAAATACTTAGAAACAAATGACAATGGAGACACGACGACCCAAAACATATGGGATGCAGCAAAAGCAGTTCTAAGGGGGAAGTTTATAGCAATACAATCCCACCTTAAGAAACAGGAAACATTTCGAGTAAACAACCTGACCCTGCACCTAAAGCAATTAGAGAAAGAAGAACAAAAAACCCCCAAAGTTAGCAGAAGGAAAGAAATCATAAAGATCAGATCAGAAATAAATGAAAAAGAAATGAAGGAAACGATAGCAAAGATCAACCAAACTAAAAGCTGGTTCTTTGAGAAGATAAACAAAATTGGCAAACCATTAGCCAGACTCATCAAGAAAAGAAGGGAGAAGACTCAAATCAGTAGAATTAGAAATGAAAAAGGAGAAGTAACAACTGACACTGCAGAAATACAAAAGATCATGAGAGATTACTATAAGCAACTCTATGCCAATAAAATGGACAACCTGGAAGAAATGGACAAATTCTTAGAAATGCACAACCTACCAAGACTGACTCAGGAAGAAATAGAAAATATGAATAGACCAATCACAAGCACTGAAATTGAAACTGTGATTAAAAATCTTCCATCAAACAAAAGCCCAGGACCAGATGGCTTCACAGGCGAATTCTATCAAACATTTAGAGAAGAGCTAACACCCATCCTTCTCAAACTCTTCCAAACAATATCAGAGGAAGGAACACTCCCAAACTCATTCTACGAGGCCACCATCACCTTGATACCAAAACCAGGCAAGGATGTCACAAAGAAAGAAAACTACAGGCCAATATCACTGATGAACATAGATGCAAAAATCCTCAACAAAATACTAGCAAACAGAATCCAACAGCACATTAAAAGGATCATACACCATGATCAAGTGGGGTTTATTCCAGGAATGCAAGGATTCTTCAATATACGCAAATCAATCAATGTGATACACCATATTAACAAGTTGAAGGAGAAAAACCATATGATCATCTCAATAGATGCAGAGAAAGCTTTCGACAAAATTCAACAGCCATTTATGATAAAAACCCTGCAGAAAGTAGGCATAGAGGGAACTTTCCTCAACATAATAAAGGCCATATATGAGAAACCCACAGCCAACATTGTCCTCAATGGTGAAAAACTGAAACCATTTCCACTAAGATCAGGAACAAGACAAGGCTGCCCACTCTCACCACTCTTATTCAACCTAGTTTTGGAAGTTTTAGCCACAGCAATCAGAGAAGAAAAGGAAATAAAAGGAATCCAAATTGGAAAAGAAGAAGTAAAGCTGTCACAGTTTGCAGATGACATGATACTATACATAGAGAATCCTAAAGATGCTACCGAAAAACTATTAGAGCTAATCAATGAATTTGGTAAAGTAGCAGGATACAAAATTAATGCACAGAAATCTCTGGCATTCCTGTACACTAATGATGAAAAATCTGTAAATGAAATCAAGAAAACACTCCCATTTACCATTGCAACAAAAAGAATAAAATATCTAGGAATAAACCTACCTAAGGAGACAAAAGACCTGTATGCAGAAAATTATAAGACACTGATGAAAGAAATTAAAGATGATATAAATAGCTGGAGAGATATACCATGCTCCTGGATGGGAAGAATCAATATTGTGAAAATGACTCTACTACCCAAAGCAATCTACAGATTCAATGCAATCCCTATCAAACTACCACTGGCATTTTTCACAGAAGTAGAACAAAAAATTTCAAAATTTGTTTGGAAAAACAAAAGACCCCGAATAGCCAAAGCAATCTTGAGAACGAAAAACGGAGCTGGAGGAATCAGGCTGCCTGACTTCAGACTATACTACAAAGCTACAGTAATTAAGACAGTGTGGTACTGGCATAAAAACAGAAAGATAGATCAGTGGATCAGGATAGAAAGCCCAGAGATAAACCCACGCACATATGGCCAACTTATCTTTGATAAAGGAGGCAGGAATGTACAGTGGAGAAAGGACAGCCTCTTCAATAAGTGGTGCTGGGAAAACTGGACAGGGACATGTAAAAGTATGAGATTAGATCATTCCCTAACACCATACACAAAAATAAGCTCAAAATGGATTAAAGACCTAAATGTAAGGCCAGAAACTATCAAACTCTTAGAGGAAAACATAGGTAGAACACTCTATGACATAAATCACAGCAAGATCCTTTTGGACCCACCTCCTAGAGAAATGGAAATAAAAACAAAGATAAACAAATGGGACCTAATGAAACTTCAAAGCTTTTGCACAGCAAAGGAAACCATAAACAAGACCAAAAGACAACCCTCAGAATGGGAGAAAATATTTGCAAATGAAGCAACTGACAAAGGATTAATCTCCAAAATTTATAAAGAGCTCATGCAGCTCAATAGCAAAAAAACAAACAACCCAATCCAAAAATGGGCAGAAGACTTAAATAGGCATTTCTCCAAAGAAGATATACAGACTGCCAACAAACACATGAAAGAATGCTCAACATCATTAATCATTAGAGAAATGCAAATCAAAACTACAATGAGATATCATCTCACACCAGTCAGAATGGCCATCATCAAGAAATCTAGAAACAATAAATGCTGGAGAGGGTGTGGAGAAAAGGGAACACTCTTGCACTGCTGGTGGGAATGTGAATTGGTACAGCCACTATGGAGAACAGTATGGAGGTTCCTTAAAAAACTAAAAATAGAACTACCATATGACCCAGCAATCCCACTACTGGGCATATACCCTGAGAAAACCATAATTCAAAAAGAGACATGTACCAAAATGTTCATTGCAGCTCTATTCACAATAGCCCGGAGCTGGAAACAACCTAAGTGTCCATCATCGGATGAATGGATAAAGAAGATGTGGCACATATATACAATGGAATATTACTCAGCCATAAAAAGAAACGAAACTGAGCTATTTGTAATGAGGTGGATAGACCTAGAGTCTGTCATACAGAGTGAAGTAAGTCAGAAAGAGAAAGACAAATACCGTATGCTAACACATATATATGGAATTAAAAAAAAAAAATGTCAGGAAGAACCTAGGGGTAAAACGGGAATAAAGACACAGACCTACTAGAGAATGGACTTGAGGATATGGGGAGGGTGAAGGGTAAGCTGTGACAAAGCGGGAGAGAGGCATGGACATATATACACTACCAAACGTAAGGTAGATAGATAGTGGGAAGCAGCCGCAGAGCACAGGGAGATCAGCTCGGTGCTTTGTGACCGCCTGGAGGGGTGGGAAGGGGAGGGTGGGAGGGAGGGAGATGCATGAGGGAGGGGATGTGGGAACAGATGTATATGTATGACTGATTCACTTTGTTATAAAGCAGAAACTAAAAAAAAAAAAAAAAAAAAGAATGTTTTGGACAAGATTGCACCACTTTTAGCAATGAAACATATAGAAGCTTCAAGACCCTGGGCTGGGTAATATAATAGAAGTGAGATTTCATATCTAACTACAGGTCATATAAACATAAGTATACATATGTATTTATAGAGAGAAACTACATATGAATTTATAGAGAGAAACTGCATATGTTAAACATACATGCACCCTTATATCTTGATTTCTACTCCAGAGAAGGAAGCAGTAGAAAGAAAATTCACTTGAAAAACAAAGCTAAGGAGGACTTCCAGTTTCCAATTTTGCATGTAAGGAGCTTGGAAATTGCCAGTCCACCCTAACAACAAGTAAAAAGCTAAACAGACCAAAAAATTAACAACTTTTTATGAGTCTATAAAAGAGGAGAGGACATAGGGCAAATCCTACCTGCAAGGTGGAGAGACAGATAGGTACAGGGTGTCATGGCTTACCGGAGCATAGACTTACTAGCAGAAATCCACCTCAGAAACCAGTGCTGGGGTAGGAAAACCTGAACCATAATTAACAAATTGTTGGAAGCTCAACGTGAACAGCATTAACAGTTAAAAACTTCAGTTGGGATGTGTGGGGTAGATAATTGTCAGATTTATCTCCAGGAGCTTGACCAGGTTCCTGCAACAAATATTAAAGCTACCAACTTTAGGCAGGTTACTATTTATGTAGGATGTTATATGTGAACCTCATGATAACCACATAGAAAAAACCTATAATAGATACTCAAAAGATAATGAGGAAGGAATCTAAGCATAACACTATAGAAAGTCATCAAACCACAAGGAAACAAAGCAAGATAATAAGAAAGCAACAGAGAGGAACAAAAAAATCCAGAAAACAATTAACAAAATGGCAAAAAAAAAGTATATACTTACCAATAATCTGTTTAAATTTAAATGGACTAACTTATTCAATAAAAACATAGAATGGTTGAATAAATGATAATTTGAAAAATACCTTTCTATATACTGCCTACAAGAGACTCACCTCGGATGTAAGGACACACACAAACTGAAAATGGAGGAATAGAAAAAGATGTTTCATGCAAATGGAAACCAAGGTAAAGCTGTGGTAGCTCTTATATCAGACAAAATATATTTAAATAAGCTATAATAGGGACTTCCCTTGTAGTCCAGTGGCTAAGGCTCCACATTCCCAATGAAGGGGGCCTGGGTTTGATCTCTAGTCAGGGAACTAGATCCCACATGTTGCAACTAAAATATCCCACATGCCAAAGATCCTGCATGTGACAATGAAGATCCCGTATGCTGCAACTAACACCTGGCACAGCCAAATAAATTAATTAATTAAAAAAATAAACTAGAATAAAAGACAAAGATAGGTATTATATAATGATAAAGGGGTCAATTAAATAAGAAGATTTAACATTTGTAAATATTTATGTACCCAACATAGCACCAAGAAGAATAAAGTAAATATTTATAGACCTAAAGGAAGAAATTAACAGCAGTACAATCGTAGTACAGGATTTCAATGCCCCACTAGCATCAATCGATACATCATTCCATTGGAAAATGAATAAGGACAGATCAGCCTTAAATGACACATTACATCAGATGGACTTATTATAGATAGATGATAGATAGGTAGATAGATAGATAGATACAGAACCTTCTACCCAAAAGCAGCAAAATACACGTTCTTCTCAAGTACACATGAAACTATCCAGGACAGAATACATGCTAGGATAAAAAAACAAGTATCAACAATGCTAGGATAAAAAACAAGTATCAGCAAATTTAAGAAGGTTTAAATCATATTAGACATCTTTTCTAACCACAATGGTATGAAACGAGAAATCAATTACAAGAAGAAAACTGGAAAGTCATAAATATGTGAATATTAAACAACATGCTACTGAAAAAGCAATGGGTCAAAGAAGAAAACTAAAAATACACCAATACTATTATCAGAAAGTTTTACACATCCTCTTAGAGCTCAAATCTTTCAGAGAATTGTCCAAAATCAGCTATGAAATGCATCATTTCAGATTGAAGAAAGAGAACACTAAAGACTCATCAGATTGTGACTACTAAAGTTGTTTGTTTTTTTTTTCTATATCTTAAGATCACTAATGAAACCTGGTCTAAAACTGATAATTGAGGTCTCTTGTGATCTTTCCAGATTTCTGCTTGGTCATCATGGTCATTATTAAATGAAAATTGACCAACATTGAAAGTTGTTTCCTACCCGTTGTCTCCCTGCTTGCACGGCTTAGTACTCATCCTTTTAATCCCTCAGGGAAAATTCATAAATCCTATGTCAGAAATGAATTTGGAAACACACAAAGATCTGTAATCATGGTCTATTTCTCTCATCTCACATGAAGGTTGAAGCAGTTTTTCCTTCTTAACCCTAAAGTACCAAGTAGTTGGTGAAATCTCCTCAGATATTAGATAACTATTAATTCCATTTTTTAAGGATAACTATTCTCAGTGCCAGCATAAAGACTCTTCATCTGTACGAGAGTAGAAAACCACCAGTCTTATCTCAAATGAGATATAACATTATTCCATGACCTCCTACTGGTACCATTTCTCTTCTGCCTAAAGTGTTTCATTTAACTTTTCTTATAGTGGGAGTCTGCTGGTAATTAATTTTTAGCTTTGTATGTCTCAAGAAAAGTCTTTATTTCAACTTACTTTTTGAAACTATGTTCACTAAATGTAGCATTCTAAATTTACAGTTGCTTTGTTGCTGTTTTCAATTTCATTTCAGTTACTTAAAGAGCTAGTCCACTCCTCTCATTTGTCTTCTGCTTGAACTTCCTTGAGCTTCTTAGATATGTGGCTTTATAGTTTTCATTGAGTTTGTACATTTTTTCTTTCATTTTTTTTCAACTATTTTTTTCAGTTTGCCTCCACCAGTATTTCAGCTCCATCTCTTCTAGCCAATAAGTTTTGCCTCTGTACTGACTGTGTAAAGCTCTGAGATTTTACACATGCCACTTTACTGCTAGGACATTATTTCCATCAACCTGAAAGTGCTGAATTAGGTGATATCTAAGGTCCATCTCAGATACAACAGCACATGTTTTTTCTCAAGACTATTTGCTTGTTACAACACATAAACTGTTCCAAACCACTCACAAAGTACAAGTAATGATATCTTTGCCTGCTATGAATACATGAAAAATAAGCAAATATGGGTGTTATATATGTACAAAGGATATCAATTTGCAATGTTTTGCATCATGAATGAAGAGAGGACTAAACTGGGACATGCAAAAAGATTGCTGAGCAATGTTGTATGAATACTTGTGTTGATCATAGGGTAGGACACACTTACGGGATTTTGTTCAAAAATTTTCAGTGATCCAAAATAGGACTAGACAAGTAAGATTTTAGGAGTGATTCAGTATTATATGTTTTAAGCCATATAACCACAAGGGTGTTAATTATTCTGCTAAGAGTTGGGTTAACCAGGAGATTGAGGCTGTTTAGCAAAGTAAATGATGGAATGGTTATACAGATTGGACTATGATCAACATTTCCAGATATTAATGCTTCTATGAGAAATGAGTTGGTCATGAAAACCTGAGAGAAATGAATTAGTGTTTAAAACCCCAAAGGTGCAACAATTTTTGAAGATGGCTAGATCCACAGTATGGTCTACCAGTGAGTGGATAAAATGGTAGAGAGAGGAAAGTTAGGAGTACAATGTGCTAGAATGGGTTGACAACAAGATATGGGCATTTACAATGACACATATTTCAATAGAAAACAAAACCGTGGTCCCCTACAGCTCTTAAAAATGAAAGTGTAATAGTTAGCAAAAAGTCAATAGATGGCAAGAGAGGATGGGAGAGTGGTAAATTCTCATAGTTTACAATTTAAGAAAGGAGAGGTTTTGAAAGAAAAAACAAGAATTTTTAGTGTGAAATGGAGAGATTGTGGAGATAAGCTCCAGCTCATAGCCTTGTAGCATATGAGTCTTAGGAAAATGCTTATCATTGGATTAGGCTGCAAGTAAAGCAGGTCAGGAGCAGCAAGAATGGTGAAAGAGTATCTGTGCAAAAATTTCAGAGGTAGGTATAAATGTCCACAACAGGACTCACATTTCCCACACAAACCACTTCTCTTTGGTCTCAGTTTCCCCATTATTTTGATAAAGTGAGTAGTTTGGCCTTGACAGCTACCAGAGCTTTTTCTAGTTCTAAACTTTTCAATTTTTTGATTCTCAAGGATAGACTTTTTCCTCCAAAATTTCCTGGGGTGATATAAGGCACAGACTGTCAAAGTGACACATGAACTCTCATGAACCTCAAATGCCTAGGTAGAAGTTTAGCAGGAGAAAACACACAAATAATGTATTTATAAACATAAGAACAGAAAAATAATGTAATCTGTTTTGTCAATATTACACCAATAAGATCACACAATAGATTATGGAGGAGTAAGTAAGTTGTTGTATTTAATTAAATGCAAAAATTCTATTCCCCCAAGAATACTTTGCTCACCTAATCTGATCGTTTTTGATTTTGACTACTTGTGATCATATCACTCAATATATTTTCTTGCTGTAATGAATTCTTAGCAACAGGAGCCCTCACTAAAGCCATGTTATATTGAATATTTGATGACAAAAAAGAAGCTTTCAAAGCTCTGTATGGGATTCAAATTTGAGGTACAAGGCAAAGAGTAGTTTGTGAGACTGAAGTACTACCAAACTGAAAGCTGGAAAGTATTTTAATTTCAAAACTGTCCTTGGATCCATCAGACAGCAACAGCTGAAGCAAGAAGAAATACAATGCTGCAGTCTGTGGAATGAAAACCATATTAACAGAAAGATAGGCAAAATGAAAAGCAGAGGACTATGTGCCAGATGAAGGAACAAGATAAAACCCCAGAAAAACAACTAAATGAAGTGGAGATAGGCAACTTTCCAGAAAAATAATTCAGAATAATGATAGTGAAGATGATCCAGGACCTCGGAAAAAGAATGGAGGTAAAGATCGAGAAGATGAAATAAATGTTTAACAAAGACCTAGAAGAAATAAAGAACAAACAGAGATGAACAATACAATAACTTAAATGAAAAATACACTAGAAGCAATCAATAACACAATAACTGAGGCAGAAAAACAGTTAAGTGAATTGGAAGTGAAAATGGTGAACCTGCCACAGAACAGAATATAGAAAAAAGAATGAAAAGAAATGAAGACAGCCTAAGAGACCCCTGGGACAATATTAAACACACCAACATTTGCATTATAGGGCTCCCAGATGGAGAAGAGAGAAAAAATCTAAGAAAATGTTTGAAGAGATTATAGTTGAAAACTTCCTTAACATGAGAAAGGAAATAGCCACCCAAATCCAGGAAGCCCAGACAGTCCCAGACAGGGTAAACACAAGGAAAAACATGCTGGTACACATAGTAATCACACTGACAAAAATTAAAGGCAAAGAAACATTATTGAAAGCAGCAAGGGAAAAATGACAAATAATATACAAGGGAACTCCCATAAGGTTAACAGCTGATTTCTCAGCAGAAACTCTACAAGCCAGAAGGGAGTGGCATGATATACTTAAAGTGATGAAAAGGAAGAACCTACAACAAAGATTACTCTACCTGGCAAGGATTCCATTCAGATTCAACAAAGAAATCAAATACTTTACAGACAAGCAAAAGCTAAGAGAATTTAGCACCACCAAACCAGCTCTACAACAAATGCTGAAGAAACTTCTCTAAGTGGGAAACACAAGAGAAGAAAAGGACTTACAAAATCAAACACAAAACAATTAAGACAGTGGTAATAGGAACATACATATCGATAATTACCTTAAATGTGAATGAATTAAATGCTCCAACCAAAAGGCACAGGCTCATTGAATGCATACAAAAACAAGACCCATATATATGTTGTCTACAAGAGACCTACTACACACCTAGGGACACATACAGACTTTAAATGAGGGGATAGAAAAAGACATTCTATGCAAATGGAAATAAAGAAAACCTGGAGTAGCAATACTCATATCAGATAAAATAGACTTTAAAATAAAGGATGTTACAAGAGACAAGGAAGGACACTACATGATGATCAAGGGATCAATCCAGGAAGAAGATATAACGATTATAAACATATATGCACTCAACATAAGAGCACAACAATACACAGGGCAAACGTTAACAGCTATAAAAGAGGAAATCAACAGTAACAGAAAAATAGTGGGGGATTTAACACCTAACTTACACCAGTAGACCGATCATCCAGAAAGAAAATTACTAAGGAAACACAAGCTTTAAATGACATAATAGACCAGATAGATTTGAAAACACCTGAAAACAGCAGATTACACTTTCTTCTCAAGTTCACATGGAACATTCTCCAGGATAGATCACATCTTGGGTCACAAATCAAGCCTCAGTAAATTAAAGAAAATTGAAATCATATCAAGCATCTTTTCTGACCACAACACCATGAGATTAGAAATCATTTACAGGGGAAAAAATTTAAAAAACACAAACACATGGAGGCTAAACAATACGTTACTAAATAACCAAGAGATCACTGAAGAAATCAAGGAGGAAATCAAAAAATATGAAGAGACAAATGACAATGAAAACACAATGATACAAAACCTATTGGATGTAGCACAAGAAGTTTGAAGAGGGACATTTATAACAATACAATCCTACTTCAAGAAACAAGAAAAATCTCTAATAAACAATCTAACCTAAAGGAACTAGAGAAAGAAGAACAAACAAAACACAAAGTTAGTAGAAGGAAAGAAATCATAAAGATCAGAGCAGAAATAAATGAAATAGAAACAAGAAAACAATACCAAGGAACAATAAAACCAAAAGCTGGTTCTTTGAGAAGATAAACAAAAATGATAAACCCTTAGCCAAACTCATCAAGAAAAGCATGGAGAGGACTCAAACCAATACAATTATAAATGAAAAATGAGAAGTTACAATGGACACTGCAGAAAAACAAAGCATCATAAGAGACTAGTACAAGGAATTCTATGTCAATAAAGTGGGCAACCTGGAAGAAATGGACAAAGTCTTAGAAAGGTATAACCTTCCATGACTGAACCAGAAAGAAATAGAAAATATGAGCAGACCAATCACAAGTAATGAAATTGAATCTGTGATTAAAAATCTTCCAACAAACAAAAGTCCAGGACCTGATGAATTCTATCAAACATTTAGAGAAGAGCTAACACCCATCCTTCTCAAACTCTTCCAAAAAATTGTAGAGGAAAGAACACTCCCAAACTCATGCTATTAGGCCACAATCACCCTGATACCAAAAGCAGACAAAGATACGACAAAAAAAGAAAATTACAGACCAATCTCACTGGTGAATATAGATGCAAAAATCCTCAACAAAATACTAGCAAACAGAATCCAACATACTTTTGGAAGTCCTAGACATGGCATCAGAGTAGAAAAAGAAATAAAAGCACTACAAATTGGAAAAGAAGAAGCAAAACTGTCACTGTTTGCAGATGACATGGTACTATACATAGAATATCCTAACAATGCCACCAGACAACTACTAGAGCTAATCAATGAATTTGGTAAAGTTGCAGGATACAATATTAATGCACCGAAATCTCTGGCATTCCTATACACTAACATTGAAAGATCAGAAAGAGAAATGAAGGAAAGAATCCCATTCTCCACTGCAACAAAAAGAATAAAATACCTAGGAATAAACCTACCTAAAGAGATAAAAATCCTGTACTCAGAAAACTATAAGACACTGATGAAAGAAATCAAAGATGACACACAGATGGAAAGATATACCATGTTCTTCAACTGGAAGAATCAATATTGTGAAAATGACTGTACTACACAAAGCAGTCTACAGATTCAATGCAATCCCTATCAAATTACCAGTGGCATTTTTTCACAGAACTAGAACAATAAATCTTAAAATTTGTATGGAGACACAAAAGTCCCTGAATAGCTAAAGCAATATTGAGGGAAAAAAAATGGACCTGGAGGAATCAGACACCCTAATGTCAGACTATACTACAAAGGTACAGTAATCAAGACAATATGGTACTGGCACAAAAACAGAAATATAGATCAATGGAACAGGATAGGAAGCCCAGAGATAAACCCATGCACCTGTGGTCAACTAATCTATGACAAAGGAGGCAAGGATATACAATGGAGAAAAAACAGTCTCTTCAATAAATTGTGCTGGGATAACTGGACAGCTACATGTAAAAGAATGAAATTAGAACACTCCCAAACACCTTAAACAAAAGTAAACTCAAAATGGATTAAAGACCTAAATGTAAGACTGGACACTATAAAACTCTTAGAGGAAAACCTAGGAAGAACACTATTTGACATAAATCACAGCAAGATTTTTTTGACCCACCTCCTAAAATAATGGAAATAAAAACAAAAATAAACAAATGGGACCTAATGAAACTTACTAGATTTTGTACAGCAAAGGAAAATAAAGACAAAATAAAAAGACAACCCTTAGAGTGGGAGAAAATATTTGCAAACGAATCAACAAAGGATTAATCTCCAAAATATATAAACAGCTCATGCAGCTCAATATTAAACAGAACAAACAACCCAATCCAAAAATAGGCAGAAGATCTAAATAGACATTTCTCCAATGAAGACATACAGATGGCCAATGAACACATGAAAAGCTGCTCAATATCACTGTTTATTAGAAAAATGCAAATCAAAACTACAATGAGGTATCACCTCACACCAGTTAGAATGGGCATCATCAGAAAATCTACAAACAACAAATGCTGGAGAGGGTGTGGAGAAAAGGGAACCGTCTTATGCTGATGGTGTAAATGTAAATTGATACAGACACTATGCAGGACAGTATGGAGGTTCCTTAAAAAACTAAAAATAGAATTACCATATGACCCAGGAACCCCACTCCTGGGCATATACCCAGAGAAAACCATAATTCAAAAAGACATATGCACCTCAATGTTCACTGCAACCCTATTTACAATAGCCAGGACATGGAAGCAACCTAAATGAACATCAACAGAAGAATGGCTAAAGAAGATGTGGTACATATACACAATGGAATATTATTCAACCATAAAAAGGAACGAAATTGGGTCATTTGTAGAGATGTGGATGGACCTAGAGACTGTCATCCAGAGTGAAGTAAGTCAGAAAGAGAAAAACAAATGTAGTTTATTAATGCATATATGTGGAATCTAGAGAAATGGTACAGATGAACTGGTTTACAAGGCAGAAATATAGACACAGATGTAGAGAACTAATGCAGGGACACCAAGGCCAGAAAGTGGGGAGGAGTGGTGGTGGGATGAATTGGGAGATTGAGATTGACCTATATACACTAATTTTTATAAAATAGATCATTAATAAATCCCCATTGTATAAAAAATAAAACAAAATAATGTTCAAAAAAAAAAACTATCCTTGGCTGAAAGTGTCAATCAAATCAATAAATAGTTTTGAACGTTGACCAGAGATCTGGTAGGTGTAACGTTAAAGTTTAGAAGTTCATTGTTAAATGGATTGTATAAATCAACCATGAGCCATTTATACTATGGAATAAAATAATGAGTCAAGCCTATAACTATGTAATGACTAGCTTATAATGTTCTACCCATCATATTTTTATGTAAAAATAATTAAAGTTGTTATTTAAAAATATGATATCATTTTGGTAAAAGGAAAGAAGTGAAAGCTATATATATGCATATATATATATACTTTTTTTTTACTAGGATACATAACAAAACTAACACTATTGCTCTAAGGATGGAAACAGAATTGTAGTTAGTCAAGGGTGGCGTTATTTTATTTTATTTTTTATTTTTTTGGACCCACCACACAGCATGTGGGATCTTTGTTCCACAACTGGGGATCAACACCCTGCTCCCTGCAGTGGAATTGTGGAGTCTTAACCACTGGATGACCACGGAAGTGCCAAGCGTGGCTTTATTTTTAATCCACTGTGTTTGAAACTGTTTCTAAAATGGTTTTCAACTAATATATTTGTTATGTAATACTTATACAAAAATTTAGTATGAGATAAATGTAAATGTGCTAATATTGGGAGAATTCTCTCTCTCTACATACATACATATATACATAAATACAAATATATATATATATATATATGTATCTCACACAGTGCATTCTCATTTTATATATATATATACATATATGTATATACATATATATGTACATACATGTATGTATACATATGTACACACACACACATTGCACTATAAATGGTTTTAATTTCCAGCTTTTCTTCTCACTATTTCCCTTTTGAGAATAATCTCTTACAACACCCTTAGATAAATTCCCTCCGGCCTGTGACATTTCATTTTTCTCATTCTCAGGTAAATGTTCTCACTCTTATGTAAAAACAAAATTGAAGTGCAAATCAAGCCTCCTTGCAGAGTCTGGACTGTCTGGTATACAATTCTGAAAAGAACTCTGTCTTTGTAAATGTCAGCAAAACACAAGGACCATCACCACTCAAATTTTAGCAGTTTTCTGGCCATTTTCTCCAGGTTGGCTGTGAGGACGGAAGGCAAGGGAAGAAATGTGTCTTCTTTGGTACCATAGTAATCCAGCTCCATGCTCTTTTGATGTGAGAAAGCTTTAAAAAGGACTTTCCCATAAGGGGTTGTTTTGAAAAAGTTTACAGCTGGGATCCTCTCCTCTGTGCTGGTGCATGTATTTCTCTTTCAGCTGGTTGTATCTCTAGTTTCTTCCTTTGTTACTGATGCTTAACTTGGAGCTTTTCATTGTTGTCATTCTTCTACTAATCTAGGAGACATATTTGATAGGGCTTGTGAGGACTCCATGCAATTTGCTTGTACACTTTCTATGTCTCTGGCTTTGATCTCTTTCTCATGACACATCTCTGGTCCCCTGAGGAGACTCCTGCATCTTTAGTCCAACAGAAATCCTTGAAATACAACCAGATTTTAATTCTGGGATCTCTCCTGGCTCCATCACTAAAGCTGAGGGCACTCAGTGGGTCTCTCACTTTCTATATTTCTCTGGGGAAGAGTCAGGTCCAGGCTATGATGTCACAAAACTGCAGAGAAACACATAACATATGCTCAGAGGAGCATATTCAAGTTTCAAGTCTCTAAGTCTAAGTTTAGAAGGGAGAATCACCTCCAAAAGCTCTCCTCTTGAGAGAGCAAGATAGTAGCTCTCTCCAAAGAAATCTCTTCAAAAATCTTTTCCACACTCTGAGTATGTTTTATCCCTGATATGTTTTATCCCTGATCTAGTTTATGGCACAAGAATTCAAGATCTGTTTCTAGGAGATATTTCCTCCTGTAGAATCTGCATTGGCTATTTGGCTATGAAATTTCACATCTGTTTTATCTTATCATTTTTCTATGTTAGCCTCAGTTCTCCAGAAAGAAGAGCATGAAACATAGGCTATGTGCAAGTATTGTATCGGTTGGTGTTCCAAGGAGCTGGGTTTGGGAGACAGGAGAAAAGGAAAAAGGAGGGGGGAATTAATACAAGGATTCATAACAGAATTTGCCACCACTACATGCTACTAATTGCTCTATCCCTTGGAAATAAATGATAAAAAAAGCATATGATATGCTTTTCAGGACCTTCAGTGCCCAGTTGGTCACAGCTTTCAATATGGGGCTTTAACTCTGGGGAAACAATTGGGTTTTCCAAACAAAGACGTCCACAGAAAAGATACAAAGCAGGAAGCCAGAGGGTGCTGTGATGGCCTAGAAAAGAAGCTAAAGGTTTTACTCTATGTGAAGTTGGTTATGCCTACACTGAGCAAGTGGAAAAGAGAGAGATGAGAACAAGAGGAACTCAAGGAAAGCATAGGATGTGCCCCTCACTCGCTGGCTGGTGCATGCTGTGTGCAGAATCTTCTAACTCATGAATTCACTGGCACCATTCTGGCTTCTGAGCAATATCCCAGAGCAGTAGAGGATGGAATGCATAGCCAAGCTTCCATGGAATGTTCTATTACATATATGTACATATGCTTAACTTAGAAAATGTACCCAAGGAATTATCACGATTAAGGGATTGTACTCTGAGAGTGGGAGGTGGATTTACTCAAATATTTTTCCCTTTTAAAATTTGAATCTGGGGTTTAAAAAAGAAACAACTATATGACAGTTGACTGAAGCCTCTCATGTACACCTCTTGAAGCCCATTCACCTTTTGATTTCTTCAAAGTAGCCCATGTTTCAAATTGGGTAATTATAATTCCTACGCATCTAAATATATATTTTTTAAGTCTGTGTTTTCCAAGGGATATATTGTTTGGAAGGTTTTAAAGTGTTAAACAAATGGTACTATATTCTGTCATCAATTAACTGCTTTCATTTTCTTAAAATTATATTTTCAAAGATTTCCCATGTTGAGACCCAATTATCTATTTCATTAGTGATGGTTACCCTACAGTTTTCCACATTTGAAAACATCATTCTGTATTTATTCAGTCTTTCCTGCATGAGCACTGAAGTTTTCTCAGCCTTTGTCTATGACACCCAAGTTGCTAGAAACATTGGTTATATATTTTCCTGGACATGTGAGCAAAAAAGTCTCTATGGTTTATAGAGAAAAGAAGAAAAAGTTGTCGACTCAAAGGGAATGTATATTGAATTTTACTTTATATTGCCAAATTGCTCTACAAAGTGGTTGCATAAATTTATATTCCCACAACAGTGCCTACTGCACTACCTTCTCACTGGTGGTGTTGTCAACCTTCTTAAACCTTGCCAGCGTAATGGACTTGGAATTGCATCTCATTATAGTTTTATTAGGTATTTATCTGATTACTGCTGAGGTTGAGCATCTTTTCAAATGCTTATTGACTATCTTGGTTTCCTCCTTTCCGAATTGCCTGTTTAAAGTCATTGCCAATTTTTCTATTAGATTGCTTGTCTTTCCTGATTTTTATGAGTTATTTATATTTTTCGATACTCAACCACTAAGAGAAATATACATTGCAAATATCATCTCTCAGGCTGTGGCTTGTCATTTAACTTTTTTTTTTCTCATAGTGACTTTTATTGGTCCAAAGTTTTAAATTTTAGTGTAGTCAAACTTATCAGGGTATTTTTGTGTGTGTGCTTTTTAGAGGGATATTCCCTATACCATGTCATAAACACGTGATCCTTCATATTATTTAACTATATAAAAGATTTGTTTTCCTCATTTATTGTTTTTATTCACTTGGAATTGGCATGTGTGTGTGTGTATGCACAGGCTGGGCTATGGAGCAGAAGTAGGAGAGGGATATTTGGGATTTAATTTCTTTTTCTTCTGTGTGTATTAACTGTTGCTTCACCATAATTTACTGAATTATGTTTTCTCTAATTAATTTTGCCATTTCACTCATACATGAGCATTCCATTTAAGAGCTCTTTTTCTAGTTTATTCTATTCTACTGGATTATTAATCTATTCTAACTCTAATACCATGTTATTTTAATTAATAGAGCTTTATAATAATTTGTGAAATCTGGTAGGGCAACTTTCAAGTTCTTTAAATGTATGTATTAATTTGGTTAGAATGGGTATTTTTATGCTATTGAGAAGAAGACACGTCATCGCATTTTTTAAATGGCTTAACATTAGAGTTGTAGGTTATTCTCCCTATATGTTGACATTTTAAGCTGGTATACAAGCCATATTTTGGGGAGAGGGAAGCATTGTTTTTTTGAGAATCCATAATGTAAAGTGTCTCACTCCTTTTAAGGAAAACCTAAACAAGAAAGAACACCTGTTTTAGCTGAGAAACTGAGACACTTGTAGTTCTCGGAAGCTGTAGAGGCCCATGCATAGGTCATGACAGGGACCTATGCAATTCTCAGCCTTTATATCCTTTCTTTCCAGTTATCAGTGTGATTTACGTGTTCTTGGATATCTATTTTACATACTAGTAAATGTTCATGGCATGTAGTATTGAGCAGCCTTGACTTCAGACTTTTGCTCTTTATGTGGTGTGTTTACCAAGAGTCAGTTTAGTTTGTTCTCAAAACGTATTTATTCTAATCTTTTTGTTAATACAATAACATAATTTAATTATCAGGTAAATCAATTAACACAAGCCTGAAAAATGGTATTTGTTCCATAAAATATAAACAATATATTTTGGAAAGCATAAAGATGTATTTACATAAAAACATAAATCAGGTGTGGATGAGATAAAAATAACAGGGGGAATTATTTTAAAATAAAAATTCTGGGGACTTCCCTGTAGTGCAGTGGTTTAAAATCCTCCTGCTGATGCAGGGGACACGGGTTCGACAGCAGAGCAACTAAGCCTGTGCTCCACAACTACTGAGCCTCTGTGCTGCAACTACTGAAGACTGTGAACCTAGAGCCCATGCCCCACAACAAGAGAAGCCACCGCAATGGGAAGCCCACACACCGCAACGAAGAGTAGCCCCCACTCCCCACAACTAGAGAAAGCCCACGTGCAGTAATGAAGACCCAACACAGCCAAAAAATAAAAATAAAATAAAATAAAATAAAACAAAATAAAATAAAAATTCTGCATTCTTTGCCTCAAATTTATGCTCCTACTTTAAATAAAACAAAACCGAAACTAGCAGAAGCTATTGTAGATTCACAATTTATGCAGAAAAGAAATTTGCAACCTAATCAAGCACTTATATTAAAGAAAAAGTCTTGGCCCTATGATCAAGACTGCATGTTTTGGTAAAATAATATTTTTGGTAATTGGTAAAAAATATTTAGGGCACAGATAGGTTCTATATACGTAATTTTAACCAGTGATCCCTCTTGTGTTCTATTATATTTGTTTGCTTACTCACTATACAACCTTGAAAACAAATATCTTTAAATGATTTCTACAAAGCTTGGCTTCTCTTTGAAGTGTTATCATTTGCTATCCATGGCTCTAACCCTCCAACCCTCTCCCGTTCTAATGTTAATATACCTCTCTTCTTCACAAGTCAAAATTATCTTCCCGCTGTGGCAATTACTGGGATTTTTAAAGGAATGCTTTGAAATAAAAACTCTGCCTTCTTACAGGTTAAATTGAAAATGACTTCCCCATTGAGTAAAACGCAGATAACCTGAACATTTCTGAGAAACTCCATCAAACAGCCCTCCTCAAGCAATGCCTCTAGGCTGTACTGTTTTATTTCTGTCAATCCAACACTGTGGGCTACAAAAAGATTTAGCATATGATTGGTCCATAGACATTTCCTAAATTTGGGAGAAGAATATATTTACTGTCTTATTGTACAATTGTTTAACTCTGTTTTTACTTATACTTTATGTTATAAAACTGGTTGCCCTGAGGATCTGAGTCTTTCTTTTTTTTTCCTAAAAGGGGTACTAATAGTCTAAAAGCTGTCATTAGTTTTCTGGTTCTAGATGCAGAAATATGTTTTACTTTAGAATGCATTATTATTATTTTGTTTGTTTTGTATTTTTTCGCCTGTGGGGCTATCAGTAAAATGGATTTCAGCTTTACAAATATTGAGCTAGAAACTCCCACAAATGTCCTTACAGAAACATTTAGAGTCAGTCCAGATATTGTAGACCAAGGTACCATATTTACAGAATATGTATCTATCTATATCTATCATATATATATATATGTTTATATATTAATAATATCAAATTCTGGTCCTTAACTTCACCTTTGGTGTAAAGAATTAAGTGAGCAAACACACAGCTAACATCAAAAAATGTATTTCTTTATTTTGTAAAGCAACTTCCCAACTATTCCTAGGATATGTATTCATTTACTCATATTTTGTTTAATATATCTGATACAGTACAATTACTATAGTTTATAATAAAAAATCAAGTAAAATTCACCTAACCTTTAAGTGAAAATTAAATAATATTCTTTCTTTACTTTTTTTTTTTTTTTTTTGCGGTACGCGGGCCTCTCACTGTTGTGGCCTCTCCCGTTGTGAAGCACAGGCTCCGGACGCGCAGGCTCAGTGGCCATGGCTCATGGGTCTAGCCGCTTGGCGACATGTGGGATCTTCCTGGACTGGGCCACGAATCTGTGTCCCCTGCATCGGCAGGCGGACTCTCAACCACTGTGCCATCAGGGAAGCTCAAATAATATTCTTTAATATGTTTTATTATTTAGTATGTAATATCCTTTGTTAAGGATGGCTAGAAAAAGCATAATATTTAAAGAAAGATCTGTATCAATTGTTAGTTCTAAGATGTTAGAAAAATGTACAGTTTTTAAAAGAGAGTTGAAATCAGCTGTTTAAAGAATTAAACTCAGAGGGGAGGGATAAATTAGGAGGTTGGGATTAACACATACACACTGCTATGTATAAAATAGTCAGCAAGGACCTGTCATATAGCACAGGGAACTATACTCAATACTCTGTAGTGACCGATATGGGAAAAGAATATGAAAAAGAATAGATATATGCATATGTATAACTAAATCACTTTGCTGTACACCTGAAACTAACACAACATTGTAAATCAACTATTCTCCACTATAAAATAAAAATTAAAATAAATAAATAAATATTTTTTAAAAGGATTAAATTTAAGCTCTCGAAATTTCACAAATCACATATAACAGAATTCAGTAAATAAGTATTAGATTAAAATATCCAATACTTCCAATTAAAATTTGACTATATCCAAGGTTGAAACTGAGAATTAATTTCACAAAATTAACTGAGTTATACAAATAAATATAAATTTTAGACAGAAATTATGACTGCCATTTTGTTATTATAAAATTTGTGGTCACATTTCTAAAGTGTTTATCTGTGTCCAGAGACAACACTCTCTCAGCACTCTCCATAGCTAGATGGCTCCTGACCTTGTAAATTTCAACTGAACTTCATGAAGATCTTTTGTGGAAAATAATTTAGTCTCTAATATATTTTCATTTCTTTCCAATCTTTTTATTTTATTAATTTAAGATATTTAATCATGGATATTGTTTGACATAAATTTTTCATTCACATGAAATTTTAGGTGTCAAAGTTTACAGATGACTTTTTCTTATAATATGTAGATAGCCATATATCCTTATAATATATGAACATTTATCAAATAGGAATATTTGCTTGAATGACTGATAGCCTGTGTGGAATTAAATAACTACCAACTGAACATATATATATATATTTTTCGGTACGCGGGCCTCTCACTGTTGTGGCCTCTCCCCTTGCAGAGCAACAGGCTCTGGACGCGCAGATACAGTGGCCATGGCTCACAGGCCCAGCCACTCCACAGCGTGTGGGATCTTCCTGGACCGGGGCATGAACCCATGTCCCCTGCATCGGCAGGCGAACTCTCAACCACTGCGCCACCAGGGAAGCCCCCAACTGAACATATTTTTGACTTATTTTTCTTTAATTCCATAAATGTTAGCTAATATACAGTTCAATTCTATAAGAAATATATGTATAAAATATCAATATTTACATTTTTCTGTCTTGGATTATTTACATTTTAATTTTTTTGCAAATATTATACAATTCTTATAGCATTGTGAATTAAATAATACACACTTTTGTGATATTTACATTAATTTTCAAAACCATTTTCCTTTTTTAAAATATGTATTTGTTTTCTGGGACTGCCACAGTAAATTATCACAAATGGCCAGAAGTTTGAAATCAAGCTATCAACAGGGTTGTTTCCTTCTAAAGACTTGGTGGGTGAAACTATCCCCTGCCTTTCTCCTAGTTTCTTGTGTTTGCCGACAATCCTTGTCATTCCTTGGCTTATAAAGGCATCACTCAAATTTTTGCCTCCATCTTTATTCTCTGTGTGTCCCCTTCTTTCACTTAGAAAGACATTCTCATTGGATTTAGGGCCTACCCCAATGTAGTATTATGTCATCTCCATTCTTACTTTAATTGCTTCTGCAAAAACCCAATTTTCAAATAAGCTTACATTCTGAGTTTCTGATATGAATTCTGGGAGGACATTCAACCCACTACAATTGGTCCTGTTCCTCCCACCCCAAATTCATAACTGTTCATATGCAAAATGTACTCACCCCATCCCAATATTCCTAAAATACTAACTCATACTAGCACCAACTCTAAATCCAAAATTTTATCTAAGTATAACCAACTCAAAAAGTACCAACTCTCATTATCTAAATCATGCATGGGTGGAACTCTGAGGGTAGTGCATCTGGAGCAAAACTTCTCTTCACTTGTGGTCCTGTGAGAGTAGAAAACAAGTTCTTTGTTTCCAAAATACAGTGGTGGGACAGGCACTGGTTAGACATCCCCATTTCCAAAGGTAGAAACTGGGAGATATAAAGGGGTCATCATTCTCAAGCAAGTTGAGAATCTAGCAGGGCAAATTCCATCAGGTGTCAAGGCCTGAGAATAAAAATCTGTGGCTTAATGTTCTGGCCTCTGGACCCATCCTGTCAGACTTCCTCTTTCTGGCTTCTGCTTCTGCATCTGCAGCTCTGTTCTTGGTGTCATTTTTTTTTTTTTTTTTCTGGAAGGGTAGCACATACTGACAGCTGGGTAGGCTAGCAGTCCATTTCCTGCTTGCACATTTAGGAAATTTTCCTTTTGTACAGTCGCTTTCCCTTTCAGTCCAATCTGGCAGCATAACATCCTTGACAATCTTGTGGTCTCCCATATATATGTCAAACGTTCTATGCCATTAGACAAGAGAGTTCTCCACAGATCATTCCTAGATAACTCCATTTTTAATTCTGGCTTCTGCTGAGATGAATTCATTATCGCATAACTCATTTCTGTAGCAAACTCTTGTCCAGCCACATCCTTGGCCCTTTCTCCTGAGCACACTTAACATCTTAAGCAATTTGGATAGGCTGAGAATTGTCCAAATGACTGAGTTCTTGTTCCTTTTTTGCTCAATAGCTTCTTCTTCAATTTTTTTTAAAATCGCATTTTACAATAAGCAACAAGAAGAAACCAGACAGTGCCTTCAACACTTTTCTGGGAAATGTCTTCAGTTAAATATCCAAGCTCATCACTGACCAGTTTTACTTTCCATCCAATAGTAGAAGAAAATTCAGCCACAATTTTTTTTTTTTTTTACCATTTTATAAAAGGATCATTTATCTTCCAGTAACCATGTTCCTCATTTCCTTCTGAGACCACAATAGAAGCACTATCAATGTTCCTATTTTTACCAACATTCTGTTCAGGATATTATATATATTCTCTACGATGATAGAAACATTCTTTACCATCCTCTCCACTACCTTCTGAGACCACTCCAGAATCACCTTTAACATTCATTTCTCTCCCAGAAGTCTTTTCAAGTCAAGCTTTTTCTATTATGCTTCTCAAAGTTCTTCCAGCCTTTTCCCATGACCCAATTCAAAAGCCATGTCACATTTTCTTAGCTATTTATTACAGCAACACCTATTTCCCAGTACCAAAATCTACATTAGTCAGGTTTCTCTAGAAAAGCAGAACCATCCATCTATCTATCATCTATCTATCTAGACATAGATATAGATACATACACAATTTAGTACAATTCAATCTGAGTCTGAAAGCCTGAGAATTAGGGAGGGTTGGAAGCGATGCTGTAAGTCCAGATCTGAGTTCAAACTTCTAAAAACTAGGAGCCCTAATGTTTAAAGGCAGCAGAAGTTGGAAGTCTCAGCTGGAGCAGGAGAACAAATTAAGTCTTCTGCTTTTTGTCCTTTTCAGGCCCACAGAGGATTGGATGATACCCACCCGCCTTGGCAGGAGTGATCTTAGTTTATTCAGATGCTAATTTCTCCCACAGACATTCTCACAGACACACCCAGGAATAATGATTTACCAGCTATCAAGCATTGCTTAACCCAGTCAAGTTAACACATAAAACTAACCAAAACAGATGCCGTAACAAATTACCACAAACTCAGTGGCTTAAAACAGCAGAAATATGTTTTCTCACTGTTCTGGCGACCAGACGTCCAAAATCAAGCACAGCAAGCCGACTCCTTCTGGATGTTCTAGAGGAGAAATTGCCCAATGCCTCGCTCCTAGTTTCTGTTTGTTGCTGGCAATCCTTGGTGTTCCTTGGCTTCTAGATGAATCACTCACTCCAGTCTCAGCCTCCATGGTCAGGTCACTTTTTTCTCTATATTACTCTTTGTCCTTTTCTGTTTCCTATAATAACACTTTCATTAATTTAAGACTCACCCTAACGTGCCATAATCTAATCTTGATCCTTAATTACATCTGCAAAGACCTAATTTCCACATAAAGTCACATTCTGAAGTTCCAGGTGGGTGTTAATTATAGGAGGGAAGGGTCACTATTCAACCTACTACACTTATATGAAATCTGTTAATAACTGTGTGTGAAACTAGCAGCTTTAATAACAATACATTATTAAAGTGGATTTTACTCTTGAAATAGTAAATATGAGTAATATAATGCCAACAAATAAGAGAGAAATGGAAATTTT
This sequence comes from Hyperoodon ampullatus, assembly GCF_949752795.1. Classification (NCBI taxonomy): domain Eukaryota; kingdom Metazoa; phylum Chordata; class Mammalia; order Artiodactyla; family Ziphiidae; genus Hyperoodon; species Hyperoodon ampullatus. The sequence goes on from NC_136921.1 coordinate 103,863,695, forward strand.
TATTTTCAGTTATACATTATTTAGAAGGTTACCTGTATTTGGAAGTGAATATTTAGATATTAAAATGCATATAAATGACAGACCTTGAGGGTATTACTGATACTGATAACACTGATTAAATATGTTTGCAGCTTACATAATTGAAATGACATCACCAGTGAGAATTCGGCAATTTATTGTTCCTTCCAAAGGTTTAAAGCCAAAGGAAAAACCAAGTAGTAAATATTAGCCAATAAAACCAGAGTGCTGATGTGGGTGTGTATTAAACATTGAAAATCCCAGACCTGTTACAGTTTCTGCATGTCACTTAATGTGATGAAAATATATCTCCTTTTGACAAAGTGAGAGAGTGGCATGGACATATATACACTACCAAACGTAAAATAGATAGCTAGTGGGAAGCAGCCGCATAACACAGGGAGATCATCTCGGTGCTTTGTGACCACCTGGAAGAGTGGGATAGGGAGGGTGGGAGGGAGGGAGACACAAAAGGGAAGATATATGGGGATATGTGTATATGTATAACTGATTCACTTTGTTATAAAGCAGAAACTAACACACCATTGTAAAGCAATTATACTCCAATAAAGATGTTAAAAAAAGAATAAAAAAGAAAGAAAATATATCTCCTTTTAAAACTCACTATTCAGATTCTTATTTAAGAAGTTAAATTTTCAAAAGTTTTATATGAGTTCTCCATAAGGACTTAAATACTTCTAAAAAATTTGACTATTTCTTTATTGAAAAGTTATGGATCATCAATGAAGCAGAAAAATAATTAGCAATTTGATATGATCAAATATAACCCTCAATTTGATATGATCCTTTCTACACATGAGTATATCCACTGGTAAATATGCAATGTATTTAGTAACTTTTGCATTAAAACTAAACATTAATTATAAGAATATCAGAGGACATACACAACTCTATACAAAGAGGAAGTTTAATTTGAGGAATTAGTGATTTCGTTAGAAATGCACTGAGCAGTATGGTAGCCACTAGCCACAGGGCCTATTTAAACTTAAATTAGGTAAATTAGGTAAACTTAAAAATACTGTTCTGTAGTCACGCTAGCCCTGTATCAATGTTCTATAGCCACTTATGGCTACTATATTCAGTAGTGCAGATACAAAACATTTCCATTGTATCAGGAAGTTTTATTGGATAATGCTACCTTTTTCAAATAGTCAATGTTGGTCGAATATGCATAAGTATGTACATATGTGTGTATTCACATGTGTTTACAGAGCAACATACTTTACATGCTAATAAAAAGGTGCTAGATTCTAACAATGAAATGTTCAAATAGTCCACTGGGTTGCTTTGTCCACTTACTTTTGGTTACAATAAAATTGCATTACTGAATTGGTAACCTTACCTTTTCTAGACTACATGAATAGCAATGTGGCTCCCTGAAACTTGATTACAAAAAACAAGAACTTTAGTTCAGTTGAAGCATTAGTTATAAGGCTGAGAAGAGAGAGAGACAGCCTACTCTATCACTGGAAATTTGCACACAAAGTGAAACGTCTGTCACAGTGATGAATGGGGTTTCTTGTTATCTTACTGTCTATATCATTCCCAGCTCTGATTCCCCAGCAATGCCGGGATTGCATGGGGAACGCAAAAGGAGAATTGTCCTGCATATTTCATTTGTGCTCAAGGAATACAAGAAGATTTTCAGCTATATTTATAAATAGGATTGATCTCATTTTTACTTCATTAATCTTAGAATTTAGAGTAATTTTTACCTCACATAATCCAAAGCCTATTTCTGGAAGTCAGGGCATGGCATTTTCTTCCTTACACTCATGTTTGTGTTTTGATTTTTAGACTCATGTGGTATTTTCTCTCTGTAAGATGAGGAAAATTTATTATAGAATGCACATTTGTGTTTTAGAGTCAGGTGAAATGAAATAAGACACCCCAAAATGGTTTGACATAGCAAAATAAGAAATACTGACCAATTGGCTGGCATGTAGGAAGATAAGCCTTGACATTTTTCATGAAAATCTGCATGTTCCCTGTTGGAACACATACACTATATTAAAGAGTCATTCTATTGGAAGCAGATGACCCCACCTCTTCAACGGCCTGGGTTTATCTAAGAGGGCAGTAGCAGCTTTGGATGTAGAATCAGAGCAGTGATTTTTCATCTGAGCTCATCTATGAAAGCTTGAATAAACTATTTGGTCATCCTGAGCTTCATTTCTCTCTGGATATTTCTTTTGCTATGTTCTTTACCTGCTTGATATTTGACAATTAAATAACATGAAACTAATTATAATAATAATATCAACTATATTAATTGCTCACCCTGGGTCAAATTTATGCATGTGTTTTCTCATTTAATCCTCCTAACTCTACAAGGAAAGAAGTTTCCTTACATTTATTTTGCAGGTGAGAAAAACAAAGATTCCTTAGGCTTGGAAGAGCAATCAGATATACTCAGGATCACACATATTTTTTTAGTGGTCTCTATATTCTTGTTAGGACTCAGTGGCAGTTGCTTAATTCCAGAATCTGGAGCGTCAATCAATCCATATGCATATGTATAGATGCGTGGAAATGATTAACCACATACAGATCATTGCTACTATAAGAAGATTAGAAATAATGTAATTGGGAATACCTTTGCCTTTTTTCCCCCTCATTTTAGAAATACATTTTTTATATCTTTATTGGAGTATAATTACTTTACAATGTTGTGTTAGTTTCTGCTGTACAACAAAGTGAATCAGCTCTATGTATACATATATCCCCATATCCCTTCCCTCCTGAGCCTCCCCCCACACCCTTCCTATCCCCCCCCTCCATGTTGTCACAAAACATCGAGCTGATTTCCCTGTTCTATGCAACAGCTTCCCACTAGCCATCCATTTTATATTTGGTAGTGTATATATGTCAATACTACTCTCTCACTTAGTCCCAGCCTGCATTTCCTTCACTGTGACCTCAAGTCTGTTCTCTACATCTGCGTCTTTATTCCTGCCCTGCCACTACGTTCATCAGTACTGTTTTCTTTTTTCTTTTTTTTTTTTTTTTGGATTCCATATATATGCATTAGCACACGGTATTTGTTTTTCTCTTTCTGACTTACTTCACTCAGTATGACAGACTCTAGGTCCATCCACCTCATTACAAATAACTCATTTTTGTTCCTTTTATGGCTGAGTAATATTCCATTGTACATATATGCCACATCTTCTTTATCCATTCATCTTTTAATGGACATTTATGTTGCTTCCATGTCCTGGCTATTGTAAATAGTGCTGCAGTGAACATTGTGGTACATTAGAAATACATCTTTTTTTTTTTTTTTTTTTTTTTTTTCCATAATACCTAACTGGACTACCCTGGGTTTTTTGTTTGTTTGCATGTGTGTGTGTGTGTGTGTGTTTGTTTTGTTTTATTTCAGTTTTCTTGATCATTATGTGTGGATACACCTCCAAGTACATTTAAACACATTGATGTTATGTTCGAAGAAGGTGAAACTTTTAGGTGATTCATACAATTTTTGATGACAGTAATTACTCCTTGCATTTGTGCACTGCTATTTTAAATAGTAGAATTCCTTTCATTTCTTTTTATCTCTTTTAGATGAGGATGGTGTGTGTTCTTTTGTTCAAGTATGTGGGATATGATTATCATTCTTACTTGACAGCTATGGTGACCTTCCCAAGGGTATTAGTCAGGATCTGAGGACTGAACCTCATATTTCTTAATTCTTATTTCCTGTTTCTTTCCATTAAACATAGACAGTACATTACAGGACTTACAGGATGAAAAATGTCCTTATGGTCACAATGAGAAGAACACTTCATAAAGTGACACATTGTGTGATTTTTAGAACTTGCTCTGTTAATGTGCTGGGTACATTATGGTTCCCAGATTCTACTCATCATTCCTCCTGTCCCACATGTTCTCCCAGTCTTCAGTATAACTCCTCTCTCTGATGTTTTCCTTCCAAACCTAGGAGGGCCTTTTTTTTTTGTACACTGCTATTTACTGTCACCACATTGTTAATATTTTTCAGGTGCTCTTCTTTGTCTTTATTATAATTACAAAACTCCTTCATTTGGTATCAGAGGCTCTTCAGGACCTCACGACTTTACAGTGCATCCCACCCAACATACTCAGTGTCAGACATGAATCTACACAACAGGAGATTTCAGACCTCCTTGCCTTCTCATGTAATAATGTCTCCTAGTTTTTCTTCCCTGGATTTTTTTAGTTCATTTAAACTCATTGAATGGTGTGATTGCATTACGTCCCCTCACAGGATTTTCCCAGTGTTCCTTTGGCAAAAAAAAAATCCTGCCCTTGCTCTGGTTATTGCAATAGAACCGTGTATTATCATCATTTCTGATGAGAGTTCTGTATTCGAGGCGGAGGCGTTGTCTTGTTAACTTTTGTAGTCAGCAAGGTAGATAGCAGGATGCTTGATGCTTAATGAATTGAACTGACTCAGTTTACAGCTGCATACAAGATATGTATAAATTACAAAAAAAAACCAACTTCTGTATCTCAGGGCTAATTTGATAAGTTACAAGTCATTTTCAACTTTCAGAACTACACGTCTATGAGTGCAAGCCCTTTAAAGAGAATTCTATGTCTTATTCATTATGATGAGCTGGCCTTGTTCTTTCAGGTCATATGTTGTACTTTTAATCATGTTTGCTACTGTTTTGGCTTCACAGACAACCATGCAGTCAGTCACCATATTGAGCCCTTACTATGTGCTAAACAAATGCTTAAAATTTAAAGAGCTGTGTATCATTGAAAACTGACAAGAAACTAGACTGAAGCTTTCCATTATTTCCCAGTTTATAAATGGGAAAACTGAAGCTCAGAGAGATTAAGAAACTTATCTAAAATCTTCCAGTCACAAAATTCTATAAATTTAATGTCAGTAGGACATCAAAACATATGTTTAACTACTATATGACTATGCTTTGCCTTTAAGTCATTATTAAAACATGTCTCTTTGTCAGTATTAGAGAGAAAAATTCCAGGCTAAGAAAAGTGCCAAATCACTAAATATTGCAGAACTTTGTGATGGACTGTAAATAGTCAAAACTCTACAGAAATGGTCAGATAGCCAATCACCTTTTTGCATTCTAGTTTTCCTGGCAAAACTAAAGGCATTAAATTCATGAGATATATCAGTAATCTCTTTTGATTTCATTTTTACCTAGTATCTTCATATTATGTAGCTTCCTAAGTAATTTTCTTACTTTTCTCCCTTAAAGAAGAAAGATTTCAGATAAGGTTAGTTCTAAACAGTTGACAGTTACATTACTCATAGTAAATTAATTGATTTACATGTACACGCCTAGTTCATTCTCTTGGGAGAACTCTTGAATTTGAGTTTGTAAATGTAAGTTAGCATCCAAGGTTAAAGACAATTCTACAAGAACCAGCATCACAGTAAAATGATGTTATTCATGAAAATCAGTTTGTTAACCCTGCCTGTTTTACCAAGATAAGAGAGTGTGAGATTGGTGACCATGATGGCAATGAGTGTGACTTTTTATTTAAATTTAAAAATCTTTTAACCATTAAGTTCTCAATAAATGTTTGTTTATTGCATTCCTCTATCCTGAATTAAATTATGCTAAATGTAATTTAATTAACCAATATAATAAGCCTGTATTGTACAGATGGTACAGATAATTAACTTTTATTTTAAAATTTTATTTAAGAAAAGTTCTAAATAAATTGAGCCAGGTTGTATAGTTAGAAGTAGGAGAGACAGAACTCAAAACATGGGTTTTCAATTACAAAGTCACTGCTGGGTCCTAATTTAAAGGTCTTGATATATTTAAAAATATATAGTCCTCTTAAAAGAAAGAGGAAAAAAAAGTTTGATATTTCACAGTCTGTGTATTGGACTGTCATAAAAATGAAAAAGAAAATCTGTTCAAATTAACCATTTTTTCTTTTCTTTCTTTATTTCAACCAGCTTTTCAACCCAATCCATGAGGTTTTCAAAAATTAAGTGAATACTTTTCTTTCAGTTACCAATTTATGAAGAGATTTTTAACCAACACTTGTTATTTGTGATCTTTTTGATGATAGCCATTCTGGCAGGTATAAGGTGATATCTCATTGTGGTTTTGATTTGCATTTCTGTGATGATTAGCGATGTTGAGCATCATTTTATGTGCCTGTTAGACACATCTACATGCCAGACAGAGAAGGTCAAATAGTCTATGTTATAACATATGTGAAACCTAAAAAATCAAATGAACAAATATGTATAATAAAACAGAAACAGACTCACAGATCTAGAGAACAAACTAGTGGCTACCAGTAGGGAGAGGAAAGGAGGGAGAGGCAAGATAGGGGTAGAGGATTAAGAGATACAAACTACTATGTATAAAACAGATAAACAAGAAGGATCTATTGTACAGCACAGGGAAATATAGCCATTATTTTGGAATAACTTTGAATGGAGTATAATCTATAAAAATATTGCATCACTATGTTGTACGCCTGAAACAAATATGTTGTAAATCAACTATACTTAGTTATAACAAAGAACCTACTAGCCAAACAGAGTAAAATGCTGGGTTTTTAATTTTTTCCATATAATGTGGAGCTTTCTTATCATGTGTATTAGGTGAATAAATAAACAATGAAGTACTTATTCAAGTTGAGTTAGAGTTTTGTTTTTCCATGGGAACTTTTGTCTGCAATTTTCAAACAGACATTCGCAAAGGCAAGCTTTTGGATTGATTTGGCTCTTCCAAATACTATTTATTTTTCTCCATCTTTGCATATTCTGACCATATCTCTCTCTCTTCTTGTCTCTAGGTCTTTGCTCCTCCTCCACACTGCCACCACGTTGTTCTGTCTAAAGTCTTGCTTGGATCACACTCCCTAATCAAAACTTCCCAATGGTTTCTATAACCATTACATAAATTGAAAACATTTTGGTCCAGAATTCAAAGGATTTTAGAGTCTTTTTATTACCTCTTCCTTGCTAGCTTCCAATACTCCTATTTCACTTCATTCAAATTGAGCTACCTCTGTTCCCAGTCCGTGATTTATGTTTACATTTTAGATCATTCTTGATCCAGGAGGGAGAATGGCTTAAGTGGTAGTGACTCTAGAAGGAAAGATAATACAGATGCAAGAATAGAAAAGACAGTCAGATATGTAATAAAGGTGTTTTCTTTAAATAAAGAAAAATATACAGCAAGAAGTAGAATGAAAAGATTGGGTCCCAGAGAGAAAAATACTGAAGTTCAACAAATGTTTAGATATACCATGGTGAAGTTGTCAGAACCACTGAAGAAAAAATAATGGGAAAATACATATCATAAAAATGCTAACAGGAAGAAAGGCAACAATATTATGCAACAAGCCTGAATTTTTTTTTTTTTTTTTGCGGTACGCGGGCCTCTCACTGCTGTGGCCTCTCCCGTTGCGGAGCACAGGCTCCAGACGCACAGGTCCCGCGGCCATGGCTCACAGGCCCAGCCGCTCCGCGGCATGTGGGATTTTCCTGGACCGGGGCACGAACCCGTGTCCCCTGCATCGGCAGGCGGACCCCCAACCACTGCGCCACCAGGGAAGCCCCCAGCCTGAATTTTTATGTTTAAAAAATTAAATGAAAGAAAAAAGATGATTATATTTTTTAAAGCGATGACGATGATATAATGATATCCCAAGAAATTACAAATTTATCAGTTGAAAGTGTTGATTGGACAATGATGATCAAAGAAGTATATATTGTGTTGAAATAGTTGCTAGCAATTTAACTAAAATACATAAACTGAGAGATGTTAATAAATTAGGAAAGAGGGTATAGATTGAAAATACATGAAAACAGACAAAATAAGAAGAAGGAGTCATGGGAACTGTAAATATTTACATTCTTTTAGCTTCAGGAGTGAGAGGATCCATCTTGAAAAAACTACATTTGAAATTTAAATGAAGGCTTAATTGGGCAGGTTTTCCTCCCCATCACAGTGGCAATAGCCCTCTCAACTTCTGATCATCATTTTTTCATAAGAAAAAAATCTTGAAAATTTACTAGACAGTGATTGAAGCAGTGTAAAATGTGATCCAGCTAATGCCTTACTGGAGGGAAATCCGGGGAGGGGTTTGAGATGGATTTGTGACACTTGCAAAGCATTAGACCATTAAGATGAGAAGTTGAATTATATAAAACAATTGAGTAGGTACTCAGTTCAATATGCACATGTTATTTGTCATGGGTTTAGCTGCAACAAATGCAAATACCTATGTTTTTGAAGATTCATATCATCAGACGTGTTCCACTAATTTGCATTGCTGCTTGAAGGACACTTGACTGAAAACAGCGACACTATCCCTTACATGTCTTATAATTTTAACTATAATGTCATCCTGCTGTTTAGATTTATTCCCTATACTTTATTGCAGGCTGTTAAAATTGAACTAAAAAAGAATTTGTAGTTTACCTCAATACAAAGTATATTATCTGATAACATCCTTATATGCAAAGAACAGCAACCTTAAGTTATAGTAAAAGATTCAATTTTCAAAAACCATATAATATGAAAACTATTGAGTTTAAATAAGTCTTGACTATGAAAATGATTATTTTTTTGACTAGAGGCTCAAGCTCATAAAGATAAAAATTATTCCAAAATTATTGTGGGAATTCAATGGGTTTTGAATAAACATATTAACAAGATTCACAGGAAAAAAAGGGGAGTATGAACAAGCTCAATCAAATGTCCATGTAAAAAATAAACATGCAACAATACCTTGTTTTGAAAAAGAAGAATAATTAGAATATAATTCAACCTACAAGATAATATTTTGGAAGAAAAACTGATTTTGTACTCTATTCTCACAACCAAATAAATTACAGATGGTTCAATGATTTAAATTTTGAAAGATTACTATAAAGAAATTAAAATATGAAATTTATATTTCATATTAATATGCAAAATATAGAGGCCAAAAATATGTGCTGAAAAAAAAAAGCGCAGCATGAGAATTGTGAGTTAAGTTTTATTTGGGGAAAAATGAGGACAATAGCCCAGGAGATAGCATCTCAGGTAGCTCTGAGAAACTGCCTGAGATAGGTAGGGGGAAGAGGAAGGGGGAAGATCAGTATTATATATGATTTTAGTGAAAGGGGGTACATGCCATCAAGCACACATTTTTTGCAGAAGGTTGCTGCTAGTCTCGTGAAGGTTACTACAAGTTACAAGGAGCAGATATCAGCATGAATGATTTTAGTGCTTTTCTAGATATGAGGATATGCAATAATTGGGCTCATAAAGTCTTCTCCTGAAAATATCTAACTATATAAAGACCTGTTCTGTCAGTTTTTTCCCAGAGCACAAAGTACCTCATTCCTGATCTCCACCCTGAACTCCTTTCAAGGTGTGTTGAAGGTCAGTGGTTGCAACCACTTGTGATTTAATCCTTGTAGAGGCAAGATGGCAAGTACCATTTTTTAGTTGTCAAAAGGGAAGGTAGTTAAATTTGGCAATTTAAAATTATGAAAGTTCCATGTGAAAAGTAATAGACAACTTATAAATTAGTGAAAAATTGAAGTACACATGACAAGAAAGTACAAATTTATTTAAGAAATAAGGAACATAATTATATTAACAGGAAGTCAATAACTTTTAAAAACCATTAATCTATGACTGGATGCACAAACATATGCATAATAGCAAAAATGTAAATTAATTTTAAAGGCAAAAAGATGTAATATTTTTTATCTACTTAATTGTGGAAAAATAAATATTTTTAAATACCAAATTTGGATGTTTTGGGAAAATAAGTACTTCATGAACTGGGACAATATAATTAGATAGTTTCACAATGTCAATCAAAATTTCAACTGTGTATATCCTTTGAAAATAAAGTTCTACTTCTAGAAAATTATAAGTATCCTTTCACCTGTGTATAAATATTTTATGAAAGAATATTCAATGAAGTATTTCCTTGTGAAAGCAGAGAATAAAACAATCTAATTGCCCAGAAGGCGGGGTGGGCTAATGAAATGTGGGATTCAAATGCAAGGGAGTACTCCACAGACAGACACAGAAAGGCTAGGGAGCTTGAATGTACTAAAAGGAAAAAAGACAATATTTTGCATGTAAAAGGAAATATGCTCTGCCTTGAGTAAAGAATGAAAGGGATATTCATAGTCCTTGTGTGTGTGTGTGTGTGTGTGTGTGTGTGAGAGAGAGAGAGAGACAACCTATAGAGCAAAGAATGATAAACAATTGCCAAGTGTGACTCTGGAAAGTGGGACTGGAGATCTAGGGTGGGAGAAACACATTTTCTTACTTTTCTGTCTATCTTTGTATTTTTTTAACATGTGTGCATTAAATTCTTAAGTGTTTAAAAAAATACAACTGCTATGTGACCTGAACTTAGATGTAGGAGTCATGATAGAGAAATAACAGCCTTGGAAATTAAACATAAAGATAGCTGTGTCAAAATCTGAGCTAAGAAACACATGAAAAATAGGCATTTTGGGAAGGTGTAGAATTAGCTCAATTTTGGATATCATAATAAAAGCTAAAATGATTCACTCCTTGTAATGTGCTAGTCATAGTTCTAATTACCTCACATGTGTTAACTCTGTCTAATCCCTATAACAACCTAATAAAAAGGTCTTAAGTTCATGATGCCTTTCCAAAATTATTATCACAATTGTACATACAGTGCCTGTGTCATTCATAACAGCACATGCCCGTCAGAGTATGGGACAGTACCCCATGAATAAATATACTAACATTTTTGCAGAACATACATGCATATTTACACTGAGTGTGATAAAGAAACTCTTAGCCTCTAGGCTATCTTAACCTGAAAGGTTTGAAGTTCTTTTGGAACATCCAAGGAAAGGCATACAGTTATGAAATTCAGAAATGGATCTGGGTGTCATGACCAGACGATGGTTGTTGTAGGCACACGATGGATGAAATTATCTAAGGTCAGCGTACATGCTGAGAGAGGAAACTGACTTGTGATTTGAACCTGAAGCGTGTCAGCATTTAAGAGACCAGTGAAAGACACGGGTCAGTAACTGTATGCATGAAGCATTCTCAGGAAACACACATATGTTTTTCTATTTCGTCTTTCCATTAATTCCATCAGATAGATGTTGTCATCTCCATTTGTTAAATTGGGAGGCAGACTCTATTAATTAACATAGTTAGATCACAAGTTAGTGACCGTTAATGGTTCTGTGCTGTTCCAAAGACACTGCTTTTTTCTACCACACTGCACTACACAAAATGGGGGAGACTTACATGGACTAAGAATGCCACCTGTCATATGTACCAAAATGTTCATAGCAGCCCTATTTACAATAGCCCGGAGATGGAAACAACCTAAGTGTCCATCATCGGATGAATGGGTAAAGAAGATGTGGCACATACATACAATGGAATATTACTCAGCCATAAAAAGAAATGAAATTGAACTATTTGTAATGAGGTGGATGGACCTAGAGTCTGTCATACAGAGTGAAGTAAGTCAGAAAGAGAAAGAAAAATACTGTATGCTGACACATATATATGGAATTTAAGAAAAAAAAAGGTCATGAAGAACATAGGGGTAAGACAGGAATAAAGACACAGACCTACTAGAGAATGGACTTGAGGATATGGGGAGGGGGAAGGGTAAGCTGTGACAAAGTGAAAGAGCGGCATGGACATATATACACTACCAAACGTAAGGTAGATAGCTAGTGGGAAGCAGCCGCATAGCACAGGGAGATCAGCTCGGTGCTTTGTGACCGCCTGGAGGGGTGGGATAGGGAGGGTGGGAGGGAGACGCAAAAGGGAGGGGATATGGGAACATATGTATACATATAACTGATTAAATTTGTGATAAAGCAAAAAAAATAAAAAATAAAAAAAAAAATAAACAACCCAATCCCAAAATGGGCAGAAGACATAAACAGACATTTCTCTAAAGAAGATATATAGATTGCCAACAAATACGTGAAAGTATGCTCAACCTCACTAATCATTAGAGATATGCAAATCAAAACTACAGTGAGATATCACCTCACACCTGTCATATTGGCCATCATCAAAAAATCTACAAACAATAAATGCTGGAGAGGGTGTGGAGAAAGGGAACCCTCTTGCACTGTTGGTGGGAATGTAAATTGGTACAGCAAATATGGAGAACAGTATGGAGGTTCCTTAAAAAGCTAAAAATAGAACTACCATACAACCCAGCAGTCCCACTACTGGGCATATACCCTGAGAAAACCATAATTCAAAAAGAGTCATGTACCACAATGTTCACTGCAGCTCTATTTACAATAGCCAGGACATGGAAGCAACCTAAGTGTCCATAGACAGATGAATGGATAAAGAAGATGTGGCACATATATACAATGGCATATTACTCAGCCATAAAGAGAAACGAAATTGAGTTATTTGTAGTGAGATGGATGGACCTAGAGTATGTCATACAGAGTGAAGTAAGTAAGAAAGAGAAAAACAAATACCGTATACTAACATATATATATGGAATCCAAAAAAAAAAAAAAAAAAAAGGTTCTGAAGAACCTAGAGGCAGGCCAGGAATAAAGATGCAGACGTAGAGAATGGACCTGAGGACAGGCGGAGGGGGAAGGGTAAGCTGGGACGAAGTGAGAGAGTGGTATGGACATATATACACTACCAAATGAAAAACCAATAGCTAGTGGGAAGCAGACGCATGGCACAAGGAGATGAGCGAGGTGCTTTGTGTCCACCTAGAGGGGTGGGATAGGGAGGGTGGGAGGGAGATGCAAGAGGGACAAGATATGTGGATAAATGTATATGTATAGCTGATTCATTTTGTTATATAGCAGAAACTAACACACCATTGTAAAACAATTATACTCCAATAAAGATGCTAAAAAAAAGGGATAAAAAAAAGAATGCCACCTGTCATATCAGCATACAAAGATGTTGCAGCCATCAAGACATCAGCCATTACAGCTCCACCCACAATGGTGACTGGGAACTCAGGATGGAAACAGAATGCCCACCGTCAAGCCTTCAGCCACTGCGGTCACCCCCAAGGATGCACCCTGAGAAGATTCGGGAATGGAAGAAAAACAGCTACTGGTCCTAGATAGCTGAGGTGCAGATTAAAGGAATGATTTCAATGAGCCCATACTTTTGCATCTTCCCTTACATAGAAAAGCGCTAAATTTATTAACTTAAGATGCCTGGTTTTCTTTAATTAACAGTAATCTTTTGATGTTCCCACTACCTGGCTTTTGTTACAGAACTCCTATATATCCTGGCTCCCCCGTTACCTCTTTGGAGCTGTCCCTCAGAGATATCTGAGAGTCCTGTCTCCCTGAGAGTTATCTCAAAGTCCTCAGAAAATCCATTGAATAAAATATAACTCTCAACTTTTAGGTTGTACATTTTTTTCAGTCTACATTTAGAATCAAAATGTTTTTACTAGTTTTATTACCTCTATTATTAACTATATCTGAGTTTAATCAATTAAGTTATTTAATGTATTAAATTATTAAGTTATTTAATTTAATGATTTATTCTTTGTAAACTACTTCATTGTGTATGAATTTAACTTTTATTTATTCCAAAAATCTTGATTGCATACCCATAGGCACTGGAGAATCTACTAGATGCTTGGGATAAAATAATTAAAATTTCCCTTTTCAAGTAGCTTATGGAACTAATAGATAGCTAGTTACAGAACAAGGTGGTAATAGCTCTCAGGAGGATCACAAAACACACTTGGGAGATGTCAGAGGTTCTTTCTCCAAGGAGCCGAAATCTAAGCTGTGAACTATAAGTATGAATGGGAAAAAGAGGGCAAATTCTTCATGCAGCGTCATGAGAAGAAGTCTCCTGGTAGATTACACAGGATGAGCAAAATATACACATGATCAAATACATGACAGTGTAGATCAGAAAGAAGTTTGCTGTGGTTGCATGATTATGTAAAAGAAAGGAGATGTAGAGGAGAGGGCAGAGGAATAAGGGTATAGATCAAGAAAGCTATTCATGCTCCCTGCTGGGGGGCTTTGGTTACTGCATGCTGTCCGGCTATCCCAACAGCATGGACTCACAAAGAAGCTTGACAATTAACTTGGAGCTTCCATTTACGTATCTCTGCATGGAACAAGTTCTGCAGCAAAAACATAGGTGAGAACGTTGATCCGGTGAAAAGCGCACTATATGTGAAATATTATTTTGATTCTCTATAAGGGAGAGAGTTACCATTTTCAATTACGTGTTATTCCCATGGTTTGGATCTCGAGTAACATAAAGCTCGAATGTTGCTCCTGGTATTTCAGAATTCAACTGCAACTGAGCAGCCAACACAGTAATGGCATTTATTTAATTCTTTCAAGGCAGTGTGTAGTAGTGGGAGGTACCTGGATATCAGAATAGAAGGTCTTGTGTTATATGTCAATTAAATCTCAGTAAAACCGGGGGAAAGGTCCTGTCCTTTCCACCTGCAACCTGTGTTACACTGGGAATATATTTTTTTAAATTTCTTGAACTTTCATTTTTCCACCCACTAAATCGTTCTCTTCAGAAGTAGAAATCATGAAGTTGAGCTCTCATTCCACCTTATGTTTTTTGAAAATGGTGATTCAAAAAATTCTTGTTTTATTCTGAAGCTGTATGTCCTTACCTGCTGGGTGGTGGTGGAAAAGTGTGCTTAGTCTATTGACATTTGAGTTTGCAAAGGAGAGAAAAATGAGTGCAGCACACATGATTAATATTAATAATAATAATAAAAGCTGCCAGAAAGCTTTCCCACTAATCTTTTATTATTCAGGCTCTGGTGCATAATGAACATTCTGAATATTTAATAACTGAAAGAGAGAAAAGCCAACTGAAAGAACATCTTGAGCTGTCATATATATGCATGAAAAAGCTCCTTATCCCACGAGGAGAGAGAACAGACTGGATCTGTCAATGGTAAAATATGACATTTTTACACCCCTAGTCAAATGTCACTACAGATTGCAAGTGACATATTATAATGAAGAACAACTTCCTATAGAATATGAAAAATATAAATGCTTCCTTTCCTTGCTAAGAATTTATACTGAAAGGTAAGTATAGTGCATGTAAAATCCCACTGAAGCTACTTAATGTACTTTCTATTTTCACTCCGATATCATCAGGTGGTGAGAGTGACTTGGTCTATTTAAAAGCAGGTTGTAATTTGCATACACAGAGACACCAGAAAAGCAGATAAGTGAGGATTTTCTTGGGGAGAAATGGTTGATCAAGCAAGAAATAATGAGGAAATGATGGAATAAAAATATCTAGGCCTTTGTACTTTGTAGAAAAGTTGTTTTCTTCTTTATTCTTCTTCCTTTCTTTCTGGATGTTCACGACAGGGCACCAACACCTCCTTAGGGCAAAGGCACCTTCCTCCAAAGCACATAAAGACTTTATGAGGTACAAAGTTTTCTTAAGAAGATGAGATTTTTCCAATTTACTTCACCCTTGAAATCAAATTAGTTTGCTGTATTGTGTGAATTGTGGCTTTTATCTTTCTTTTTATATTAAGCATTTTCAGTATAACAACAGAGACTAAGAGAATAGTCGGTGGAAGGGGATATACCCTAGTGCAATTGATTTTTATTTGGAGAATAAAAAAAGTACCATCAAAAAAATTTAGCCTTCCTTTTTATGGGATAAACTGTTTACACTACATTTTTCCTTCTTCATTTATAAACTGTCACGCTGTCAGATGAGGTCTCATTGTTATATCTTCTTTGCTTCCACTGTGCTCTTATTCCTAGTCCAGAAAACAATAAAATGGTTTTCAACATTGGATTTCATCTTCATTAATGTTTATCTACTTGTATTTCGCATAGTGAAGTGTTCACTAAAAGATTGACAAGTCCTGAAGTCGAGGTTAGAAGTCCTCTAATTACTGCCAACTGGAATTCCCTAAATGTGCCTAAGATCACAGAACTGCTGGGTGTTGAGAAAGATTTCTGTTTAACAATGTACTGTGACAGACACCAGCATCCCTGGACTCTGTAACATCTGCAGGCTGACAGGGACCTATAGAGTTAATCAGTCCATTCCCAGTTCTAAAATAGTTATGAAACTAAAGCAGGAAGATGGAAATCCATTCCATTATGAACGTTCAAAACTTATTGGGTATATAAAAAGTCCACTATATCTTTCTCCACCAATTTTTACAACCCAGGTACATTTTACTAGGTCTGGAAGTATTCTCCTTCATTTAACAGAAAATATGCCTTCCAAAAACGCATGGAGATATTGAAACTGAAGGTTTTTGTTTGTTTGTTTTTTTAGATAAACAACAAGGATTTACTTTATAGCACAGGGAACTAAATTCAATATCTTCTAATAACCTAGAATGGAAAACAATAAGAGGCTGTACACCTGAAACTCAACACAGTATTGTAAATCAACTACAGTAAAATTAAAAAAAAAAAAAAAAAAAAAAAAAGACTAGTGGAGCAGGCGGGTGGGTGAGTCCAGCCTCTGCAGAAGGAGGGAAAGAGGAGACAAGAAAAGGGGGGGCGGGCGTGGAGGCATTGAATCCTGTCTCCATTCCTCCTTGGGTCTTTTAACGCTTAACAAACCCCGAAAGCAAAGTGGCATCATTACCCTTGAATTTACTCGTTCAAAGTCCTTTCGCCCTCCAAGGGCCAGGTCCTGGCCAAGGAGGTGTCCTTGCGGTGACCAATTGCACTGCCCCTGAGCGTTCATCCAGACTGGGTCCTCCCACCAGTGCCCAGGCCCGGCTGAGGAGGCGGATCTCTGCTGGCAGCGCCTTCAGGGCCAGATCCCCAGACCCTGCCCTGCTGTCACCATGCAGAGAGCACGGCACCCAGGACACAGCTGGCCCTACCGTAGCGCTGCGATCCCCAGATCCCCTTGCATCTGTGCTGGAGTGGGGTATTGGGAGAGGGGAGAGCGTGTGTGCAGACTCACTAGAACCTGGAGCGCCGTGTGCTCAGAGCTGAGCCAACTACCACTTGGTGTCCCTAGAAATGGCTGCTGCAAACCTAGGTTTATCGTATTTGCCCTTCTGGTGCATTTCTTAAATATATATCCACTGCAGAGTGACCAGGATCTGATGAAAAGTCAGTCCTTCACCTGCTCTGCTCTCAAGAAAAAATTTTGGCCACAAATGCACTTTAGAAGGTTTACATGTTGAAAAAGGCAAGTAGCTGAGTCATTGACTCTTTTTATTTATTTATTTTTAACATCTTTGTTGGCGTATAATTGCTTTACAGTGGTGTGTTAGTTTCTGCTATATAACAAAGTGAATCAGCTATACGTATACACATATCCCCATATCTCTTCCCTCTTGCGTCTCCCTCCCACCCTCCCTATCCCACCCCTCTAGGTGGTCACAAAGCACCAAGCTGATCTCCCTGTGCTATGCAGCTGCTTCCCACTAGCTATTTTACATTTGGTAGTGTATGTACGTCCATGCCACTCTCACTTCATCCCACCTTAACCTTCCTACTCCCCGTGTCCTCAAGTCCATTCTCTACATCGGCATCTTTATTTCTGTCCTGCCCCTAGTTTCTTCAGAACCTTTTTTTTTTTTTTTTTAAGTTCCATATATATGTGTTAGCATATGGTATTTGTTTTTCTCTTTCTGACTTACTTCACTCTGTATGACAGACAGGTTCATGCCCCGGTCCGGGAAGATCCCACATGCCGCGGAGCGGCTAGGCCCGTGAGCCATGGCCACTGAGCCTGTGCGTCTGGAGCCTGTGCTCCACAACGGCAGAGGCCACAACAGTGAGAGACCAGCGTACCCCCCCCAAAAAAATAATATATATATATATATATATATATATATATATATATATATATAGTCTTAACATAGGGAAATATAAAAATTTATTTATTATTTTAATATATTATATTAAAAAAAAGCACAAGCCATGGAAGAAAAGATTGATAAATTTATGTATTAACATGTGTAAATTTCTGTGCTTAAAAAAATAACAAAACTGACGTGATAAGCCACAGATCACCAGAAGATATTTGCAACAAATGTATTACACCAGAATCTAAAATAAAGAACCACAAATAAGTAGAAATAAGATAAACATTCTAATAGGGAAAGATTGTGAATAGGTAATTAACAGAAAATGAAGTTCTAGTTAACAATAAACTTATGAAAATTTGCTGAACCTCTCAAGAGGATAGAGCAAACAAGTTAAAACCACAGGGAACCACCTTTCACATTACTACTCTATTTTTCTAGAGAGGGTGGAGAACAGGCAATACTAAGTCTTGATGAAGATGTAGATCAGTGGGAGTGCTTGTGTAATTCTTTTGTTAATGGGATTACAGATGTCAATTGCTACAGTCTCTTCAAATAATTATTTGGTTTTTCATATTAAAGGTGATAGTACACTTATTCTGTTACCTAGAATTCTCTGTTAGAGAACCTCTTATATGTTTACAAAGGAGACACATATCTTAATTTCTATTATAGATAACATTGCTTTGTTATGTGTGTCTATACATGGAAATACATGTGTATGCATTATACACATACACCCACAGTAACACAATCGTTTTCCCATCAACAGAAGAATTGGTAAATTAATTGTGGTTTATTTGTACAATAGGACACTATAAACAGTGAAACTAGAAACTCTGGAGTAAAAGATGTCAACATGAAGACTTTGACAAAACTATTGACTGAGGAAACATACACACAATAAATAACCACTTAGATAAACATAAAAAAAAACAACATGTAACATAATAGTTTTTATATATTGTTCCATATATGTATATATTTACTATAAGAGTATATACATATACATGTGAATATGAAATCAAATTCATATTACTGTTGATCACTGGAAAGGACAACAATTGTATCTGATGCAACCAGATAGGTATCAGGTACCACAACTAGGTTGGTAATATAAAATTTATTTATAAAGCTGGTGGTGAGCTGGGAATATTTTATTTTATTCTTTATGTGTTTGCTGTATTTTAAATAATTTAAAAAACTAATTAGGTGTATAACATACACTACTAATAATGAGCATTTAAGAAATATGTAATGTAATTCTCTTTATGTATTCTTTTCCACAACACAATCATTCTCCAAATTTTTGGAACCCTCAAATTATCCTCAGCAGCGTACAAATCACCCTGAATAACTTCTGAATAGCTAAATAATTTCAATATATTTGCTACTGCTACATGTCTTTCTGGGCAGTTATGTAGACCATGTTCTGGAATGTCTAGTCCAATTTGTTCAAAGAAAAGTATAAAGGATTAAGAGGCTTAATAATGCTTGATAAATTAATTTTAATAAGAAACTACAATTAATATTTTAAAATAAATTTTAGAGTAGGAACATGGTTACAGGTATTGAATACATTTTATTCAAATAGAGATATAATCAAATTGAAAGTCAAGGTTAGCATCACGGTGGTATGAGCTCTCTCCTTTTTTTCACTCAATAATACCCTTTTATTTTTAATTCTGAGTCCTGTGAATATATTGCCTACTCAAAAATTTTAAAATGCTAACACTAGGGGGAAAAAAAGAAAGAAAATCAAAGTCCCACTATTTACAAAATTTAAGTACCCAAGGTCTAAACTACAGGGATCTTTAATTTCATGCATAGTTAAATATAATTTTCTTTGAGGGAAAAAAAAGCATAGTTAAATAACAAATTACAACACTAACAGTGTTCCCATAATCATTAAATATTCTTTTCTTATTGATTCTTCCCTATCATTACAAAGCCTATCCATGAAGCAGTGAATTTTGAGAGGGTACATAGGTTTTTAAGACTTGAAGGAAATTCTGTAAGGCACAATACTTTTAGATATCTCATTCACTCAGTTATTAATTCATTAAATGCTGAACTGATCACCTACACCATGTTAGGGTAGAAAATATTCATCCCTTATGGGCTTTGAAATCCAGCAGTTATACGGACAAAAGGTAACACACACACACACACACGTGCATGGACTTTGGATTCAACATAAACAATATCTAGTCTAGAAAGCTTTGTGTATATGCCACAATTAGTGGCTTCAGTAAGTGATATTCAAAATCAATAATTCCTGAAATAATAAAGCCCATGAGTAATTTTCAGGGATCTATAAAAAGACGGGTTTCATTGTTTCTTATACATTATAATGGCAAAGATTTATTTGAAAAAAAAGACTGTGGGCTTCATGATCCGCTGACCATCATGCTATAATGGTAAATAGGGGCAGCATGGTGGCAGGTTATGTCTTCATACAGAAGATGAACAAAAAGTGCTCTTTCCATTGTCTCTTAAGCTCAATTCTTCATCACTGTGCAGAGATTACTCTCAGTAGAGTATCTGAAGGAATTCACCCACTGTGCATGAGTTCAGAGGAGAGAAAACTCAAAGTTGCCTGGGGTAGACACAAAAGACTTTGATGGAGAAGAATTTGGCAAATTTTTACAGGGGAAGAGGATGGGAAAAGATAGCAGGAGACATTTCTCTGAATAGCAATTTTTCCCCCTCAGGTAGGTTGATCTTAAACAACCTCAAGTAATTTAACCATTTAATTTTCAAGAAGTCTTGCTACCCAAGCAGGTGCTAGAAGTCAAGCAAGCAAATACACTTAGTATTCAGAGAGAGGCTGTGTTTTGTCTTTCCTGTAGTGTTACATAATTAAGATAGGCATTGAGATAAAAGATAAGCAAATATATTGCTTTTCTATTGTCCATTTAGGTAGTCTGAGAGATTCTTCAAAACTAATCTGTGTTGAGTTGCAATACTGTTTGAATAATAATGTCTGAGATTAATATAAAAACCTTCTCCAAGGAGCTAAAGGAGTTTTATGGACGTTGCCTGATTAGTCTTCTTAAGACTTCGTGTAAAAGAGGCCTGGGGCTAGTGACCCCATAATCACAAATGAGAAAATGTAGATATGAAATTCTAACTAACATCACTTAGCAAAGCAGTAGTCATGGCTACTTGAAGATGCTTCCCAACCCTACCAAATGTCCTTTCTTCCATGCCAGGTGTTATCAGCTTGTTAGGTAAAGGCATGAACATGGGGCTTACAAATAGAGAAACTTGGTTTGAAATTCCAGTTCTGCTTGTTATTAAACTATATGATCTTGGACATGTTTAATACATCTAAAGCTTCTAGAAAGAAAATCTTTCTGAAAAATCTTCCTCACCTGTAAAATATGAATAGCCAGAATAGTGTCATTTTGAAGACTTAATTGAATAAAGCATATAAAGCTCCAGGCACTGTAACTTAAAGTAAGTGCTCAACCAATGTTAGTTCCCTTAACAACATAATATTAGTTCTCAAATACCACATCCAGGGCTTCCCTGGTGGCGCAGTGGTTGAGAGTCCGCCTGCCGATGCAGGGGACATGGGTTCGTGTCCCCGTCCAGGAGGATCCCACATGCCGCGGAGCGGCTGGGCCCGTGAGCCATGGCCACTGAGCCTGCACGTCCAGAGCCTGTGCTCCGCAACGGGCGAGGCCACAACGGTGAGAGGCCCAAAAAACCACATCCAATATATCCAATACAAAGGCCAGACCAATATTTATTTTTTTTAATTTTTATTGAAATATACTTGATATACAATATTGTGTTAGTTTCAGATGTACAGCAAGTGATTCAGTTATATATACACACACACATATGTATTCTTATTTTAGATTCTTTTCCATTATAGGTTATTACAAAATATTGAGTATAGTTCCCTGTGCTATACAGTAGGTCCTTGTTGGTTATCTATTTTATATATAGTAGTGTGTTTACGTTAATCCCCAACTCCTAATTTATCCCACCCCCTCCTCTTTCCCTTTTGGTAACCACTATGGAGAACAGTATGTAGGGTCCTTAAACAGCTAAAAATAGAGTTACCATATGATCCAGTGAAAACTATAATTCAAAAGAATACATGCACCCCAGTGTTCTTTGCAGCACTATTTACAATAGTCAAGACATGGAAGCAACCTAAGTGTCCATCGACAAATGAATGGATAAAGATGTGGTATATAGACACAATGGAATATTACTCAGACATAAAAAGGAATGAAATAATGCCATTTGCAGCAACATGGTTGGACCTAGAGATTATCATGGTAAGTGAAGTATGTCAGGTGGAGAAAGACAAATATCATATGATATAGCTTATATGTGGAATCTAAAAAAAATGATATAAATGAACTTATTTACAAAACAGAAATAGATTTACAAACATAGAAAACTGAACCAATATTTATATAACGTATTATGTTGACTTAAAAGTATCAGTCTGCATTCTATTCCTTCAGCAGAGCCTTGACCAACTTCTGGACCCCATCTCATGCTCCAGCTCACTAAGCTGCTTCCTGTATCTCTCCATTGCTGTACAACAGACTCTTATACTCTCTAAATCTTCTGCTTTCTCACTTTTCTCCCTGCTTGCCCACAACACATGTTCCTCATTTTGTGTCCCATTTATACAGGAATTTTCTAAGTGATCTTTTTATAAACTCATTTATGTTGAGTTATTAATGGTTTGAACAAACTGTCTTGGAAAGTCCCTTCCAGGTTTTTTTTTTTCTTTTTCTGCATAAATGAAGCAACTGCCCAAGAGATGAATCCTATAATTTCAAACATTGCAAATATTTAAGGCAAGACTTAAGGATCATTGTCTATACTGCTTCATAAGTCATGTGGGTGGGTGGGATAGGGGTTCAAACACCTACTCACATGCCAGGAACTTATAATCATCTTTTCTAATTAGGAGCACTAGCAGTGTCTGTTATACCAATGTGTTTTATATAGAAAACAAAGTACTTGCTCTCACTCTCAAAAGGATAACATTTAAGTCAGTTAATTATGTGATAATCTTATCTTTTATCTGCATGTATACACAACCACATACATAAGCAAGTTAATTTTAAAAATAACATCAGGAATTCAGAGAAATTAAGTAATTTTATCCTAAATCACACATAACTGCTAAAACCAGTGTACAAAATTTAGAGCATAATGCTTAGCATTTGGCACATAATGCAGATTATTTTTTTCATGAACTGACTGATAAGATCCATGGTCCTTCTTCTGATAAAATGTTGTCATACTATATCATCAAGCCCAGGTTAAAAATGCAATTTTACTTAAACCCAATTTATTATGTTTTATGTCCAAGTGCCCTGTGAAAGGAAGGCGAAGAGAGCTCATAAGTGTGTGTTTTTAGTGGAAAAGCTAAACATAAGAGTGAGATTGAGTTGAATTTTGAACATACTTAGTTTGAAATACAAGTGGCACATTAAAATGTAGATGTCAAATTCAGACTAACGTTTATGCGTCTGGAACTTATAAAGGTGCTCTGGAGTTATGAACTTCAGAGGCACTAGTATACAGACAATATGTGAAACTATTCCACTAAGCTTATAAAATCAATACTTTACTTAACTGCATGTATTTTACATAATAGTTTACTACATGTATTTTGAGTAGCTTATAAACTTTTTAACAAAATGTCTGAGGAAACAAGACCACTAACATCATTCCCCAACACTGGACTAATTGTGTAGCAATTATCAATAAATACTCATTAAGTTGATTTGCTTTGACATGAATAAGCTGTGTGACCATGTTTCTTTCAACACTTATGGGCTTCAATTTTACTATCTATTAAATGGGGGTCTGAGCTAGGCACTGTTTCCAATACCTGTCAAGTCTAAAGCTCTGATTTTATATATTGTTGATTTGTACTATATATCTCTTGTTGGTAGTTTATTAAATGCTTGTATATGGATCTTCAAAAGCCCCTGATTAAGTGAGATATCCTAGTTGTCATTCTGGGTGAGCAAATAAGGGCCTGACTTATGCCCTAGAAATAATTTTATTGTACATAAGTCTATGTGGCCAGGAAATATATTTGGTTCAAGTGGTTGGTTTTCTTATTGAAAAATAATACTGAAAGTTTCATCCTGTTTTATCTATATGAGACAATTTATTTGAGGTGACTTTTATGAATGTGTGATGTTTCACCTATTATGTCTCAGAGAATGGAATACAATTGGAAAATACTTTTTGGTACCAGAAATTTGAAAGTTACTCACTCAAAGGAATTCTATTACGAAGAAACAGGTGATTTTTCCAAATATAAGGTAGAGCTGTAAAGATGGGTATTTGTTACCTATTTGGGTATTGCAGAGATTTCAAAAGATCCTCTTTTTCTGTCATTTCTTTCTCAAAGTATGTTTACTACTTATAGGGCCTTATCGAGTAACTTATGTTCAATGAGCCTCTGTTTTCTCACATCAAAATATTGATATGTTCAAGAACTCGCTCAAAAGGTTAAAATTAGTTTTAAATAATACTACATAAAGTTGAATGTGTAATTATATGAACATATTTATATTATTTAACATAATTTTATCAAACACAGTATTTTTGTATTTTTCATGCTCAACACATGTATTTAACACTTTATTCTGTTTATATTTCAGTAACAGACACATAGTGTGTGCTCAGTGACCATATATACACACACATATATATATGCATAGATATAAATATCTCTGTAGTGATACCCAGATATATATATATAGCCAGATACATGTATATATATATGTGTATATATATATACATATATGTATATATATATATATACACACACACACACACACATATATATATATATAAATAACAAGAGGAAAACAAAATGAGAAATGGTGTTCTGTGCTCAAAATAACTTTAAATCTTCTAGAAGGGAATTTATAAGTGAGGTTAAACAACATAATGAAGGCCATAAAAGAGGTAAGTAAGATGCTCTTGGTATTTAAAGTAAGGGGTGGTTATATCCAGTTGTGAGAAATCAAGAATTATTGGGGTGTCCTGGCCTTGGGAGTCTCCAGCCTAGAGAGAGGGATCTTCCCTTAGATGTATTGATACTTATACAATTAGTTTCTCCTGATTGGTGTGAGAAGACATTTATTTTTCAAAGAATACCCTCAGTAATAAAAGAGCAGTGAGTGACCAAGCCTAAATGAGAAATCTGGGAACGTTTCTCCGAGGTTATTAGATTTGAACTGGATCAGCCTTAAGCAGCGAGAAAGGTGTCCTCAAATGGGACGGGAGGGTTCAGAGTGTGTGAGGGGACTGGAGAGTGACCTGGCTGGCAGTGAGGACCTTGAACAAACACTCACACACTGGGTAGGGAGGCAGAGGAGGAAATGAACTAGAAATTGGTGTTGGGGAACTTTTGAAGATGACTTTACATGCCACAGAGGTGCTTGGCTTTTATTATTATTATCACAGAGGAACCCCAAATAGCCTTTTTTAAGGAATGAGTACTACAGTTACATAATTATCGGTGTGTTGTAGAAAAGAGATTCTGGTTGCCATGTGAAGACTGTAATAAAAGAAATGCCTGTATGCCAGGTAGTGCATTAAGAAGACATATCCAGAATTAAAAAAATAATAATACATAAGGAAACAAACATGAAAACAATGGCATGGGAAATCAAAGGACAGGGCAGGATGGCACACCCTATGAGTTTTCTACAAATAGAAATGAAGCATGAAGATTCACTGATTAAATGTAACATTCCCATAAAACTGGCAGCAGATCATTAGGTGAAGTTGCTGAGTTTCTTCCAGGAGAGGAAGGTTGGAATTAGAGAGAGAATTGAATGTCATTTGTGTAGAGATGACTGTGACAAACACAAGAGAGGGTCATATCTTCAAGACAGTCTCTTAATTTATTAAGGAAAAAAAAAGAGAGAATAGGAAGTTTGTACAGATAACCTAAAAGATCTTCCCTCCATGACCAAATTGATGCTGGGCATTTATTAAATACCAGGTGCTGTTTCATGTCCTGAAGATACAGGTAAGTAACATTGTCAAGGACTTTTCTCTAATGGAACATAGAGTATAGTGGACAGAGATGAAGAGTTTGTACATAAATAAATATATAGACCAATAGATAGGATAACTTTATGTATCAGTCATTGCTAAAATTAAAGATGAGATGGTGGCCGTAAGGCAGAGGTGAAGTCAGACAGCACAGATACAGGTCCGTTTAGGATTCCCTCACTGAAGAGGGGGCATTTGAGCTGAGAACTTAAGTAATAAAAAAGAATGAGCCAGAAAGTGATCTGGGAAGGGCTGTCTCAGGCAGGAGGACGAGGAATTGCAAAGTTTCCAAGAGAGAGAAGCTTTGCATGTTTCGGAAACAGAAAGGAGGTCACAGCGGTTTGTGAGGGTGAGGGGTGAGTAAACTGTAGGAGACAAAGATCAGGGTGGCGGCTGAGAGAGGTGGGGGCAGGGATTTCTAAGCTTCCAGGTGGTCTGAAGAGATGAATCTTGTATTAAAACCCATACCTAGGAGGGTGGGAGGGAGGGAGATACAAGAGGGAGGAGATATGGGAATATATGTATAAGTATAACTGATTCACTTTGTTATAAAGCAGAAACTAACTCACCATTGTAAAGCAATTATACTCCAATAAAGATGTAAAAAACAATAATTAAAAAAAAACCCATACCGCAGCTTTCTGTAGCATCAATCTGCAAAATGTTGCTCAAAACAAACAAATGGAATGCCTCCAGTTAGTAACTTTAGTCAAAGGATGTATCTTACGGGGTTTAAAATCACTTACAATGGCTTTATTTACTCTTGAGCTTTGTTTCCCTATTGCATTTCTTGCACACGTTTGTATGTGTACACAGGTGCAGAAGGTAAAGACAAAATTAATTTATTCACTAAAATAAAAACCTCCCCACCAGTGCCATTGGCTATCCTACCATACAGCCACCAGATTGGATTAGGGTAAATGTTAATAGAGCCACTGTGTGCCAAAAAACAAACAAACAAAACCTCTTCATGCAGTGTCTATAATACGAAACACAGCCATTTCCTCAAAGCCTAATTCAGAACTCTTTCTCCCAGAGCTGTTTTCGTTTCTCTTCCCTGTATCACAGCACAGATGGCTACTTGACGGTGCAAGCAGACGAGCAGAAGCTTTTTACCACCTGTACATCCAAAATGACCAACATCAGAGAGGTGAGTTAGAGAGAAAAGGCCAAACACAGTCCTGTCCAAATGCAAAGATCATTTAGGACCATTTAAAAACACTTACATCAACACACTGAAAATTGACAGTCACTAAAATTGATCTCAATAGAGCTATTTCAACATGTCTAGGTTTTCCTTTCGGGCATTGGCACTGTGTATTCACATCCAGGTTTCCCTGACTCTCTCTTGCTCTGAATTCTTTAAGTCTACCTTTTCATCTTTGGAATCCCAGAATGTCCTTCTGTGACTGGCGTTGAGCCGACACTCAACAATTATATGACTTGAATACACAGAAGAAGCAGAACAGCACAAAGTAACACAGAAATACGAAAGCACCAAGTACAATTTCTCATGTTAATAAAACTTCTGTTATACCTAAGTTCATTTAAACATTACGTATCTTTAAAGGTATAGTTTAGACAACTAGTAGCTTTTTAGATATGTCATTTGTTCCCATTTTTCTATAATAAATAATGATTTCAAAAAGGGTCTGTTGTACCTGCCCTTCAATTTTGATGAGAATGTAATACTGCTCTAAAATAGTTGTCTTAATTTTAGGTGTAAAATAATAATTTAAGAAAGAGAGTCTGCAATCTTCTGGGTCAAAAACCAGATAGTAAATATTTCAGGTTATTTTGGTCATGCTGTCTCTGTCTCAATTATTCAACTCTGTGGTTGTAGCACAAAAATTCTATAGACAATACATAATTTAATAGATATGGCTGTCTTCTTATAAAGATTTATTTTTTTAAAAAAGAAAATGGGTCAAATTTGGCCAGTGAGGGGTCATATCAGAAGTTTGCTTAACACTGGTTTAAAGCGTATTATATGCACCCACATGTTGGATCAGTGCTTTAGTATCCCAAAAGTGTAATTAATCAAAGAAAGTAACATTTTAAAATTCCTTGGTATGGGCTTCCCTGGTGGCGCAGTGGTTGAGAGTCCGCCTGCCGATGCAGGGGACACGGGTTCTTGCCCCGGTCCGGTAAGATCCCACATGCTGCGGAGCAGCTATGCCCATGAGCCATGGCCGCTGAGCGTGCGTGTCCAGAGCCTGTGCTCCACAACGAGAGAGACCACAACAGTGAGAGGCCCGCATACCACAAAAGAAAAAAAAAAAAGAAAAAAAATTCCTTGGTACATGTTGTCAAATTGTTTTCACAATCTGTAATACTAAAGAAATTAATGCATATATATGGCCATATATTCACACTCTCATTAGTATATCTGTACATATATAACAATATATGGCTACATATTCACTCTATTACTCCATTTTATATAAGGGACTTGAGCATCTGCAGATATTGCTATACACCAGGTGCTCCTGGAACAAATCCTTCATGGATACCAAGGGACCACTGTATATAACTATATAACTGTGTGTGTGTGTGTGTGTGTGTGTGTGTGTGTGTGTGTGTGTGTGTGTATATTATACATATATAAATGTATACACACATATGTATATATACACACATTTACATACATACGCATATGTATATATCCCTAAATTTGTTTCTTCCAAAATAAGAATTTTTCCTACAAGTTCTCTCAGCAGTCACATGTTTTATGAAAATGATATTCCATTTTGTACTATTATTGTTATTATTACTTTTTATAAGCCATAGATTTGTTAAAAATATTCTGGCTCATATTATTTAAATAAAAAATTCTAATCGTTTATTTCTCTTGCTTGGCTAATTGTTCTTACTAGAATTTTCAATGCTATATTGAGTAGTAATGACAGAAATGGTCATATTTGTCCTGTTCCTGATCTTACTGGAAAAGATTTTATTCTTTCCTCACTGAGTATAAAGTTAGCTCTGGTGTGTGTGTGTGTGTTTTATTTGTTTTATGTATGTCATTTATCATGTTGAAAACATGTCCTTCTGTTTCTAGTTTACTGAGTGTTTTTATCATGAAAAAGACATTGAATTTAGTCGAATACTTTTTCTACATCAATGGAGATCGTCAATTGTTCATTTTTTTCCTTCATTTCATTAACATAGTATATTATAATGGTTGATTTTTGTGTATTGAACCATCCTTCCAGTCCAGGAATAAATCCCAGTTGTTCATGGTGTAGAATCCTTTTAATATGCTGTTGAAATTGTTTTGCTAGTGTTTGGTTGAGGATTTTGGTATCTCTATTCATATGGGACATTGGTCTATAATTTTCTTTTCTTGTATCAATAATTGCCTTCATCTGACTGCGGTATGAGTGTAATGCTGTCCTTATAGACTGAATTAGGAAGTGTATATTTGGAAGTTTCAGAAGGATTGGTGTTAATTCTTTAAATGTTTTATAGAATTCACCAGTGAAATCATCTGGTCCTGAACTTTTCTTTGTTTAGCAGTTTGTGATTATTGATTACATCTC
This sequence comes from Hyperoodon ampullatus, assembly GCF_949752795.1. Lineage (NCBI taxonomy): Eukaryota > Metazoa > Chordata > Mammalia > Artiodactyla > Ziphiidae > Hyperoodon > Hyperoodon ampullatus. The sequence goes on from NC_136921.1 coordinate 103,893,112, forward strand.
CTTATTAGTGTAGGTTGATTCAGATATTGTTTCTTCTTGGATCAGTTTTCATAGCTTGTGTGTTTTATAGGAATTTGTTCATTTCATCTAAGATATCCATTCTGCTGTCATACAATTATTCATAGTGTTCCCATATTTATGCCTATAAAATTTTAGTAATTTCACTACTTTCTTCATGATTTTAGAAATTTCGGTCTTCTTTCTTTCATAATACATCGAGCCAATGGATTCTCAATTTGGTTTCTTTTGAGAGAATCAGCTTTTGGTTCTGTTGAATTTCTCTCATTTTTCTAGACTCTATTTGTGCTCTAATCTTTACTATTACTTTTTTTCATCTAGATGTGGATTTAGTTTGTTCTTTTCTCTCTAGTCCCTTAAGTTGTAAAATTAGGTTATTGATCTGAGATAGTTCTTTTTAAATGTATGCATTTATAGCTATAAATATATCTCTTAGCACTGCTTTTTCTGCATCTTGTAAGTTTTGACATATTGTGTTGGTTTTTTTTTTGTTTGTTTGTTTTTGTTTTTAATTTTTTGGCTACATTGGGTCTTCCTTGCTGAGTGCAGGCTCTCTCCAGTTGCAGTGAGCAAGGGCAACACTTAGATGCAGTGCACGGGCCTCTTATTGTGGTAGCCCCCCTTGTTGCGGAGCACAGGTTCTAGGCGTGTGGGCTTCAGTAGTTGTGGTGCACGGGCCTAGCCACTCCACAGCATGTGGGAGCTTCCCAGACCAGGGATTGAACCTGTGTCCCCTGCATTGGCAGGAAGATTCTTAACCACTGCACAACAAGGGAAGTCCCAACATGCTGTGTTTTTATTTTCATTCAGCTCAAGTATTTTCTAATTTCCCTTGTGATTTTCATTTTAACCCATTGATTATGCTAACTTTCACATATTTTAAATTTTTTCCAGTTTTCATCTTATTGATTTCTAGTTTCATTCCCTTGCAAGCAGAAAGATACTCTGTAAGATTTCAATCTTTCAAAATTTATTAAGACTGTTTTGTGACCTAATATATTTTCCATGGTGGGATGTGTTTTATAGATACTTGAGAAAAAGTGCCCTATGATATTGTTGGATGGACTGCCCTCTACATATATCTATTAGATCCAATTGATCTGTATTTTTCAAGGCCTCTTTTTCCCTACTGATCTGTCTAGTTGTTATCCAGTATTGAAAGTGAAATATTGTAGAACTGTCTATTTCTACCTTCAATCTGCCAGTTTGATACATATATAGTCTATTTTATTTACGTTTATTTTGTCTGATATTAGTCCAACAACTCTAGCTTTATTTTTGTTATTACTTGCGTAGTATGTCTTCTTCCAGTCTTTCACCTTCAATATATTAATATTTTTAGATCTAAAGAGATCATATACTGGATCATGTTTTTTCATCGATTCTGTCAGTCTCTGCTTTTTGCTCAGAGATTTTAATGCATTCACATTTAAAGTAATTCTTATATTACTTCTATCATTTTTCTATTTGTTTTCTGTATGTCTTGAACTTTTGCTTCCTAATTTCTCCATCAAGGCTTTCTTTTGTGTTTAGCTAGTTTTTTTAGTGATATATTTTGATTCATTTTTTATTTTTCTTTTTGTATATTCTGTAAAGTTTATATTTTATGTGGTTACCATGGGGATTACACCTAACATCCTAAAGATGTAACAATTAATATGAATTGACACAAAATTAACTTCATCCACATACAGAAATTTGACTCCTACATCACTCCTCCATCTTTATGTTAGTCATAACACAAACGACAACTTTATGCATTGTGTGCCTGACAATATAAATGATTATATTTTTGCATTTGTATTTTAAAGTCTGTAGAAAAAAAAATTTAATGGAGTTAAAATGAAAATTATGATAATACTGGCTTTACATTTGCCCATGTATTTACCTCTGTCACGGAACTTATATTTTCATATTGTTTCCAGTTACTGTCTAGTGTCCTTTTTGTCAACCTGAGTGACTCTTTTCAGTACTTGTTAAAGGTCAGGTGTAGTGGTTATCAACTCCCTCAGATTTTATATCTAAATGTCTTCATTTCTCTATTTTTCAAAGGACAGTTTTGCAGGATATGGAATTTTAAGTTAACATTTTTTTTCCTTCAGCACTTTAAATATGTCATCCTACTGTCTGGTGAACTCTAAGTTTCCTGAAAAGAAATCAGCTGATAATCAAATTGCGGATTCCTTGATATAACAGGTCACTTTTCTCTTACAGTTTTCAAGATTTTCTCTTTCTCTTTGTCTTTAAACAAATCAATTACAATGTGTTTCACTGTGGGTCTTTTGGAGCTTATCCTAATTAGAATGCACTGAATTTCTTGGATTTATATATTCATGCCTTTCATTAACTTTGGGAATTTCTAGCCATTATCTCTGCTTCTCTGCTGTTATCTCTGCTTCATTTTCTCTCTCTTATCATTTAGGGATTCATATAATGTATTGGTCTGCTTGATAGTGATTAACAGGTCCTTTATGTAGTGTTCATTTTCCTTCTTCTTTTTGCCTTCTGTTCGTCGAACTCAGTAATTTCAACTGTCCTATATTCAGGTAATTATTTCTTCTTCCAGTTCAAATTTGCTGTTTAACTCCTTTAGTAAATTTATTCCATGTATTGTTCTTTTCAGCTCCAGAATATTTGTATGGTTCTTTTTTATAATTTCTATCTTTTTGTTGATATTCTTTTGTTTCTATATAATTTTCCTTATTTCATTTAGTTCTTTTTCCATGTTTTTCCTTAAATTTTTGAGCATATATAAGGTACATGTTACAAGATATTAATGTAAAATTTTATGACCTTGAATACTTACTGTGATTATTTAAGGAAGTAGTCTTGTACTTAGAATATATGTGATGCAATGTTTAGGGGTAGATAAATTAAGGTACTAATTTTTACAGATTCAGAGGTTTATCAATTTTTATTAGTTAAAATGTATTTTTGGAATTTTGAGAAAGAGGAATATTTAGGTAGAAAAACAAAATCCAAATGAATACAGCTTGTAGATTTAATTTTATTAAAATTTGATGAAAGTGTGAGATTAATGACAGGAAATATTTCAAGAATTGAACAACTGAGCATTACGTGTATATTTTTATATTTGTTAGCCTGGGTATTTATCTGACATATAACACTTGTAAAGTGTCTTATCAAATGAACATTAACACTGTCAGTACTTAATAAAATATAGACAAATATCCTGTGAAATAAATTTTAAAAAATCATCAATGTATCTCACTCAAGGTAAAAATTCCAAATTATTAACTGTCACTAAATAAAGGGAAAAAAATTAAAGCAATAACATAATTGTAGGCACATATCTCTATAGAACATATTTTCTTAATGTAGTAAAATGCAACATCCCTTTGTGATAACAACTATCATCCAATTTGCTATATAGGGAGCATATCTCAATAGAATAAAAGTAATTTATCACTAATCAGTAGCTAACCACAGTGGTGAAAAGCTGAAAGCCTTTCCCCTAAAGTCAGGAAGAAGACAAAGATGCCCACTCTCACCACTTCTATTTAACAAAGTATTGGAAGTCCTAGACACAGCAATCAGACAAAAATAAATAAATAAATAAATTTTTAAAAGATATCCAAGTTGGAAGGGAAAAAGTAAAACTGTCACTATTTGCAGATGACATGATACTATTTATAGAAAACCCTAAAGTCTCCAACAGAAAGCTATTAGAACTGTAATGGAATTCAGCAAAATTTCAGGATACAAAATTATTATACAGAAATGTTCCCTTTCTATACATTAATAATGAACTATCATAAACATAAACTACAAAAATTTTTTTCAGTCACATCAAAAAGAAAAATATACCTAGGAATAAACTTAACCAATTTTGTGAAAGATCTATACTCTGAAAACTGTAAAATATTAATTAAGGAAATTGAAGATGATACAAAGAATTGGAAAGAAATCTCAACCTTCTTGGATTGGAAGAATTAATATTGTTAAAATGACCACACTACCCAAAGCAATCTACAGATTCAATGCAATTCCTATCAAATTACCTATGACATTTTCCCACAGCACTAGAATCAATAATCTTAAAATTTATATGGAACCACAAAAGAATCCAAATTGCCAGAGCAATCTTGAGAAAAAAGAATACTGCAGGTATTACACTCTTTAATTTCAGACTCTACTACAGAGCCACAATAATCAAAATAGCAAGATACTGGCTCAATAAACAAACAGATATATCAATGGAATAGAATAGAGAGCCTAGTACTGAACACATGTGTCTATGTCAATTAATCTACAACAAAAGATGCAAGAATATACAATAGAGAAAAGAGAGTTTCTTCAGTAAGTGGTGCTGGGAAAACTGGACAGCTACAGGTAAAAGAATGAAATTAGAACACTCCCTAACACCATACACAAAAATAAACTCAAAATGGATTAGAGACCTAAAAGCCAGACCAGAAACCATAAAACTTCTGGAAAAGAACATAGGTAGAATACTCTTTTACATAAATCAGCAATATTTTTTTGGATCAGTCTCCTAAGGCAAAAGAAACAAAAGCAAATAAACAAATGGGACCTAATTAAACTTAAAAGCTTCGGCACAGCAAAGGAAACCACTGACAAAATGAAAAGACAACTTACTGAATGGGAGAAAATATTTGCAAATGATATGACCAATAAGGCATTAATACCCAAAATATATAAACAACTCATACAATTCAATATCAAAAAAATTAATAACCCAATTAAAAACTTAGCAGAAGACCTGAATAGACATTTTTCTAAACAAGACATATAGATGGGTCGCAGGTACATGAAAAGATGTTCCACATTGCTAATCATCAGAGAAATTCAAATCAAAATCACAATGGGATATCACCTCGCAACTGTCAGATGGCTATCATCAAAAAGACCAAAAATAACAAATGTTGGCAAGAATATGGAGAAAATGGAACCCTTGAACACTGTTGGTGAGAATGTAAATTGGTACAGTTGCTATTGAAAACAGTATAGAAGTTCCTCAAAAAACTAACAACAGATCTACTATATGATCCAGCAATTCCACTCCTGGATGTATACCCGTCCCTAAAAGAAAATGAGAACATCCACTCAAAAAGATACATGCACCCAATGTTCATAGCAGATTACTTACAACAGCCAAGATATGGAAACAACATCAGTGTCCATGAACAGATGAATGAGTAAAGAAGATGTGAGATATATATATATATATATATATATATATATATATATATATATATATATATATATATATATATATACAGACAAATAATGGAATTCTACTGAGCCTCAAAAAAGAATGAAATTCTGCCATTTGCAACAATGTGAATGAATCAGTAGGGTATTATGCTTAATAAAATAAGTCAGACCAAGAAAGACAAATACTGTGATATCACTTATATGTGAAATCTAAAAAATAATACAAATGGACGTATATAACAAAAGAGAAATGGACTCCCAAATATAGAGACCAAATTAGTGGTTATCAGTGGGGAGTTTGAAGGGAAGAGGGTCAAGACAGGGGTATGGGATTAAGAGATACCAACTACTATGTATAAAATAAAAATATATACAGCATGGCTATATTGTACATCACAGACAATATAGCCAACATTTTGTGATAACTTATGGATTATAATCTATAAAAATATTGAATCACTATGTTTTACATCTAAAACTAATATAATTGTGTAAATCAACTATATTTCTATTGTATAAATACATAGATGTGTGTGTATACACATATATATACATATATATATATATATATATATATATATATATATATATATATATATATATGGAGTCTATAAAAGTAAAAGAAACATTGCATAAGCATTATAATCTAGCAGATAAAGTTGTTTCCCAGGAGGGGATATCTAATAGCTCTGACACTTTCCTACAATTATGTTGGACTGGAATGGTTAGATGGATGAATGGAAGATGGTGGAACCAGACTCCTCCATGTTGGAGTGTAAGGTTATATATAAACAAGGGAAGGGGCTAGAATGACCCATGTGGTTATGGATTTGAGTTGGAGACAGTAGTATGAATTCATAGTTAGTTAAAGATATAGAAGGTTGGCTGTAAAAATACTTATAGGTATATATATATATATATGCACATGGTTACTGCACATACATGTATTTCCTTGCTCTGTCAGGCGAGAAGGCCTAGAAGCAATGATGTCTCAGTAGCACTGAGCACATTTAGTGACCAGATCTTGGTTTGAATTACTATTCTCCAATAAAAAGAACCAGACCTCTTTAGGGAAAAGACTGATTTGGGGACTGAGGCTGTAAATATACAAGATGAGCCTGGAGCATCATGTGGTGCCAGAAAATGTGTTAAAAAATATATATATATATATATATATATATATATATATATACACACACAGTATGTCAAAGAAACACAGGAATCAAATGAAATTGCTTCAATGGCCAAAGTTGGGACAATTTAAACATTAAAATAAATACCATAGTTTTGAATTAAAATCTAAAGTGTGTGTGTGTATATGTATATATACCCATACTGATAACATATACATATCTCCATACTGATTATACTTTAATAAATTATTAAATACATAAATATTTGGGAAACCAAATCTTCTGTGCAGAAGAATTCCAAATAATTTACTTAAAATCCTCCCTTGAAGAAGAAAGAGCATATCTCTCCACTCAAGAGTGGGCACTGCACAATGACTTTCTTTCAAAGAAAACAGTGCAGAAAGGGAGATAAAAAGAGTAAGTTTACAGTGAAGAAATCTGTCAAACACTGTTAACCTTTAAAAAAAAATAAACGGATGTTGCTACTAAAATAGCTAGCTCCTTTTTTCAAGTAGCAGAGAATTGCCATTTGGGACAAGGAAACTATGATGAACTTAGGCAAGTTCGGAGAGCAGAGGAGAGAGGCTTGCTTTATAGAGGAAAGGAGGGAACTGGGGTGGTGGTGGTGGCTCTTCATTGTCCCCAGGCAGTGGGCAGCTTGTTTCTGGGTCAGGAGGAAGACTTTCTTCCTGATGGGGTCTGTGAGCTGCTACTGATGCCTGTGTGAGAGCTCCCCCCTTCAGGGCTTCCCCACTCCACTTTAAATGAGGGCCCCTTCATGCATTTTCACACTATCTCAGCAATGTGATCAAGGTTAGCATGTTGATAGTTAATATCAACATGATATGATAAGAAAATGACAACTTACCTCTGTGGTCTTCCTTCCCACAACCCATAACTCCAGTCTAATAATGGGAAAAGCATCAAACAATGATCCAGCAGTCCCACTTCTGGGCACACATCCAGACAAAACTCTAATTTGAAAAGATACATGCACCCCAATGTTCATAGCAGCACTGTTTACAGTAGCCAAGATATGGAAACAACATAAATTTCCTAGACAGATGAATGGATAAAGACGATGTGGTACATATATATAATGGAATACTACTCAGCCATAAAAAGAATGAAATAATGTCATTTGCAGCAACATGGATGGACCTAGAGATTATCATACTAAGTGAAGTAAGTCAGACAGAGAAAACAAATACCATATGATATCACTTATATGTGGAATCTAAAATATGACACAAATGAACGTATCTACGAAACAGAAACAGACTCAGAGACATAGAGAACAGACTCGTGGTTGCCAAGGGGGGGGGGGGCGGGGAAGAATGGATTGGGAGTTTGGGGTTAGCAGATGCAAACTATTACATAGCGAATGGATAAACAACAACGTCCTACTGTATAGCACAGGGAACTGTATTCAATATCCTGTAATAAACCATAATGTAAAAACATACGAAAAAAAGAACATATATATATATATATATATATATATATATATATATATATATATATATATATATATATATATATATATATATATATATATAACTGAATAACCTTGTTGTACACCATAAACTAACACATTGTAAATCAATTATACTTCAATAAAAAATTTAAAAAGACAAAATCAAAAAATTCCAGTTGAGGGATATTCTAAAAAATACTTGACCAGAGATCCTCAAAATCCTTGAGATCACCAGAAACAAGGGAAGCCTGAGAAATTTTCAGAGACCACAGGAGGAGTTTTTCTTCAGAAAACTACTAAATGTAATATGATATCCTGGATGGGATCCTGGAACAGAAAAAGATGTTACATCAAGGCTGAGGAAATGTGAGTGAAGTTTGACTTTAGTTAATTATAGTGTATCAACATTGGGTCACTAGTTTTAACAAATGAATCGTAAAATATCAATAGATGAAACTAAGTGTGGGTTATATGGGAACTCTCAGAGCCCTCCTAGCAATTGTTTTGTAAATTGAAATGTAGGTATCTAAGTGCTTATATTCCAGGCCCTTTAGAGGGAAGGCAGATCAAGTGATGAACAAAACAGATGAAATTCCTGCTTCACTGATCTCATATACTAGGGAAAACAGACAATAAACAGGTAAACTAATAAAAAAGATAATTTTTTACATAACATAATATGATAAGAAGGGAATGAATCAGATGTTAAAATAAATAGTGTCTTTGTGAGGCACAAGAGATGATGAGAGAGATAGGTATATAACCAGGTTATCAGCAAGGCTAGTTACAACATTAAAAACCACAAAGCCTGTGACCATTCACTCATATATTATTCAAAATAAAACAGCAATTTTAAAATAAGTAAAACATTTTCCTATTTTTTCCTTTTTGACAATTAAGTTATGTTTTTAACGCTCACCCAAAAACTCTGCTTGCTGAAGCACTAACAATACATTTTTTTTCTGCACATCAGGTAACTACATCTGAGCTCAGATCTGGAAGGTAAGAAAGAATCAGAGATTTCAAAAACAAGGAAGGGCCAAAATAACAATGGCTACAGCAACAATAATAATATTAACTAAAACATATTGATCACTTCCTATATGTCATAGATTATTCTTAGTGTTTTACCGGTACTATCTGATTTGTTTCTCACAACAACCCTATGTGGTAGGTATTATTGTGAATAATTTACAAGTCAAAAAATTGAGGTCCAGAGACATTTACCTGCCACAAGGTAGGATTTGAACTCAGGCCATCTGGACCCGGAACATATACTCTTAACCTTATTACCATACTGCTGGCTCTGTCTCAGCTAACATTTGTGGAGTGTTCAATGAATCCCAAACGATGGTCTAGGTCCTCACTCTATATTAATATTTCATTCTCACTATATTGCAGGAATTTGATCCTATAAATGTCACTAATTTAGAGACGAAGAAGTGAAACTAAGTTTCCAGCCCAGGCAGTTTGGCTCCAGAGATCATGATCCATGTAGACACAGAGGCAGGATGTGTTTGAAATATTTTTAGAAGAGAAATGAGCCCAGGATAAGTAGCACTAGATTGATATTAACAGGTTTGACTTTGATTCTATTATTTGTTTTTCTAAATATCCTCTTGTATTGTTTTCTTTATTTGCAAAATTTGTATTTATGGTGAGTTTTTCATAGTTAGTATTTTTTAACTTCTTGAGTTAAAAGCTTATTTGACATCTCTTATTTTCTAGAATTAATGGGTATCTTAAAACATCTAAGACTGATTTTATTCCTTTGCCCTTAAATGGTGAAGTGTTATAAGGATTTCTGAGAGCTTTGAGGGTGCAGGTATGTACATCTCATGATCAAGCAATTCTACTCTTAGGTGTGTATCCTAGACTCACCCTCTCACTGCTGTACTAGGATGTTATTTCCATTTTCATCATACGTGTATCTGTTAATATTTTTCTCCCTCCATAGCTTACAAGCTCCTTTAGGGCAGACACAAAATCCTCTTCATGCACTTTTTTCAGTACCCACAAGAGTACTCCACACAAGTTAGGAACTCAATATATGTGTATTTCAATGTACTCAAAAATTTAAAAGGAAGTGATGTAGTAAAGAGAATATATGTTCAGTTATATCTACTCCTTTAGGAAGCTTTCTATAATTCTTCAGACAATTTCCTTCCCAGGTGAGGAGTTGCATAATTAAAAAAAAAAAAAATCAGAACAAGTTTCTTATTGACAACTAACACGTAAAATATCAAGGGGTTTTACCTCTGGAGATAAGTAATAAAAGATTAAGAAAGTCTGAGGATTATAGCATCCAAGAATCTCTTGCTGTATTGTGTACTTCACTGTATTTTGAGAATCTCAAGAGATTAAGGGCTATGTTGGATTTACCGTTATGTAAGCGTCAAATCCCAAAAGACCTTAACATTTCTCCACCTTAGATAACCCTCAACACACTTCAGTACTTACACAAATTCTATGGAATTTAAATTCCCTTTCTCAAAAATATTCAGGCACTGAACAACTATACAGTATTAATGATATTCAATTTTTACCCTTCTTAGGAGAGTAAAGTTTAACTGTTTGTTAAACTAGACTAGTTACTTTTTCCTAATAAGGGAATCTATACATATTTAACGTTGAAAATGGTAAGAAGTAATAAAAAGAGTTCTTTGCAACTGCACAACGTTTAAAGTTGTAATTAAAATATTAATACCTGTGAACTCATGAATTTTTAAGAATTTCAGGATTAACAAGTATCCCAAAACACCCCCAACATTCTGAAGTATGATTAACTACTATTTTGAATATATGCTGCACATCTAAGAAGAACAGAAATAAGGGCATTCAAATTACAGGTAAGAAGAGAGCCGGAGGAAGATGGCGGAAGAGTAAGACGCGGAGATCACCTTCCTCCCCACAGATACATCAGAAATTCATCTACACGTGGAACAATTCCAACAGAACACCTACTGAACGCTGACAGAAGACCTCAGACCCCCCAAAAGGCAAGAAACTGCCCACATACCTGGGTAGGTCAAAAGAAAAAAAAGAATAAACAGAGACAATAGGATATGGACGGGACCTGCACCAGTGAGAGGGAGCCGTGAAGGAGGGAAGGTTTCTACACACTACAAGCCCCTTCGCGGGCGGAGACTGCAGGTGGCGGAGGGGGAAAGCTTCGGAGTAGCGGAGGAGAGCACAGCAACAGGGGTGCGGAGGGCAAAGCGGAGAGATTTTGGCACAGAGGATCGGTGCCCTCAGGCACACACCAGCCCGAGAGGCTTGTCTGCTCGGCCGCCGGGGCGGGCGGGGCTGGGAGCTGAGGCTCGGGTATCGGCTTTCAGTCGGAGCGCAGGGAGAGGTCTGGGGCTGGCGGCAGGAAGAGACCCTGAAGGGGTTAGTGCTAGCCCGGAGGGAGTCCGGGGAAAGGGTCTGGAGCTACCGGAGAGGCAAGAGACTTTTTTCCCTTTTGTTGCCTGGTGCGCGAGGAGAGGGCATTCCCCTCCCTCCCCTCTGCCTGAGTGAGCCAGAGCCCCCAAATCAGCGGCTCCTTTGAACCCGTCCTGTCTGAGCGAAGAACGGACACCCTCCGGCGACCTACGCGCAGAGGCGGGGCCAGGTCCAAGGCTGAGACACGGGAGTTGTGAGAGCAGAAACAGGGAAATCTCTCTGTGCAGCCTCGGAGGCAGCGGATTAAAGCTCCACGGTCCATTTGATGTGCCCTGCGTCTGTGGAGTGCATGAATGGACAGCGAATCATCCCAAATTGAGGAAGTGGACTTTGAGGACAAGATTTAAGACTTTCCCCCTTTTTTCCTCTTTTTACAACGAATTATCCCAAATTAAGGCGGTGGACTTAGCAAGATTTCAGACTTCTCGCCCATTTCCTCTTTTTACAACGAATTATCCCAAATCGAGGAGGTGGACTTGGAGAGCAAGATTTTTGATTTTTCCCCCTGCTCTCTTTTTGTGAATGTGTATGGGTAATCTTCTGTGTAAGATTCTCTCTGTATAGCTTTGCTTCCACCATATGTCCCAGGGTTCTATCGGTCCGTGTTTTTTTTTCCAATAATTACTTTTTAATTTTAATAACGCTACTATATTTCATACTTTATTCTATTTTACTTTACCTGCTCTTTCTTTTTTTCCTACCTTCCCTTCCTGCCTCCCTCCCTCCGCTCCTCCTTTCCTTCTTTCTTTTTCTTTCCTCCCTCCCTCCCTCCCACCCTTCTTCTTTCCACTTTCTTTTTCTTTCCTTCCTCCCTCCCTCCCTCCTGTCTTTCTTTCCTTCCTCCTTCCCTCCCTCCCTTCTTCCATTCACTCTTCCTTTTGCTTTCATTCCTCCCTCCCTCCCTCCTTTCTTTCCTTCTTTCTTTCCATCCTTCCTCCCTCCCTCCCTCCTTTCTTTCTTTCTTCCTTCCTTCCTTCCTTTCTTCCCTTCTTCCTTTCTTTCCCTCTCTCCTTCTTTCTTCTACTTATTCTTTCTTTCTAATTTTTCTCACTGTTATTCTGAGCCGCGTGGATGAAAGGCTCTTGGTGCTGCAGCCAGGAGTCAGTGCGGTGCCTCCGAAGTGGGAGAGCCAACTTCAGGACACGAGTACACAAGAGACCTCCCAGCTCCACATAATATCAAGCAGCGAAAATCTCCCAGAGATCTCCATCTCAACACCAGCACCCAGCTTCAGTCAACGACCAGCAAGCTACAGTGCTGGTCACCCTATGCCAAGCAACTAGCAAGGCAGGAACACAACCCCACCCATTAGCAGAGAGGCTACCTAAAAACATAATAAGGCCACAGGCACGCCAAAACACACCACCAGACGTGGACCTGTCCACCAGAAAGACAAGATCGAGCCTCAACCACCAGAACACAGGCATTAGTCCCCCCCACCAGGAAGCCTACACAACCTACTGAAACAACCTTAGCCACGGGGGACAGATACCAAAAACAACGGGAACTACGAATCTTCAGCCTGCAAAAAGGAGACCCCAAACACAGTAACATAAGCAAAATGAGAAAGCAGAAAAACACACAGCAGGTGAAGGAGCAAGATAAAAACCTACCAGACCTAACAAATGAAGAGGTAATAGGCAATCTACCTGAAAAAGAATTCAGAATAATGATAGTAAAGCTGATCCAAGATTCTATTTCCAAGATCCAAAATCTTGGAAATAGAATAGACAATATGCAAGAAACAGTTAACAAGGACCTAGAAGAACTAAAGATGAATCAAGCATCGATTAAAAACACAATAAATGAAATGAAAAATACTCTAGATGGGATCAATAGCAGAATAACTGAGGCAGAAGAACGGATCAGTGAGGTGGAAGATAAAATAGTGGAAATAACTGATGCAGAGCAAAATAAAGAAAAAAGAATGAAAAGAATAGATGACAGTCTCAGAGACCTCTGGGACAATATTAAACGCACCAACATTCGAATTATAGGGGTTCCAGAAGAAGAAGAGAACAAGAAAGGGACTGAGAAAATATTTGAAGAGATTATAGTTGAAAACTTCCCTAATATGGGAAAGGAAATAGTTAATCAAGTCCAGGAGGCACAGAGAGTCCCATACAGAATAAATCCAAGAAGAAATACGCCAAGACACATATTAATCAAACTGTCAAAAATTAAACACAAAGAAATCATATTAAAAGCAGCAAGGGAAAAACAACGAATAACACACAAGGGAACCCCCATCAGGTTAACAGCTGATCTCTCAGCAGAAACTCTACAAGCCAGAAGGGAGTGGCAGGACATAATTAAAGTGATGAAGGAGAGAAACCTGCAACCAAGATTACTCTAACCAGCAAGGATCTCATTCAGATTTGATGGAGAAATTAAAACGTTTACAGACAAGCAAAAGCTGAGAGAGTTCAGCACCACCAAACCAGCTTTACAACAAATGCTAAAGGAACTTCTCTAGGCAAGAAACACAACAGAAGGAATATACCTACAATAACGAACCCAAAGCAATTAAGGAAATGGGAATAGAAACATACATATCAATAATTACCTTAAATGTAAATGGACTAAATGCTCCCACCAAAAGACACAGAGTGGCTGAATAGATAGAAAAACAAGACCCATATATATGCTGTCTACAAGAGACCCACTTCAGACCTAGAGACACATACAGATTGAAAGTAAGGGGATGGAAAAAGATATTCCATGCAAATGGAAATCAAAAGAAAGCTGGAGTAGCAATTCTTATATCAGACAAAATAGACTTTAAAATAAAGACTATTAGAAGACACAAAGAAGGACACTACATAACGATAAAGGGATCGATCCAAGAAGAAGATATAACAATTGTAAATATTTATGCACCCAACATAGGAGCACCTCAATACATAAGGCAAATACTAACAGACATAAAAGGGGAAATCGACAGTAACACAATCATAGTAGGGGACTTTAACACCCCACTTTCACCAATGGACAGATCATCCAAAATGAAAATAAATAAGGAAACACAAGCTTTAAATGATACATTAAACAAGATGGACTTAGTTGATATTTATAGGACATTCCATCCAAAAACAACAGAATACACATTTTTCTCAAGTGCTCATGGACCATTCTCCAGGATAGATCATATCTTGGGTCACATATCAAGCCTTGGTAAATTTAAGAAAATTGAAATTGTATCAAGTATCTTTTCCGACCACAATGCTATGAGACTAGACATCAATTACAGGAAAAGATCTGTAAAAAATACAAACACATGGAGGCTAAACAATACACTACTCAATAACGAAGTGATCACTGAAGAAATCAAAGAGGAAATTAAAAAATACCTAGAAACAAATGACAATGGAGACACGACGACCCAAAACCTATGGGACGCAGCAAAAGCAGTTCTAAGGGGGAAGTTTATAGCAATACAATCCCACCTTAAGAGACAGGAAACAACTCGAGTAAACAACCTGACCCTGCACCTAAAGCAATTAGAGAAAGAAGGACAAAAAACCCCCAAAGTTAGCAGAAGGAAAGAAATCATAAAGATCAGATCAGAAATAAATGAAAAAGAAATGAAGGAAACGATAGCAAAAATCAACCAAACTAAAAGCTGGTTCTTTGAGAAGATAAACAAAATTGACAAACCATTAGCCAGACTCATCAAGAAAAGAAGGGAGAAGACTCAAATCAATAGAATTAGAAATGAAAAAGGAGAAGTAACAACGGACACTGCAGAAATACAAAAGATCATGAGAGATTACTACAAGCAACTCTATGCCAATAAAATGGACAACCTGGAAGAAATGGACAAATTCTTAGAAATGCACAACCTACCAAGACTGACTCAGGAAGAAATAGAAAATATGAATAGACCAATCACAAGCACTGAAATTGAAACTGTGATTAAAAATCTTCCATCAAACAAAAGCCCAGGACCAGATGGCTTCACAGGCGAATTCTATCAAACATTTAGAGAAGAGTTAACACCCATCCTTCTCAAACTCTTCCAAACAATATCAGAGGAAGGAACACTCCCAAACTCATTCTACGAGGCCACCATCACCTTGATACCAAAACCAGGCAAGGATGTCACAAAGAAAGAAAACTACAGGCCAATATCACTGATGAACATAGATGCAAAAATCCTCAACAAAATACTAGGAAACAGAATCCAACAGCACATTAAAAGGATCATACACCATGATCAAGTGGGATTTATTCCAGGAATGCAAGGATTCTTCAATATACGCAAATCAATCAATGTGATACACCATATTAACAAGTTGAAGGAGAAAAACCATATGATCATCTCAATAGATGCAGAGAAAGCTTTCGACAAAATTCAACAGCCATTTATGATAAAAACCCTGCAGAAAGTAGGCATAGAGGGAACTTTCCTCAACATAATAAAGGCCATATATGACAAACCCACAGCCAACATTGTTCTCAATGGTGAAAAACTGAAACCATTTCCACTAAGATCAGGAACAAGACAAGGCTGCCCACTCTCACCACTCTTATTCAACCTAGTTTTGGAAGTTTTAGCCACAGCAATCAGAGAAGAAAAGGAAATAAAAGGAATCCAAATTGGAAAAGAAGAAGTAAAGCTGTCACTGTTTGCAGATGACATGATACTATACATAGAGAATCCTAAAGATGCTACCAGAAAACTACTAGAGTTAATCAATGAATTTGGTAAAGTAGCAGGATACAAAATTAATGCACAGAAATCTCTGGCATTCCTGTACACTAATGATGAAAAATCTGAAAATGAAATCAAGAAAACACTCCCATTTACCATTGCAACAAAAAGAATAAAATATCTAGGAATAAACCTACCTAAGGAGACAAAAGACCTGTATGCAGAAAATTATAAGACACTGATGAAAGAAATTAAAGATGATACAAATAGATGGAGAGATATACCATGCTCCTGGATTGGAAGAATCAATATTGTGAAAATGACTCTACTACCCAAAGCAATCTACAGATTCAATGCAATCCCTATCAAACTACCACTGGCATTTTTCACAGAACTAGAACAAAAAATTTCAAAGTTTGTTTGGAAAAACAGAAGACCCCGAATAGCCAAAGCAATCTTGAGAACGAAAAACGGAGCTGGAGGAATCAGGCTCCCTGACTTCAGACTATACTACAAAGCTACAGTAATTACGACAGTGTTGTACTGGCATAAAAACAGAAAGATAGATCAGTGGATCAGGATAGAAAGCCCAGAGATAAACCCACGCACATATGGCCAACTTATCTTTGATAAAGGAGGCAGGAATGTACAGTGGAGAAAGGACAGCCTCTTCAATAAGTGGTGCTGGGAAAACTGGACAGGGACATGTAAAAGTATGAGATTAGATCATTCCCTAACACCATACACAAAAATAAGCTCAAAATGGATTAAAGACCTAAATGTAAGGCCAGAAACTATCAAACTCTTAGAGGAAAACATAGGTAGAACACTCTATGACATAAATCACAGCAAGATCCTTTTGGACCCACCTCCTAGAGAAATGGAAATAAAAACAAAGATAAACAAATGGGACCTAATGAAACTTCAAAGCTTTTGCACAGCAAAGGAAACCATAAACAAGACCAAAAGACAACCCTCAGAATGGGAGAAAATATTTGCAAATGAAGCAACTGACAATGGATTAATCTCCAAAATTTATGAACAGCTCATGCAGCTCAATAGCAAAAAAACAAACAACCCAATCCAAAAATGGGCAGAAGACTTAAATAGGCATTTCTCCAAAGAAGATATACAGACTGCCAACAAACACATGAAAGAATGCTCAACATCATTAATCATTAGAGAAATGCAAATCAAAACTACAATGAGATATCATCTCACACCAGTCAGAATGGCCATCATCAAGAAATCTAGAAACAATAAATGCTGGAGAGGGTGTGGAGAAAAGGGAACTCTCTTGCACTGCTGGTGGGAATGTGAATTGGTACAGCCACTATGGAGAACAGTATGGAGGTTCCTTAAAAAACTAAAAATAGAACTACCATATGACCCAGCAATCCCACTACTAGGCATATACCCTGAGAAAACCATAATTCAAAAAGAGACATGTACCAAAATGTTCATTGCAGCTCTATTCACAATAGCCCGGAGATGGAAACAACCCAAGTGTCCATCATCGGATGAATGGATAAAGAAGATGTGGCACATAGATACAATGGAATATTACTCAGCCATAAAAAGAAACAAAACTGAGCTATTTGTAATGAGGTGGATAGACCTAGAGTCTGTCATACAGAGTGAAGTAAGTCAGAAAGAGAAAGACAAATACCGTATGCTAACACATATATATGGAATTAAAAAAAAAAAATGTCATGAAGAACCTAGGGGTAAAACGGGAATAAAGACACAGACCTACTTGAGAATGGACTTGAGGATATGGGGAGGGTGAAGGGTAAGCTGTGACAAAGCGAAAGAGAGGCATCGACATATATACACTACCAAACGTAAGGTAGATAGATAGTGGGAAGCAGCCGCAGAGCACAGGGAGATCAGCTCGGTGCTTTGTGACTGCCTGGAGGGGTGGGATGGGGAAGGTGGGAGGGAGGGAGATGCATGAAGGAAGGGATGTGGGAACAGATGTATATGTATGACTGATTCACTTTGTTATAAAGCAGAAACTAATAAAAAAAAAACTTAAAAAAAATAAAATAAAATAAAAAATAAAACAAATTACAGGTAAGGAAATTAATCAAAGAGATAATAATGAGAGATTAATATGAGTGTGAAATGAACATTGTGATTAAGCCACATGAAGTAGCAGCAGTGCGATCTGGGAAATAGCTCAGAAGGGAGCCTGACTTGTCTGGAGACCATGCTATCAACAGCAGTTGGTCCAGGAATGAGCACGTGGCTACATGCTGGCAAATAAGATGCAAAGCAAGGTTGCTGCAAGACTTGAGAGAACATATTTTCTAGCACTAAAGAAAGTTAAAGGAACATAGTTCCATCAAGATATCAACAGAGAAATATGCAACATTCTTAACAAGTTTATGAGCAAAGAAAGAACATGCTTTATGGTATAGGGAACAATGTAGATTGCAGAACAGAGGGATAGAAAAACCTAGGATTTTCAGTGGCTCCAGAAGCCTGTATTAATGCTACACTTCCTATTATGTGCACTAATGAATTTATAATTCTATAAAGCAGTTTGGAAGAGGTTGTCTGGTGTTTAAAGCCAAATATTTTAGCTACTATGGAAAGTTCTAGAAATAACCACTGTTAAATCTATTTTCTGACATCCAACCTGCAAGCTTTCTATGAGGACCTCTGCTCACAGGGCAACCTTTCATAAGGGCAAGTGATAAAAACCATCTTACCATTTTCACATGAGCTCTTCCCTTCTTTTCCTCCCAAACTTCAACTTTCCCATGTACTTTTATCAATTCCCAGAAGTGAATGGGTAGAGAAATTAGAAGTGTGATTGTATCTTTTCTTATTTACTTAGAGAAAAGAGATAATGAACAAGAGGCCAAAATGAAAAAGACAAAGTTAGTTGTTTGCACAGGAACCTGTCAGACAAGAAGCCTCTCTTGTCTGGTTCTGTCATGCCTTGAGTGTTAGGAATTGGGTACTTAACAGCCACTTTCTAGAAAAATATCTTTCTACACAATGCACTTATTCAGCTATCCCTTTTTAAGTATTTGTCCTACGTTAGGTGCTACAGGGCTTACAATGTGCAACAATGATCCTTGCCTCTTAAACAATTACAAAGTAATCTGTAGTGAGTATTACAAACATAACAAAATAAGGAAAAGGCAGGACAGGAAATTGACATCTACTGAGTGCTGAAATTAGGCCACTATTACTAGGAGCAATTAAGTATTTTCACATGGCACTAGGTATTTTCACATGGCACTTATGGCAAATTCCTCCTAACTCTCTGAAGTTTGTGGATTTATCCACATTTTACAAGTGGAAGTGGACACCTCAAAAATTAAATAACTCTCGAATTAACACAGATTGTAAAAAAGCTGATATTCGAAGCCACTCCTAGGGAAGAAAAATAGTGAAAGCTTCTAATAAGCACATGAAAGGCTTAAAGAAAATTTTGAAAGGCTTAGAAAATTTTAAAAGAATGTAGGTTGAATGCCTAAGTCTACAATATTTCCTGTAAAAAAGACATTCTTGAACATCTGAAAATATGATACATAATGTTCTGGAAGACAACAAGGGATATCATTAGCAAAACAAAATTTTGAATTATTTCTGAATCATAAAACGCTTTGGAAGAGAACCAGAAAAGTAAGGCTTCTAGAAGGATGTCATTGTTCCTGTGGTGGTCAAGTTCATGGTCAGTTGGTGTGAGAGCAGAAAAGACCTCCGGAGCAATAGCAGAATGATGATATAGGGCAGGTAGAGGTTGGACTTATCCTGCACAGAGTAAGGGGCATATCTCCACATAGACCATAAATATCCAGGGATGTAGAGACCACACACCAAGAAGAAAGCCCATTTTAGTATAGTTCTTACACCTACCCCTTACAACCACCAGGGGCAGTCATGCATCATGATAACTTGTCCCTACAATGATGATAAAACAGGAATGTAGGATATGAAAGGCAGTAGATGCAGCTAAAACAGCAAACATTTGAGGGAATTAAAATCAAGACAAAAGGAAAATTAGTGGAAGGACTATCACGTGAAAAAAATGAGCCAGTAAGCCAAATAAAGGCATTTAAAAATAAAGATAATATCTATTGTCTGGGATTAAATAGAATATTGTTTCATACACAGACAGCTATGCAAAACATGCAATTAGATATTTTGACATTTGAAATGTAATCACACACACACACACAAACACACACACAAACTGATGAATGGAAGAAAGAGTTGAAAAGTGATTAATTTTTAGATTGTTTTAGAGCATGGCAGAAAAGGGTAAAGATGTAGTTTGGGAAAAAAAATTCAAGAGATAAGGATAGAATCAGATATACTAACCTAAAAATTTATTTAAACTGACAAACATACTTAAGTCATCCGATTATAAAAGTTGTCACTTGATAGTAGAGAAAAGAAAATATAAAAAGATCAATATCTAGATATATTTTGGTGAAATTTTGAAAAATTAAGGATAAAAACAAAATATGAAAGCTTCTAAAAGGAAAAAGAGGTCTGTTATTTACTGTAAAAACATAATTGGGAAATAACTTCAAAGTTCATATCAACATTACTTTGTGAGTTAGAATCTCATACCTGGAGATACTAGCATTAAAATAAAAAAAAATAAATTAAATAATTTATGTACACAAGAAATCAGAAAACTTATCACAATCACATTCTCTCTAAAAAGATAACTCAAAAATTTAAGGCAACAAAATAAAAAGTTCCAGATTTCCCTGGAGGTCCAGTGCTTAATACTTTGCCTTCCAACGCAAGGGGTGTTTGTTCAATTCCTGGTCAGGGAGCTTAGATCCCATATGTCTCAGGGGCAAAATACCAAAACATGAAACAGAAGCAATATTGTAACAAATTCAATAAAGATTTTTAAAATGGTCCACATCAAAAAAATCTTTAAAAAAATGAAAAAAAAGTGCAAATGTGAGAAATATGAAATAGCAATAAATAATATTAAAAACATAAAAGCAAATGTGTCAATATTAATATCAGACAAAATACAGTTCAAGGTGAGGACATTAATAGGACCAAAAAGATTATTTTTTATTTTTAAATTATTCAATTAACCATGACTCTATAGCAGTCGTGTACATTTCTATATATATATAAACATTTCCTCTATCCAACAAGGTAAAAACACCTGCAAATTGATAAAAATGAAAGTGGACATTTAAAAAATCTATAATGTGAAGTTTGCTTATGAAAACTTATGAAGAAAATAGAAAGAGTTAAATTATTTGTAATAATCAAAAACACAAAATTTATTTAATTTATATAATTTTCACCCAACAGAGAATGCTCATTTTTTCAAACAAATTTAGACCAATTAAAAACATAAATATGTTTATTGAAAACAAGGAAGAAGTGGCAAAACAACAATGATGGCAATGATACCATTGAGAATTCAATAAATGGGAGTTGAAGGTGGGGATTGTTATAGAACAAGAAGGGGATGAATGATGATCTAGGAAATTCTAGTGGATATAATCTGCTGTCTGCTTCTATGATCTCAAGCTTACCTGGTTCTACTTTCATGAACTGTCACACTGTGGTCAAAAGTCATGCACACTGTTGAATTCTAATGGTCAAATTATGAAATGTGTTCAGTCAGCATTAAAAGACTGTGCTACAGGGTAGGGGGGAGAACAGCAACTTTTTTTTCTTTATTTTTTTAACATCTTTATTGCAGTATAATTGCTTTACAATGGTGTGTTAGTGTCTGCTTTACAACAAAGTAAATCAGTTATACATATATATATGTTCCCATATCTCTTCCCTCTTGTGTCTCCCTCTCTACCACCCTCCCTATCCCACCCCTCTAGGTGGTCCCAAAGCACCAAGCTGATCTCCCTGTGCTATGTGGCTGCTTCCTACTAACTATCTACTTTACATTTAGTAGTGTATATATGTCCATGCCACTCTCTCACTTTGTCACAGCTTACACTTCCCCTTCCCCATATCCTCAAGTCCATTCTCTAGTAGGTCTGTGTCTTTATTCCTGTCTTGCCCCTAGGTTCTTCATGACCATTTTTTTCCTTAAATTCCATATATACGTGTTAGCATATGGTATTTGTTTTTCTCTTTCTGACTTACTTCACTCTGTATGACAGTCTCTAGGTCCATCCACCTCCCTACAAATAACTCAGTTTCATTACTTTTTATGGCTGAGTAATATTCCATTGTATATATATGCCACATCATTACCCATTCATCTGTTGATGGACACTTAGGTTACTTCCATGTCCTGGCTATTGTAAATATTGCTGCAATAAACATTTTGGTACATAACTCTTTTTGAATTATGGTTTTCTCAGGGTATATGCCCAGTAGTGGGATTGCTGGGTCGTATGGTACTTCTATTTGTAGTTTTTTAAGGAACGTCCATACAGTTCTCCATAGTGACTGTATCAATTTACATTCCCACCAACAGTGTAAGAGGGTTCCCTCTTCTCCACAACCTCTCCAGCATTTATTGTTTGTAGACTTTTTAATGATGGCCATTCTGACTGGTGTGAGATATCTCATTGTAGTTTTGATTTGCATTTATCTAATGATTAATGATGTTGAGCATTCTTTCATGTGTCTGTTGGCAATCTGTATTTCTTTGCAGAAATGTCTGTTTAGGTCTTCTGCCGATTTTGGATTGGGTTGTTTGTTTTTTCAATGTTGAGCTACATGAGCTGTTTGTAAATTTTGGAGATTAATCCTTTGTCAGTTGCTTGATTTGCAAATATTTTCTCCCACTCTGAGGGTTGTCTTTTCATCTTGTTTATGGCTTCCTTTGCTGTGCAAAAGCTTTTAAGTTTCATTAGGTCCCATTTATTTAAAACCCACGTTGACAAGGGTCAATTGTATTCAATTTGGTGTAGGATCATCATTTCACCTTTCATCAATATTCATCTCCCCTTCTGTTTGGGCCATAAAGTTCTCCAACCATAACTGGGCCCTCACTTCTGCATTTCAATTCTTCTAAGTTTCCATTCCACCTCTGATTTACCATGGGTTCTCCATTCTCTTCTCTTCCTAATCTCTTTTTCTCAAGGCTCAGAAAAATATTTTCCTTCTTGACCAAGCTATATCCTATATAGCTATATCCAAGCTATATCCTGAAGCAAGATAGTTACATGTGTTCATTCTGCTGTCTAGAGCTGGAAACTCTCAAATAGTTTAAGCTTTTTTGCATTCGTTTTGTCTTGTTTTGTTATTTAACCCAGGCCATCACAGAGTTTGTTATGCTAATGTATTTTATGAATTATCACATGAGATATACAATACTTAGCATTTCTAAAACTGATTGGTCTATGCAATTCCTCCAACGTACCATGTCTTTTCCTAATTTTTTTCTTTCTTTTTTTTTCTCCTTTGAGAATTTCTTAGCAGCTCTGTGCAAAAAAAAAAAAAAAATGCTACAACACTGAATAAAATTTCTGATTATAAGACACTTTCTCAATTCATTCAGGGTCATGATTGCTAGTCATTAGGTCTGAGTGTTCCATCAGATGCCTTATTCCATTTTCTTACATCTGAAGTCCTAAGTCACAGAAACCATAAATGTTAGATGGGAACAAGAAGGATTCTTCCTTGTGCTCTGCTCACTGAAGTCTGTATGTATCATACCTGAGCACTACAGTAAATACTGCCAGGCATATATCTCTTTAGAGCCACAGGTTGGCACAACAGCTTCGACATTGAGGATTCTCTTTAGAAAAGCAAAGTAGCTGAGAATGGACCACTAGGATTTATATGAGTGCTTTTCAGAGTTTAAAAGAAAGGCTCAGATAGATTTAGGCTCAGAGAGATTGCTATCTAAGAATTCAGCTCAGTCCACTTTGATTTGATTTGAACATCTCCAAGTTAAATGTACCTAACCTTTTAAAATGTCCTAGATGGTTTCTCACTAGATACCTAGGTTACTTTCTGAGGGCAAGACAGGGCTTCTGAGACTGATGTTTTGCCCCAGAGGATCAGGTCCTCCAGCAGGGCTTACATTCCTGACAATATAGGAGAAAGGGGATTACTCTTTAATGTGGTGGCCATATTAAAGTTTAATGAAGAAGGAGAAGAGTAAAAATATTTGTTTAAATGTCCAAAGGCAGAAAAAAGTAACTGCCTGTCTAGCAGGGAGACCAAAATGTTTCAGGCGTGTTTCAAGGATGATGGACAGCTAGAGAAGAGTGTGGTACTGATATTAGGGAAAAACGGAGGATGCAATTGCAAAGATACCATCAAACAAATTCAGAGGGCATATATATTAGATTGAAACAAGATTTCTCAACTTTAACATCTGTGGCATTTTTCATCAGTCAATTACTAGTGGGGACTGTTTTGTGCACTGATGGTTAGCAGCATCCTTGGCCTCTACCCACTAGATGTCAGTAGCACCTCTGACCTCAGTTGTAATAACTAAAAATGTCTCTAGACATTGTCAAATGTCACTGAAGAGGAGAGTGAGGGACAAAATCTCCCCTGGTTAAGAACCACTGGGCTAACTGAAGGATTTTGAGTAAGAAAAAAAAAATTGTTTTCTGGAAGTTATTCTGATGACACTCTTCAGAATATACTGCAAGTAAGAAGAACTAGTTTGGGTGCTAAGTTGCAATAATACAAAGATCCAGAATTAAATGGTGGCCATGGGAAGATGAGGACAAATGATAGTAAGAAGAAGGGAATTAGGGAAACAAGATTCAGCAGAATGATAACTGAGCTTGGGGAACAGAGAAGAGGAACGTTGACTGTTTCAATGACTTAGGTGGTACAGTGAATACCAGTTTATAATTCCTTTTACTCTTGGAGCCAGATTTTACTGTGATTTCTTTTCTTCCACTTTTATGCAAGGACAAGTTAAATGCTTCTTCTTTATATGATGGGGAAAATAAGCTGATGATGATTTAGAAATAGCTATTGGTTAAAGATGGAGAACAACTTTTGAAAACAAACAGGACCCTGCGGGGCCCTCCCAAGTACAAAAGCCTTTCCATGTCCCTGTTTTTTCTTTGGAGGAAAAAGGCTTCAGCCTCCTAGACCTTCCCTGAGTTCCAAAGGGCAGATTCAAACAGTTATGTATTGGGAGGGGTGGGTGAGAGAATGCAGAAAAAATCAGTAGTGCAGCAATGGAGCAGGGTCCTGATTCCTCCTGGCTCCTCCTCAAGGAATTTACATAACAATCTGATACATAATTCTGAGTTCTTCTACAGGAACTAAGGTCCCCACCCAGGAGGACGATGGTAACTTCAGACTGAGCACAAGCTGAGGACATCAGACTGGTTGGAACAAGAAGGCTGATTCCAGGACCACCCTGTTTCCTTGCCACCAACCAAACAGAGGAGGGTCACACACACTGCAGACCTTCCCCCACATTTTACCTATAAAACTCTTCCCTGAAAACTATCGGAGAGTTCAGGACTTTTGAGCATGAGCCAACCGTTCTCCTTGCATGGCCCTGCAATAAACCTTTCTCTGCTCCAAATTCCAACATTTCGATTTGTTTGGACTCACTGTCTGTTGGGCACGTGAACTTGGGTTCTACAACACTTCAAGGAATTACACGTACAGAAAATATCAAGTGGAAAATTTAAGGAAGATGACAGAATGTTATAGGTAAAGATCTTCATGTAGAGAGGAGGAAGAAGGCAGGATGCAGGGGGAGAAAGTGTCAGACGGGTAAACAAAGACTCCAAGTCAGGGACAAAAGGAAAAATCTCTCAAGAAGGTTAAAATCAACTTCAGTATTTTCGGACATTAAAGGTTTTGAGATCTAACAGGAGACCAAAATATTTGTGTGAATAAAAGATACAGGCATTTATTGAGTAGTGGTGGTGGCAGAAATTAGATGGATGTGAGTTATAAGATGATGGGTGGTTATATAGAGGCATAAGATGAGTACTTTTTCAATATTTTGTCAGAATAAGAAACTAAAGAAATGGAATGTTATCCTGGGAGGGAATAAAAATCCAGTAAACAATTTCTGCAGGTAAGTGAGATCTACGTATATAGGAGGAACGAGTAAATGGAAGAAAAAAAACAATTGAAAACTTGAGAGATGAACTCTAAATATTACAGATGTTGGTTAAATGTGGACCTGTCTCTGTGTTTGTGTAGGCTTTCATAAATGAACTGGTTTCTGCTTCCATGTCTTTGAGCTATGCCTCACATTTTAACAGAACTAAAGGTCGACAGAACTGGATATTACACCTATTTATGCCAAAAAGAAAGAGCAAATCCTATAAAGCTTGCCATTTTTCAAGAATTAAAAAAGTATGTCTACAAAAGGGAAAAGAAGTAAACCGTATACTCCAAATGTCAAAATCATGAACAAAGCACATCCACAAGAATCAATAAGATTAGTGTATTTATAGCCAGTGCTACTGCATGGAGAAACAGGTGGCAGGTTGTTTTTAGTGAACTTTATACTCTGGCCATTTGTTACTCTTTAAACTTTTGCCATATTTTTTCAAGATGCCCCAAATTTTCTCCACAACGATTGCTAACCATAGATGCTAAAATATCAAAGTTGTGCAGGCCATTTTCAACCAATTTGTTTCAGAAAAGCAAACTAACAGAAGTAAGTTATTTATTGGCTCTAAAACAAGAAACTTTAGTCATTTCAGCTGAAATCCTTTATTTTTGTTTTGGTTTAGACATCAAAATGAGGACTGGCATTAAAATGCAAAGCCTCAACCCTGCCTGTCTGTAGCTCACTGAATTGCTGCCTTCCTGTCTCAGACTCCCACGGTTGCTTTCAGCTGGGGAAGGTAAAATATTCAAATAGATACTGGGGTTGGCTCTTTGAGGTGAGTTAAAGTTGTGAGCAATGTGCACATTATTTATTTAATGCTCTGTTTCAAGTCAAGGGTGAAAAATGACTGCAGTTACTAGATAATGTGAAATAATTTAATGTTGTTTTTGTATGTACAGTCAGCCTTTGTATCTGCAGGGAATTGTTTCCAGGAACCCCTGTGGATATCAAAATTCGTGGATGCTCAAGTCCATTTTATAAAATGGTGAAGTGTTTGCATATAACCTACATACATCTTCCCATATACTTTATTTTTTAAAATATCTTTATTGGAGTATAATTGCTTTACAATGTTGTGTTAGTTTCTGCCATACAACAAAGTGAATCAGCTATAAGTATACATTTATCCCCATATCCCCTCCCTCTGGAGCCTCTCTGCCCCCCTCCCTATCCCATCCCTCTAGGTTGTCACAAAACATGAGCTGATCCCCCTGTGCTATGCAGCAGCTTCCCACTAGCTATCTATTTTACATTTGGTACTGTATATATGTCAATGCTACTCTCTCACTTTATCCCAGTTTCCCCTCCCTGCCCTGTGTCCTCAAGAAATCATCTCTAGATTACTTATAATACCTAATACAATGTAAATGCTATGTAACTAGTTGTAAACACAATATAAATTCTACATAAATAGTTTCCAGCATGAGATAAACTCAAGTTTTGGTTTTTGGGACTTTCTGGAATTTTTTTGGAACAGTTTCGAACCTTGATTTGTTGAATCCATGAATATGAAATCTGTGGCTAAAGGAGCCCAACTGTATGGTCCTAGTTCTTTTTTATTATTATTTAAAGTTAAATTTGCCTACTTGGTTATTCAACATATGTTCCTAAACCACAGGCTTTAAGAAATCAGGCAGTGTGTCATTAATGTTTCCTACTATAGACATTGACGAATTTCATCTCTGTTCCCACTTCCTATAAGTTAGAAACACACACTACAGAAGCTGCCTACAGAAGCTGTTAGTTAATGTGAACTCATTTGTACCCTACCTATTTTCTGCCCACACTGTTCACTATTACTCATTGGAGAAAGACTTTGGAATTCATTCTTTGTGAAGACCTCATGCTAGAGACTAAGAATAAACAGAGGAATGAGAAATATTTCCTACTCTCTTGTGGGTCACAACAGGGCTAGTCACTACACAAGATGTACACAGTAGGAGTGGGGAGGAATCAAGGAAACCTTCAACAGAGGAGGAGACCCACGAATGGCACATTGAAATATGCCAGGTCATCAAGTGGGTTACAATGATTGGGCATCCAGGAAATTGAAATAGCATTCACAAGTAGAGACTCCGAAAGCCCATGGGAGATTTGGGAAATTGCAAGTGTTTCAGAATATCCAAAGCTTAGGGAACACGGCTCCATGGTTAAAATGAGGATAGACTTAGGACTAGCAATGTGAGAAAGATACAACCAAAGGAATCTTCTGGAAACTGCATTTCCCTAACAAAGATACTATTAATAATGATTGAGAGTGACTTTTGTGCTAATGGAGAATGTGAGGGAGAGAAAGTCCATGCCGCCCTCCAAAGCCAGCATCTGGAACTTCCTCTAATGACAGAATTTTTACAAGAAATCAGGCAAGAAAGTCAGGGTCTAGAGCCAAAAGTTCTTCTCTCCCTATACTTTCCTGAGATGATGGGAGTCATAAAATATTCTCAGCCGGAATGAAACATTGGTTTCACAATTCGGGAGGAGCCTTTGAGAATTCAGTGAAGTCTGGATTGGAGTAGGTCAGGACTGGAGTGAGGGTATTTTGTGTAGGTAGCACTCCTTTCTTGGAATTAAAGGACACAAAGATGTGACTGAGATTAGTACATGAAACTCCTGCTGATGCCAGTGTAACAGGCTGGCATTGAATTTGTCTTCCACTGATCATGCTTTAGTTACTTCTGTTTTCAGGCAGCATTAGATAATGAAGTCAGACAATTTCAGATTAGACTTAGCCCAATCATTAGCCATGAGACATCGGGCAAATTCCAAAACCTACTTCCCTCCTTCATCCTTCCCTCTCTTCCTTGCTTTCACATTGAAAATCCTATTCTTATGCATTCATTTGCACAATCCAGTTTATTTTTGTAAATTATGCACGTATATAGAATAAAGAATCAATGTGATGAAAATTATTATAAAAATCAGCAGACCCCCACTTACATCATTCTGATTCCCATTTCTTCAACCAAGATATTATATATATATTTGTTTATTTCTAAATACCTTGCTGAAATTTGTTATTCTTAACTTGCATTAGAAAACTGGGTAATGGAATTCCCCCATAGAACATGAGGTTTTAGATTTCTGTCACCTGGTACTCAGCCTCTAGTACACACACACACTCTCTGGTCTGGACATCTTCCTCTCCTCCATTCTCCCAACACAGTTGAGTTATAATTAAATCAAAATTGATACTTTATATTTTTATTATCATGTGACAACTGCTGTTCACAGTTAAAGCACATATTTTATCACTTTACTATTCCTTTCCTGTACAATGTTTTAGTTTTTCTGCAGTTGATATTTGTTTTTGTTGTTTTCTATTTTTCATTTTCCTTGTTTTCTATAAACTTATAATGAATTCAACCCTGAATCGTCTCTCTCTCATACAGTTTCTCTGTCGCTATTTTCAGTATCACTTAGTATTACATTGCTTTTCTCTTTCTGAATGAATGATTCCTGGAGCCTCAGATAGACTCCAGTTTTCCAGATCCTACTACTAGAAGCCCTCTACAGGCAAGGCATAGCCATCATCCTAGTCAGCATTGTCCAACAGAAATAGAATGGGAACTACATAAGCAAGTTTAAGTACTACTAAAAAGTAAACATGGATCAAACAAATTTAATTTTAATAATATATTCTATATAAACCAATATGTTAAAAAACATAATTTCAGTGTACAATCAATACATAAATTTGAAATATTATATATTCTTTTCATTTTTACTAAACTTTGAAAGCCACAGTGCAGTTTATTATTAATCCCCTCTACTAAAGCTACTTATTTTTCTCCCTAAGGTCATCTTAAGTTTCATGGTGCCAAATCCATTGGCTAAATTCAGTCCTCAATTTACCTGAACTATTCAAAGGATTTGAGGCACTTCACCACTCTGGCCTTCCCAAAACCTTTTATTCTTGAATTCTTGCCATTACTCTCACTTTCCTCTTTTTCTTTTTAGCCTCTCCTCAATCATATAGAGTAAGTCCTCTGGCTTTGTCAATATTTTAAATGTGTGCTTTACATGGTTCTTTATCCTGGGTCATCATTTCTTTCTACTCTAAACACTTTTTTTCTATTACCTTATTTACTGATGCAGATTTTTTTAAAGATTTTTTTTAACATCTTTATTGGAGTATAATAGCTTTAAAATGGTGTGTTATTTTCTGCTGTATAACAAAGTGAATTAGGTATACGTATACATACATCTCCATATCTACTCCTCCTTGCATCTCCCTCCCACTCTCCCTATCCCACCTCTCTAAGTGGATAGAGAGCACCAAGCTAATCTCCCTGTGCGCACCAAGCTAATCTCCCTGTGCTATGCAGCTGCTTCCAACTAGCTATCGATTTTACATTTGGTAGTGTATATATGTCCATACCATTCTCTCACTTCATGCCAGCTTAACATTCCAACTCCCCATGCCCTCAAGTCCATTCTCTAGGTCTGCATCTTTATTCCTGTACTGCCCCTAGGTTCATTAGAACCATTTTTTTTTTTAGCTTCCATATGTGTGTGTTAGCATACAGTATTTATTTTTCTGTTTCTGACTTACTTCACTTTGTATGACAGACTATATGTCCATTCACCTCATTACAAATAACTCAATTTCGTTTCTTTTTATTTCTGAGTAATATTCCATTGTATATATGTGCAACATCTTCTTTATCCATTCATCTGTTGTTGGACACTTAGGTTGCTTCCATGTCTTGGTTATTGTAAATAGTGCTGCAATGAACATTGAGGTACATGACTCTTTTTGAATTATAGTTTTCTCAGGGTATATGCTCAGGAGTGGGATTGCTGGGTCGTATGGTAGTTCTATTTTTAGTTTTTTAAGGAACCTCCATGTTGTTCTCCATAGTGGTTGTAACACTTTATATTGCCACCAACAGGGGAAGAGAGTTCCCTTTTCTCCACACCCTCCCCAGAATTTGTTGTTTGTAGATTTTCTGATGATGACCATTCTAACTGGTGTGAGATGATACCTCATTGTAATTTTGATTTGCATTTCTCTAATGATTAGTGACGTTGAGCAACCTTTAATGTGTTTGTTGGCAATTTGTACATCTTCTTTGGATAAATGTCTATTTAGGTCTTCTGTCCATTTTTGGATTGGGTTTGTTTTTTTGATATTGAGCTGCATGAGCTGCTTGTATATTTTGGAGATTAACCCTTTGTCAGTTGCTTCATTTGCAAATATTTTCTCCCATTCTGAGGGTTGTCTTTTTATCTTGCTTATGGTTTCCTTTGCTGTGTAAAAGCTTTTAAGTTTCAGGAAGATTGATTCAAGATGGCAGAATAGAAGGATGTTCTTTCACTCCCTCCTGCGAAAACACCAGATTCACAACTAACTGCTGAACAATCATCGACAGGAAGACCCTGGAACTCACCAGAAATGATACCCCACATCCAAAGACAAAAGAGAAGCCAAAATTAGATGGTAGGAGGGGCACAATCACAGTAAAATCAAATCCCATAACTGCTGGGTGGGTGACTCACAAACTGGAGAACACTTATACCACAGAAGCCAACCCACTGCAGTGAAGGTTCTGAGCCCCACGTCAGGCTTCCCAACCTGGGGGTCTGGCAACAGCAGTAGGAATTCCAAGAGAATCAGACTTTGAAGGCTAGTGGGATTAGATTACAGGACTTTGACAGGACTGGGGGAAACAGAGACTCCACTCTTGGAGGGCACACACAAAGTAGTGTGCACATTGGGACCCAGGGCAAGAAGCAGTGACCCCATAGGAGACTGAACCAGACCTAACTGCTAGTGTTGGAGAGTCTCCTGCAGAGGCGGGGGTGGGTCTGTCTCAACGTGAGGACAAGGAAACTGGCAGCTGAAGTTCTGGGAAGTACTCCTTAGTGTTAGCCCTCCCACAGTCAACCATTAGCACCAGAAAAGACGAGGTAGGCTCCAGTGTTGGGTTGCCTCAGGCCAAAACGCCAACAGGGAGGTAACCCAGCCCCACCCATCAGCAGTCACGTGGATTAAAGTTTTACTGAGATCTACCCACCAGAGCAACAGCCAGCTCTACCCACCAGCAGTCCATCCCATCAGGAAACATGCAAAAGCGTCTTAGATAGCCTCATCCACCAGAGGGCAGACAGCAGATGCAAGAATAACTACAGTCCCGCAGCTTGTGGAACAAAAACCACATTCACAGAAAGATAGACAAGATGAAAAGGCAGAGGGCTATGTACCACATGAAGGAACAAGATAAAACCCCAGAAAAACAACTAAATGAAGGGGAGATAGGCAAACTTCCAGAAAAAGAATTCAGAATAATGATAGGGAAGATGATCCAGGACCTTGGGGAAAAAAATGAAGGCAAAGATCCAGAAGATGCAAGAAATATTTAACAAAGACATAGAAGAATTAAAGAACAAACAAACAGAGATGAACAATACAATAACTGAAATGAAAACTACACTAGAAGGAATCAATAGCAGAATAACTGAGGCAGAAGAACGGATAAGTGACCAGGAAGACAGAATGGTGGAATTCACTGCTGCGGAACAGAATAAAGAAAAACGAAAGGAAAGAAATTAAGGCAACCTAAGAGACTTCTGGGACAATATTAACTATGACAACATTTGCATTATAGGGGTCCAAGAAGGAGAAGAGAGAGAGAAAGGACAAGAGAAAATATTTGAAGAGATTATAGTCAAAAACTTCCCTAACATGGGAAAGGAAATAGCCACCCAATTCCAGGAAGTGCAGAGTCCCAGGCAGGATAAACCCAAGGAGAAACACACAGAGACACATAGTAATTAAATTGGCAAAAATTAAAGACAAAGAAAAATTATTGAAAGCAGCAAAGGAAAAAAGACAAATAATATACAAGGGAACTCCCATAATGTTAACAGCTGATTTCTCAGCAGAAACTCTAAAAGCCAGAAGGGAGTGGCATGATATACTTAAAGTGATGAAAGGGAAGAACCTACAACCAGTATTACTCTAGCCAGCAAGGTTCTCATTCACATTCGATGGAGAAATCAAAAGCTTTACAGACAAGCAAAAGCTAAGAGAATTCAGCACCACCAAAACAGCTCTACAACAAATGCTGAAGAAACTTCTCTAAGTGGGAAACACAAGAGAAGAAAAGGACTTACAAAAACAAACTCAAAACAATTAAGACAATGGTAATAGGAACATATAATATAGATAATTACCTTAAACATGAATGGATTAAATGCTCCAACCAAAAGGCACAGGATTGCAGAATGCGTACAAAAACAAAACCAATATATATGCTGTGTACAAGAGACCCACTATAGACCTAGGGACACATACAGACTTAAAGTGAAGGGATGGAAAAAGATATTGCATGCAAAGGGAAATCAAAAGAAAGCTGGAGTAGCAATTCTCATATCAGATAAAATAGACTTTAAAATAAACAATGTTACAAGAGTCAAGGAAAGACACTACATAATTATCAAAGGATCAATCCAAGAAGAAGATATAACAATTAAAAACATATATGCACCCAACACAGGAACACCTCAATACATAAGGCAACTGCTAACAGCTATAAAAGAGGAAATAGACAGTAACACAAAAATAGCGGGGAACTTTAACACCTCACTTACACCAATCAACAGATCATCCAAACAGAAAATTAATAAGGAAACACAAGCTTTAAATGACACAATAGATCAGATAGATTTAATTGATACTTATAGGACATTCCATCCTAAAACAGAAGATTACACATTCTTCTCAAGTGCACAAAGGACATTCTCCAGGATATATCACGTCGTGGGTCACAAATCAAGCCTGAGTAATATAAGAGAATTGAAATCATATCAAGCATCTTTTCTGACCACAACACTCTGAGATTAGAAGTGAATTACAGGTGGAAAAAAAGTAAAAAAAAAAAAAAAAAAAATGAAGCCTAAACAATACATTAGGAAATAACCAAGAGACCACTGAAGAAATCAAAAAGCAAATCAAAAAATACCTAGAGACAAATGACAATGAAAACACAATGATCCAAAACCTATGGGATGCAGCAAACAAGCTCTAAGAGGGAAGTTTAAAGCAATACAAGCCTACCTCAAGAAATAAGAAAAAACTCAAATAAACAATCTAACATTACACCTAAAGGAACTAGAGAAAGAATAACAAACAAAACCCAAAGTTAGCAGAAGGAAGGAAATCATAAAGATCTGAGCAGAAATAAATGAAATAGAAACAAGAAAACAGTAGCAAAGGTCAATAAAACTAAAAGCTGGTTCTTTGGGAAGATAAACAAAATTGATAAACCATTAGCCAGACTCATCAAGAGAAAGAAGGAGAGGACTCAGATCAATAAAATTAGAAATAAAAAAGGAGAAGTTACAACAGAAGCATCAGAAATACAAAGCATCCTAAGAGACTACTACAAGCAACTCTATGCCAATAAAATGGACAACCTGGAAGAAATGGACAAATTCTTAGAAAGGTATAACTTTCCAAGACTGAACCAGGAAGAAATAGAAAATATGAACAGACCAATCACAAGTAATGAAATTTAAACTGTGAGTAAAAATCTTCTAACAAACAAAATCCAGGACTAGATGGCTTCACAGGTGAATGCTATCAAACATTTAGAGAAGAGCTAAAACCGATTCATCTCAAAATCTTCCAAAAAATTTACAAAGGAAGGAACACTCCCAAACTCATTCTGTGAGGCCACCATCACCCTGATAACAAAACCAGACAAAGATACTACAAGAAAAGAAAATTACAGACCAATATCACTGATGAATGTAGATGCAATAATCCTCAACAAAATACTAGCAAACAGAATCAAACAACATATTAAAAGGATTATGTACCATTATCAAGTGGGGTTTATCCCAGGGATGCAAGGATTCTTCAGTATATGAAAATCAAACAATTTGATACACCATATTAACAAATTGAATAATAAAAATGATATGATCATCTCAATAGATGCCGAAAAAGGTTTTGACAAAATTCAACACCGATTTATGATAAAAACTCTCCAGAAAGTAGGCACAGAGGGAACTTATCTCAACATAATAAAGGCCATATATGACAAACCCACAGCCAACATCATTCTCTATGTTGAAAAACTGAAACCATTTCCACTAAGACCAGGAAGAAGACAAGGTTGCCCACTCTCACCACTATTATTCAACATAGTTTTGGAAATTTTAGCCACAGCAATCAGAGAAGAAAAGTAAATAAAAGAAATCCAAATTGGAAAAGAAGTAAAACTGTCACTGTTTGCAGTTGACATGATACTATACATAGATAATCCTAAAGATACTACCAGAAAAATACTAGAGCTGATCAATGAATTTGGTAAAGCAGCAGGATACAAAATAAATGCACAGAAATCTCTTGCATTCTTATACAATAATGATGAAAAATCTGAAAGAGAATTTGAGGAAACACTCCGATTTACAATTGCAAGAAAAAGAATAAAAAAATACCTAGGAATAAACCTACCTAAGAAGATAAAAGAGCTGTATGCAGAAAACTATAAGACACTGTTGGAAGAAATTAAAGATGATACAAACAGATGGAGAGATATACCATGCTCTTGGAATGGAAGAATTAATATTGTGAAAATGACTATACTACTCAAAGCAATCTACAGATGCAGTGCAATCCCTATCAAACTACCAATGGTATTTTTCTCAGAACTACAACAAAAAATTTCACAATTTGTATGGAAACACAAAAGACCCTGAATAGCCAAAGCTATCTTGAGAAAGAAAAAATGAGCTAGAGGAATCAGGCTCCCGGATTTTGGACTATACTACAAAGGTACACTAATCAAGACAGTATGACACTGGCACAAAAAAAGAAATATAGATCAATGGAACAGGGTAGAAAGCCAGAGATAAACCCGTTCACATATTGTCACCTTATCTTTGATAAAGGAGGCAAGGATATACAATGGAGAAAAGACAGCCTCTTCAATAAGTGGTGCTGAGGAAACTGGACAGCTATATGTAAAAGAATGAAATCAGAACACTCCCTAACACCATACACAAAAATAAACTCAAAATGGATTAAAGATCTAAATGTAAGGGCAGACAGTATAAAACTCTTAGAGGACAACATAGGCAGAACACTCCGTGACATAGATCACAGCAAATCCTTTTTGACCCACCTCCTAGAGAAATGGAAATAAAAACAAAAATAAACAAATGGGACCTAATGAAACTTAAAAGCTTTTGCACAGCAAAGGAAACTATAAGCAAGGTGAAAAGACAACCCTCAGAATGAGAAGAAATATTTGCAAATGAAGCAACTGACAAAGGATTAATCTCCAAAATATACAACCAGCTCATGCAGCTCAATATCAAAAAAAAACAACCCAATCCAAATGTGGGCAGAAGACCTAAGTAGACATTTCTCCAAGAAGATATTCAGATTGCCAACAAACACATGAAAGGATGTTCAACATCACTAATCATTAGAGAAATGCAAATCCAAACTACAATGAGGTAATACCTCACACTGGTTAGAATGGGCATCATCAGAATATATGCAACCCATAAATGCTGAAGAGGGTGTGGAGCAAAGGGATTCTTCTTGCACTGTTGGTGGGAATGTAAATTGATACAGTCACTATGGAGAACACTATGGAGGTTCCTTAAGAAACTAAAAATAGAACTATCGTATGACTCAGCAATCCCACTACTGGGCATATACCCTAAGAAAACCATAATTCAAAAAGAGCCATGTACCACAATGTTCATTGCAGTACTATTTACAATAGCTAGGACATGGAAGCCACCTATGTGTCCGTTGACAGATGAATGGATAAAGAAGATGTGGCACATATATACAATTGAATATTACACAGCCATAAAAAGAAATGAAATTGAGTTATTTGTAGTGAGGTGGATCGACCTAGAGTCTGTCATACAGAGTGAAGTAATTCAGAAAGAGAAAAGCAAATAATGTATGCTAACACATATATATGGAATCTAAAAAAAAAAAATTCTGAAGAACCTAGGAGTAGGACAGGAATAAAGACACAGACATAGAGAATAGACTTGAGGAAATGTGGAAGGGGAAGGGTAAGCTGGGGCGAAGTGAGAGAGTGGCATTGACATATATACATTACCATATGTAAAATAGATAGCTAGTGGACAGCAGCCGCATAACACAGGAAGATCAGCTTAGTGCTTTGTGACCACCTAGAGGGGTGAGATAGGGAGGGTGGTAGGGAGACACAAGAAGGAGGGGATATATATATTAACATATATCTTTTATATTTTGCAAAAAACGAAACAAATAAATGTATGTTTTAAGATGTTTGACATCTTTTCTTTACTATGTCTTCTTATAAAACATTTGGTGTCTGACTTGCTTCATAAAGTATATGTAGTCCTGACACATGCTGTCCTTTGCATGATATATAGGTTGCAAAGGAAAGAAATCAATTACAAATCCATCTACCCTGGCAGGTTCCCTCACCTTAGTGAGCCTTCAGCTACAAATTGACACTCTGTAGCGTCACATCGTTTATATTTGGCTCCCTTTTACCCCACCCATGGTATTATTTTTAAAGTGAAACCTTCATGTATCCATTTTACAAAGAAAGCATGACTGAGTGTCTTGGCTTGTGCCTCTCACGTTTTCTAATGAACACTTTTCATTTTTAGACCAATATAATTTAATGCACTGTTTGTCTATTTTCCTCTCCATTCCTCCTTTCTAAATAAAGGTTATATCACTCCCCACTACTCAATACTTTCCCCACTCACACAGTCCTCTACCACCAAAGGCACATGCAGCCAGGCTGTTTTATGTCCAATTTGTTTATCGTGATGAGAAATGTGAAAATCTTTGGCAGAGACCAATTTTATAGCTTATGTTTCAAAAAGTAGTTCCTGGGCTATTTACATCTCTTCATATTAACACCTAAGAAAATGAGTGTGTTGAAGATATAAAACTTGAAAGTAAATTGTGTTTACTGTCTCCTTCTAAATATAATTAATGGTTTAAAACAGATCTTTATGGCTCATGATCAAATATTTTCCTGGTGTTGCATTTGATGTTTGCTTCAGTGACACTGAATGTCTTTGAGTCTTTTGATTCCAAGACAATTAGCTTCCTATTGGATTTTGATATTCAAGGTGAAATTATTTCAGTTCATCTTGGCAGGGACAATTACTCTTTGAATTAACTGATTGGAGTGTCATGAGTTGCAAAAGATTTCCAATTTAGGAAAACAAAATGTATTTACTTTATAAAAAGAGGAGCTGAATGGAATCTCAGAAATTATATAGTACCATATTATTTATTTTATTTTATTAATTTTTAAAGTTCAGGTTTATTGAGTTATGATTGACAAAATTGTAAGATATTTATAGTATATATACATCATGGTGATTTGATAAATACATATGTATACGTATAGAAATACATTGTGAAAGAATTCCCATCATCTATCTAGTTAATTAACATGTTTATCACCTCACATATTTATATTTTGTGTGTGATTGTGTGTGTGAGAACATGTGATTTCTACTTACTTAGTAAATTTCAATTTTACAATATAGTGTTATAAATTTTAGTCACCGTGTTTTACATTGTATCACTGGATCCCTAGAATTTATTCATCTTATAGCTGAAAATTTGGACCCTTTTACCAATCTCTCCTTACCTCTCCCACCCCACCCCCACATCCCTGATAACCATTTTTCTACCTCTGTCTCTATATGTTTGATTTTTTAGTTTTAGATTTTATAAATAAGTGAGATCATACAGTATTTGTCTTTCTCTATTTTAATATTTTCACTTAAGATAATGCCCTAAGGTCCATCCATGTTGTTGAAAAAAGCAAGATTTTCTTTTATCTCATGGCTGAATGATATTCCATTGTATGTTTATACCATATCTTCTTTATCCATTTATCCATTGATAGACACTGGGTATGTTTCCACATCTGGACTACTGTAAATAATGATGCAATGAACCTGAGTGTGCATACATCTCTTCAATATCCTGTTTTCATTTCCTTTGGATGTTTACCCAGAAGTGACATTGCAGGATCATATAGTAGTTCCATGTTTAATTTCTTGAGGAACTTCCATACTATTTTCCATAGTGGCTGTACCACTGTACATTCCCATCAAGAGTCTACCAGCATCCCAATTACGCCACATCCTTGCCAGCATTTACCTCTTCTCTGCCTGAAAATAGTCATCCTAACAGGTGTGAGATGATGTCTTAATGTAGTTGTGAGTTACATTTCCCTAATAATTAGTGATATGAGCACCTTTTCATTTACTTGTCCATTTTTAAGTCTTAGAGAAAATGCTATTTAGTTCTTCTGCCCATTTTTAAATCAGATTGGTGTTTTTGGTTTTTTGTTTGTTTGTTTGTTTGTTTTTGCTACTGAGTTGTATGCATTATTATATATTTTGAATATTAACCCATTAGCAGATATATGAATCGTTAATTTTTTTTCCTATTCCATTTGTTGCCTTTTTACTTTGTTGATGGTTTCCTTGGCTGTGCAGAAGCTTTTTAGCTTGGTGTGTTCCTGCTTTATTTTTACTTTTGTAACATTTTTTCCTGGTGTCATATCAAAAAAAAAAAAAAATCATTGCCAAGACCAATATCAAGTAGTTGACATACCATGTTTTCTTTTACAAGTTTTGTGGTTTCTGGCCTTATGTTCAAGTCTTTGATCCATTTTTAATTGATTTTTGTGTATGGTGTAAGATGGGGAGCCTGTTTCATTTTTTGTGCATGTGTATATCCAGTTTTCCCAGCATCATTTATTGAAGAAACTATCCTTTCCCCATTGTATATTCTTGGCTTCACTGTAAAAAGTTAATTGAACTTGTAAGCATGTGTTTATTTCTGGCCTCTCTCTTCTTGGTTTGGCTATTCAAGCGCCTTTGTAGTTCCATACAAATTTTAGTTTTTTCTCCCTATTTCTTTGAAAAATGCCATAGGAATTTTGAAAGAGATTTCATTGAATCTGTAGATTTCTTTAAGTATTGATAGTATGAAAATTCTAAAAATATTAATTATTTTAATCCATTAGCATGGATTACCTTTCCATTTATTTCTGTCTTCAGTTTCTTTCATAAGACATTGGTCTTACAGTTTTCAGTGTACAGTTCTTTCATCTCATTGGGTAAATTTTTTCCTTGGGGTTTTATTATTATTGATACAATGGCAAATGAGATTGCTTTCTTAATTTCTCTTTTAGATAGATCATTGGTATTGTATAGAAATTCAACTTATTTTGAATATTAATTTTTTAAGTTGAAATTTTATTAAA
Source organism: Hyperoodon ampullatus (assembly GCF_949752795.1). Lineage (NCBI taxonomy): Eukaryota > Metazoa > Chordata > Mammalia > Artiodactyla > Ziphiidae > Hyperoodon > Hyperoodon ampullatus. Next base: position 103,933,343 of record NC_136921.1, read on the forward strand.
TTTGTTTATTAGTACCAACAGTTTTTTGGTAAAGTCTTTAGTGTTTTCAACATATAATATGTCACCTGCAAGTAGAAACAGTTTATTTCTTTCTTCCTTTTCAATTTGGATGTCATTTATTTCTTTTTCTTACTTATTTTATTTTCCTAATTGCTTTTTCTAGGACTTACAGTACTATGTTAATTAACACTGATGAGACTGGGTTTTCTAACTTTGTTCCTGATCTTAGAGAAAAGCTTTCAGTTTTTCACCATTGAGTATGGTGTTAGCTGTGAGCTCATCATATATGGTCTTTATTATGTTGAGGTACATTCCCTCTATATCCACTTTGTTTAGAGTTCTAATCATGAATTCTTGTTGAATTTTGTCAACTGCTTTTTATGCACCTGTTGATATGATCATATGATTTTTTCCTTTATTTTGTCAATGTGGTGTATCACATTGATTGATTCATGAAAGTTGAACCATTCTTGCATCTCTGGAATAAGTCCTCTCAATTATGATATTTTGAATGTACTCTTGATTTCAGTTTGCTAATGTATTTTGAGGATTTCTGCATCTGTTTTCATCTGGGGTATTGGCTTTCAATCTTCTTTCCTTGTAGTATCCTTATCTGGTTTTGGTATAAGGGTATTGCTGGCCTCAGGAAAGAGCTTTGGAAATGTTCTCTCCTCTTTTATTTTTGGAAGGGTTTGAGAGGATTGGTACTGATTCTTCTTTAAATATTTGGTAGAATTCACTAGTAAAAGGATATGTTCTGGACATTTCTTTTCTGGGAAGTTTTTGATTACCAATTTAATTTCCTTACTAGTAACTATTCTGTTCAGATTTTCTATTTCTTAATGATTCAGACTTGGTAGGTAATATGTATCTAGGAATGTATCCATTGTTTCTAGGTAGTCTGATTTTTTGGAGTACAATTATTCTTAGTAGTCTTTTATGATCCTTTATACTTGTATGGTATCAGTTGTAATATTTCCTCTTTCATTTTCAACTTTATTGAGTACTCTCACTTTTTATCTTGGTGAGTCTAACTAAAGAATTGTCTATTTGTTTATCTTTTCAAAAAAGCAACTCTCAATTTCATTAACCTTTACTATGTTCTTAATCTCTCTTTTATTTATTTCTGCCCTAATCTTTTCCATGTCCTTCCTTCTACTCACTTTTGGCTTAATATGTTCTTCTTTTTTTTGTTTGTTTGTTTCTTAAGGTGTAAAATTAGCTTGTTTATTTGAGGTCTTTCTTTTTTCTTAATGTAAGTGTTTATTGCTATGAACTTCCATTTTAGAATTACTTTTGCAGCAAACCGTTAGTTTTGGTATGTTGTATTTCCATTCACATTTGTCTCAAGATATATATTTTTTATTCTTTTTTGATTTCTTTTTTGACCCAATGATCCTCAGGAGTGAGTTAGTTTCCACATATTTGTGAATTTTCCACTTTTCTTCTTGCAATTGGTTTCTAGTTTCAAACCACTGTAATCAGAAAACATGCTTAATAAGATTTCAGTTTCTAAATGTGTTAAGACTTCTTTTATGGCCTAACACATGATCTATCCTGAAGAATGTTCTAATGTGTATTCTGCTGCTAATGGATGAAATATTCTATAAATGTCTATTAAGTCTGTTTGGTCTAACATTCTTTTAAGTACAAAATTTCCTCATCAATTTTACCTATGGATGATTATCCATTGTTGAAAATGGGATACTAAAGTTTCCTACTATCGTTGTATTGCTTTATGTTTCTCCCTCAGATCTCTTATTATTTGCTGTAGATATTTATGTGCTTCTATGTTGGTTGCATACTTACAAATTGGGTATTTATTTATAGATGTTATACTCTTTGTGGATTGATGCCTTTATCATTATATAATGGCCCTCTTTGTGTCTTTTACAGTCTTTGGCTTAAAATTGTTGTTGTCTAATATAAGTATAGTTACCCCTGCTTTCTTTAGGTTTCCATTTGCATGGGGTATCTTTTTCTCCTCTCTTTACTTTTAGTCTTTGTTGTCCTTAAATCTGATGTGAGTCTCTTATAAGCAGTGTATTGCTGGGTTTTTTTTTTAACCATTTAGCCACTCTGTGACTTTTGATTGGGTAATTTAGTCCATATACTTTTAAAGTAATTATTAACAAGTATGGACTTTATATTGCCATTTTGGTGTTTATTTTCTGGCATCTTAAAATTATTTTTTTTCCTTTTTCCTTCTCTTGCTCTCTTTCTTTGTGATTTGATAATTTTCTATAGTGTTATTCTTAGATTATTTTCTCTTTTTCTTGTGTGTATTTATTTTAGTTTTTTGCTTTGCATTTGACTTTTAAAAATTTAATTATGTGTCTTGGGTGGGCCTTTTTAAAAATATCTTTATTGCAGTATAATTGCTTTACAATATTTTGTTAGTTTCTGCTGCACAGCAAAGTGAATAAACCATATATATACATATATCTCCATGTCCCCTCCCTCTTCAGCCTCCTTCCTACCCTTCCCACCCCATCCTTCTAGGTCATCACAAAACATCAAACTGATCTTCCTGTGCTATGGAGCAGCTACCCACTAGCCATGCATTTTACATTTGGTAGTGTATATATGTCAGTGTTAATCTCTACTTGTCCCAACTTCCCCTTTCCCCCTGTGTCCTCAAGTCCATTCTCTACATCTGCATCTTTATTCCTGTCCTGCCACTAGGTTCATAAGTGCCACTTTTTTATATTCCATATATGTGCATTTGTTTTTCTCTTTCTGGCTTACTTCACTCTGTATGACAGTCTCTAGGTTCATCCACCTCATTACAAATAACTCAGTTTCATTCCTTTTTATGGCTAAGTAATGTTCCATTGTATATATGTGCTACATCTTCTTTACCCATTCCTCTGTTGATGGACATTTAGGTTGTTTCAATGTCTTGGCTGTTGTAAATATTGCTGCAATGAACGTTTTGGTGCATGTATCTTTTTGAATTATGGTTTTCGCAGGGTATATATATGCCCAGGAGTGGGATTCCTGGGTCATATGGTAGTTCTGTTTTGAGTTTTTTAAAGAACTTCCATACTGTTCTCCATAGTGACTGTATCAATTTACATTCCCACCAACAGTGCAGGAGGGTTCCCTTTTCCCCACACCATCTCCAGCATTTATTGTTTCTAGATTTTTTCATGATGGCCATTCTGACCAGTGTGAGGTGATACCTCATTGTGGTTTTGATTTGCATTTCTCTAATGATTAGTGACATTGAGCAGATTTTTGGGTGGGCCTCTTTGGATTCATCTTATTAGAAAACTTTATGGGCTTTCTGGACCTAGCTGTGTTTCTTCTCCCAGGTAATGGAAGCTTTCAGCCACTATTTTTTGAATGAGTATCTGTCCCTATCTCTTTGTTTATTCTCTTTCTGGGATCCTTATAATGCATATATTGGTCCTTTTGATAGTCTCCCATAAGACTCTTAAGCAATTTTTACTCATTTCCATTTCCCCCCCTCACTTCTGCTTGAATGAATTCCACTGCCCTGTTTTCAAGTTTGTTTATTCCTTTTTTTGTTTTTTTAATTTTACATCTAGTCTGTTGTTGAATCTCTCAACTGAATTTTTTTTTTTTTTTTTCCGGTACGCGGGCCTCTCACTGTTGTGGCCTCTCCTATTGTGGAGCACGGGCTCCGGACGCGCAGGCTCAGCGGTCATGGCTCACGGGCCCAGCCGCTCCGCGGCATGTGGGATCTTCCCGGACCGGGGCATGAACCCGTGTCCCCTGCATTGGCAGGTGGACTCCCAACCACTGCGCCACCAGGGAAGCCCCTCAACAGAATTTTTAAGTTCAGTTATTGTGTTCTTTAACTTTATGATTTCTGTTTGGTTCTTTTTTAATAATTTTTATCTCATTGAAATTTTCACTTTTTTCTTGTATTTTTCCCCTAACCTCAATAAGCATCTTTATAACCATTATTTCAAACTCTTTATCAGGTAAATCACTTGTCTCCATTTCATTAATGACTATTTTTGGAATTTTACATTGTTCTTCTGTTTGGAACATAATCCTCTATTTCTTCATTTTCCTTGACCCTCTGTGTTTTTTCCTGCACATCATATAAAAAGCTATGTCTCACAATCTTAATAGAGTGGTCTCTTGTAGGAGATGAACCTTATCATTCAGGTTGGCCTGAGCCCTTTATTGTCTCTCGTACCTCTAAGATTGTCCAAGTCAACTTCTTTGTTTGTTTTTAGTGGCTCCCAGTAGTTGAGAGGGTATAACAAGACATGTCAGTGTCACAAAGGGGAGCATATCAGTCAGCACCTAGACTTAGGGTGATTAGAAATGACCCTCAGGCAGCATATATTCCAAAGTATGACAATAGACTTCTTTCAGGGAATGATGGGGAGTTGGGCCATTTCTGTCTGTTCCCTCTGTGCTGAGCCCTGTGAGGACAACCACAGCCAGTCCTTAGCAAGCTGGTAAGAATGGTCTCTTTGTTTATTATAGTGTTGTGAGACAAGACAACACAAGCCCTATGGGATTTCAGAGCTGGGTGTTTTGTGAGCTCATACATGAGGTGGAAGTTTTGAGAACTAGAAGTTGGGTCTAAATTCTTTTCTCTTCATGGAGAAGCTAGGATTTGGGTGTTCCATCTCATTTTTGTGTTGCTGTGATGGAAGTGGGGTTTATGATGAGAGTATGTCTCAGCCTTTTCTTCCCATTTCAATGTGGGTATTTTCTCATTTGCCTGATGTTTATAAGTCACGCAGGTATACTCTGGATTTCTTTTAGAGGGAATTGCTCTGTGTGTAACTGTAGATTTAGTGTGTCTATGGGAGGATGTGAGTTCAGGAACCTCCTATGTCAGTGTCTTGGATCAGAACCACAACTCATTCTCTTTATTGCTAAGACAAATGAAATCAGAAAGGCTCACCTACACAAGGATGAAGTCCTATCCAGTCTCAGCATCTACACAGTGCTTGACACATAACTCACACTCAAATGTTTGTATTACCTAATGGAAGATCTTCCACTCTCTCTTTCCTTCCTTTCCTTCTCATTTTTCTCTTCCTCCAATACATGTTCATTGATCATTTATGGTGAATCAATTAGAAGTATGTATAAGGAGAAGCTAGGTTTCTATTTAGAGGTGTTATAGAAGAAGAGCAAAAAGGCTTGGTCCAAATCTTCTCTAAAACAAGTCATTCTGAATGCTGAACCACAGACCTGTACCAGCTTACCACAAGAACCTCAATAAAAATTAATTTTTAAATTATATTTGTAACAACTAGGGTAAAATCTAGGGATATGTACTTTTAGTATCTTCTTTGGATTTTTTACTCAAGATGTAAACTAATTTGCCAAATTTACCTACCTTTCTCCCCATAGTTTGGTGAAAGGTTAGAGAAGATATACAAAGGACAATAAATGAGGCACAGGGTGAAGATATAAAAGGCACCAGTGATTTTGATGACATTCTGGAAGACAGAAAGAGAATAGGACAGTACAACAGTGGTGAGAACTCAGCCCACAAAAGCTTAAGGCATTTGGGAGCTCTGGTTGCTCTTCTCACAGGAGAGAGGTTCTGGTTTGATAATGGAGGGCACAGAAAGCCAGAGAAGGATGAGGGCAGAGATCAGAGGAATTGATTGATCAGGGGCATTGGGCAGACTGTCTCCCACTCTGCCCTCCACAGAATCACAGGCATAGAATTACTCCAATCTAAAATGAAAGGATGTACATCCAATGGTATTTTACTATTTCCCCAAGGAGAGCTAGTACTCCTAGTTTGTACCTAGTATAAGGTCTCAGTCATTGGATCTGTGGGGTTTTCACACCTCCCTTCATTTTCAAACGCCTACAGTGAAATCTTTCATTCAAAACAGCCCATCCCTATGCTTACAGTCAGCAGGCTTATAGTCATCTCCCCTTTCTTTCAGACACAGGAGCTTTTGGGCAGACATACCTACTCAAGAGCAGAGGAAGCTCAGGCTGCTTCTTATACAGATCAGTATTACTTTTCATGCAAAACTATGCAAGAATATCCAGAGATCCCCACACACATTTAAGAAAAAAAGACAAATGCAAAAAAAAAAAAAAAAAAGAAGGAAAATATTAAGAAACAAGATGCATACTTCCAAAGGAAAAAAAATTTGAGGGAAAAAAGAGAACTTAATAAAAAAGAATGCTAGGAGAGAAAAAAATTGTATTCATTTGTTAATGAATTTATTAATAAAAATAAATATTTACTGGGCACATGCTATGAGGCAGTCACTGTTATAGCAGAGAACATATAGTGTAGGAAGCAAGATAGATAATGGCTCTTCCATCATACTGCTTACATTTTGTGGGAAAATAGACACTGAAAAATACGCAAATAAAGTGTAAGTTCAGATAGCAATTAAGAACTAAAAAGGTAATCAAGAAGGTTAAAAAACTAAAGAGTGGCAACAACAAAACATTGACTCCATCTGACCATAACAGAGAACAAATGTATTACTTGGATTTCAAGGAGGGCTGGAGAATCAGGCTTTACAGCTTTATAGAAAGTTATAGTGACTGAAACCAAACCACAAAACTAGTACAACATGGAGACCAGTGTTCTCATCACTGGGTGCTCTACATATTACCCAGCACCTACATCATCAGACACACTGTAAAATCTCTGCAATTGAGGCTTTGGGACAGTCAGTGGAGATGTCTCCTCTGTCAGGGAAATGAGTCAAGCCCACTTTACTCAGAGCACTAGCTTCTAACTTAAAGTCTAAGGTGGCTGCATCTGATGGAGCCTTGACCTTCCTAGCAGCCAGGAAGGCTGTAAAAGTAGATGGTATTTTCAGTTCTAGAGTATGAGGCACACTCTGACTCTTAAAAGGGAGATTTATTTAAAAATAGGAAAAGGTTTCAGATAGCGGGCACCAAAACAAATGACAAACATTTCCCACAGTGGATAACAGGATCAGACTGCAACTCCAGGACATGCTTTCATCTTCCGTTGCCTTCAATGTCTTTATTTCCCCATTTGCAAAACCAAAGAGTAGGATCCAATTATTGCTGAAGTTACTTCCATCTTTTACACTTTAATTTTCACTGATTCAAAGATAAATGACAAGACAAGAACCATTCAAATATAATGTTCAGATAGTAGACAGATGAAGCAAAATGAGAAAAGGATCCTCTGAGTCAAACAAAAAATTCAATGCATTCTTGTCATTGCAAAATGATGAGAGAATGTAGACTTATGAGAGGAAGAAGAGAGAGAGACTGAGAAAAAAATAGTATGCAGAGAAGCTGACTTATGCATTTATGAGACAGTTGAATTTTGCTTAGAAACTCAACGAGCCAAACTCACTGATGTGAGAAGATAACCATAAATATGCCTTAGCTTCACATTCACAGTAGAGTTCACCAGACAAAACTTACAATGCTGAATGCCTGACCTGAAGGGGGAAAAATCTAAGAGTATAAGAAAGGCTTATCACTCATTCATTCATTCAGCAAATATTTTGTTTCACCTTCTACATTATTAAGAATGAAACACATGCTCCCAGCTGGCAATGACTCAAAGCCTAGAAATTAATGATTGCAACAGCATGGCAAGTGTCAAAAAATCAGTAACACATGTGACATCAGAGAACAGAGTATGCAGGGAGGCACAAAAATATTTCCAAGAGGAGATTAAGCCACATCTTGAAGAAAGAAAAGAGCTCACCAGGAGGATAAGTAGAGGATAGTTATTTCAGAAAAAAAGAGAACATATGATCTGATAAAATAAAACTGAAAAAAAAAGTGTTTGGCATAATTTGGGAATTCAAGCTCAGTGCAGGTGAGATGGTTGTTACTTATGGAAAAAGAGCCTGGAAATCCAAGACATGAGCCACATCACACTGGGCTTTTTTTTCTTGCCAAGTGTTTGGTGCTAAATTCTGGAAACTACAAAGTGGCACAGAAGAATTTGGGGCAAGGGAGCAACAAGGCCAGATTTGAGAATTCTGGAGGCTGGAAGCAACAGGACAAGTTAGAGGACAATTTTAATAATGCACAAAAGAAGCTATGATAGATCCACATCAAGGGGATGGAGATGAAAAAAAGAAGATAACATGATGGAGTCAAAGAAAATATAGAAGATAGTTAAGAGGATATAGGATAATATAAGCCTGAGTGTGGTTTCCTCAAGCCCTAACCTCAAACAACTTTCAACCTGAAAACCAGGGAAGGAAAAGTGTGTATGTCTGTATATGTGTGTGTGTGTATGTGTGTGTGTGTGTGTGTGTTATGGAAAAATCTAAGAGAGTACATTATCATATCAGAGTTGTTTTGTGATCAATACTCTGACTGCCACATTTCCTAAAAGTTAGCATTTTTTATAAGGCTAATGTATTCAAGAAACAGTTGTTTTATGGAAAAGGTAGAATTTTTACTGCATCTTTTAAACAAGTAATATTTAGCTCCCCAGAAAGAAAAAAAGCAGGCTTTCAGCTGTGGGAAACAAATGGATCAGTGTAATGAGGTTGGAATAGATCTGATTTAGACTAGGGATAGTGAGAGGAGGATACCAACTAAATAAACCAACCACACACACTGGGAAAAAGTGTAGAAAAATAAGAGGGGAAGAATAATCAGCTCCCTCTTGAAAAATTCTTGATCTTGGTTTATGGGTGGTAGTAGTAGAAGGGATTGAGAGAAGATTAGTTGAAGAAATAATTTGGAGGCAGAATGGGGTTAATTTAGATAGATGAACTGGGCTGTGGGGGAGAGAAGGGTGGCTGTCAGTATCTGGAAAACAATAGGGGAATAATCAGGACCTGGGAGAATTGGGAGGGTTTCTAAGATTGGGAGAGATGGAAGAGATGCATTTTGATAGAGAGAGAAAACAGAAAAGGTCATTTCAGACAGCAGGGTTACCCTGTGTGAAGAGGTGAGTACTCAATGGCAAAGCATGCTTACAGTACTATAAGTAACTGGGCATGTTGGAATGATAGGGTTCCAGTGCGTGTGTGTGTGTGTGTGTGTGTGTGTGTGTGTGCATATGCGGGCATGCACATGTGCACATTTGGGTCAGGCATGCTGAAAAGATGATACCACTCATGTGTTGGGGGAATTTAAAGGGTGAAGAGGGCATAAAGTTAGAGAAAGTCAGGAGCCAAATCTTAGATGGTCTTATATAGAATCCCACTGAGCCTGGGCTTTATCTGGTCATGTGTTGTCATTAAGAAGATCTGTGATGGGCTTCCCTGGTGGCGCAGTGGTTGAGAGTCCGCCTGCCGATGCAGGGGACACGGGTTCATGCCTTGGTCCAGGAAGATCCCACATGCCGTGGAGCGGCTGGGCCCGTGAGCCATGGATGCTGAGCCTGCGCGTCTGGAGCCTGTGCTCCACAACGGGAAAGGCCACAACAGTGAGAGGCCCGCGTACCACACACACACAAAAAAAAACAATGAAAAAAAAAGAAATATAAAATTGTAATGCATTTTTCTAATACTCACAGGATGAAGTTTTTACTCTAACCTGGAGAGGTGGTGTGAATTTTAAAATGTTCCTTTTCAATCTATGTTTGAACATTTGTGTAATGAGGCTTCTGTTTCCTCTCCTGTACAAACTGATTTGAGAATCCATACTTGTCAGTGAAAGGGGTTTTCTTATGTTTCCATATTCTGCCAGTGATGTGTGCATGTTGCTGTTTTCGGTCACTGATTTAGATCAAAGAGTTACTGGGTATTCATTTTTGAAACACAAGAAAAAAAGAAAAGGAAAACTTCTGCCAAACTTTTATTTTTGTCTGTTGGGTCAAGCCATTCCCTAAAGTCACTCTTCCTTCATTATCTGACATAAACTTTGTATATAATTTGCAAGAATAATAGATGTATAGGAGTTTGATTTAGTTGTGAAATATTTTCTCAGACTCACTTGTGGCTTTTATTTCTTCCTATCTCATGTTTATTCTTTCTTATATTCTGGACCCATTTCTAGTTTCACCTGGGAAATTTGCTTACTCAAAATATCCTCCAAGTTCTTCTTAAAAAAATAGATGCCTATCAAATAAAAAGAAACAGGTTGTGACAAAAGTTTTTTAATTAAAAAAAAAGCATCCATTAGATATATTGTCAAAAACTGTGAAGGATCAGAGATTTTACTTTCTTGCAAGCCAACAAGTTCACCTGAAAGTTTCAGTGTCCTGCAAGAAGATGCAAGCAAAACTCCTGGGTCAGAATCATAGGACATTTACTCATGGAACAGGACAGGGCATGACCTTCCCAATCCTATCAGTTTCCTTGTTTCCCCAGGCTAGTTCCTGAAGGAGAAGGTAGAGAGCCCCATATGGATGCTGCCCATGCAGTGAGTTCCCATCACAGCTGAGAAATACAGAGCTTAGGGAATCCAAATATTTTATAATGGGCCTCAAGCAAACCTGCCCATTCATTCGGTTAGAGGGAGACATGAATTTATTATATGCATAGTAAACAAATCTGCCCTCTGCTCTGGAGGGAGACACTATTCCTATATTCATAGGCTGTTCACTCTACAAACATCCCTGAAAAGACAGTTGAACAGAAAAGCTGTCAGTGCCACTGGGTGAAATAGGTATAGGAATGTGAGAGACCTGTGGAGAATTGTCTCCCAACACTTATAAATGGATTTCTCTAATTTAAGGTGTAAACTTTTATTTTTGTCTATTGGGTCAAGACATTCCCTAAAACTATTCTTCCTCCTTTAGCTAATATAAACAGTTATATGATTTGCCAGAATAATGGATGTATAGGAGTTTGATTTTGTTGTGAAATCTTGACAAATATAAAAAGTTATCTTTTAAATTTCATTTTGAATGGCTGTCACCGTGAAAAGTCACCATTACATTTCTCAAAGAAGGTAGCATTAAAGAGTTTTGGATTTTGAAAGTCATGGATTTAATTGTGGCTCAGCTATACCTAGATGAATAACTTTGGACAATATGCCTTTCCTGTCTAAACCTCAGACACCAGGAATCTAGGGGAGGAGTACTAGTGTTTCTGCAATGTTAATCTCCCAGCACAATGCCTGGGTCATTGAACACAATCACTAAATATGTTTGCCTTTCATGCCCTTCTCTCCTTTCCTTACTCTGGGAGTTTGCTCCTATAAATAAGTGCATACTCACCTTTTTTTTTTTTTTTGCCGTACGCGTGCCTCTCACCGTTTTGCCTCTCTTGTTGCGGAGCAAAGGCTCCAGATGCGCAGGCTCAGTGGCCATTGCTCACGGGCCTAGCCGCTCTGTGGCATGTGGGATCTTCCCAGACCGGGGCACAAACCCGTGTACCCTGCATCGGCAGGTGGACTCTCAACCACTGCGCCACCAGGGAAGCCCTGAGAATACTCAACTTGTGACTCAATTCTAAATATTCATGAGAAGAGCTCACCTGTCTGCTATTTACTTTCAAATTATTCTCTGGCTAATCAAAGCAGGAAAAGAAAAAGGAGATATAATCTGGACCAGTATATTTAGAGGTACAAAAAAGCAGATATGCTGGACCACAAACCTTACTGCAAAATAATTTTAAGAAAGTAAAATTGATTGGAGTTATCTTTAGGCACCTTGCATAGCGATTGGAAAAGAACACAAACTTCTGAGCTATGCCCACCTTAAACCTAGTTCTGTTGCTTAGTTCATAAACTAGTAAAGTTATCAGACCTGGATGGCTTCAATTTTCTGTGAATGAAATGAGCTTTAAATTATGTATCTACCGTATTGTTGGGATTAATTGACATAGAGCATGAAACACCTAACCCACTTATGGAAGGTGCAAAAAAAATGTTTTCTTTCGCCAAAAATTTGTTACTTCTTCCCTCTCTCTAAAATTTATGTTGGAAAGCTTTTTCCTCACTGTGCATTTGTGGACTTCCTGATAATGTTTGAGAAACATCTCACTTGATCTTGGTCTTCATTCCAACTACTACCCTGTTTCTTTCTCACTCTAACTACCAGAGTTCTCGAACAAGCGACCAGTGTCTGTTGTTTTTTAATGAATTTTCTTAAGCATGACCCCTCTTACCAACCACAGTCCTGAAATAAATCCATCTATCCAATACCAAATCACCCACTTGGCCATTCTTTCAGACACGTTTCATGCTGTATAGTGTGGTATATTTTCCAAAACTAGCCACAGCAATATTGCTAGTCCCCCATACTCTTTTTTTTTTTTTTTTTTTTTTTTTTTTTTTTTGCAGTACATGTGCCTCTCACTGTTGTGGCCTCTCCCCTTGCAGAGCACAGGCTCTGGACACGCAGGCCCAGTGGCCATGGCTCACGGGCCCAGCCACTATGTGGCATGTGGGATCCTCCCGGACTGGGGCACGACTCATTGGCAGGCAGACTCAACCACTACGCCACCAAGGAAGCAACCCCATACTCTTTGAGAACCTTGTCACTTCCCATCAAGAGATCAAATATTTCCCCTCTCTTTGGGCAGACCCCTGACTACCAAGACATGGAAGCAGCCTAAATGTCCATTGACAGAGGAAGGCATAAAGAAGATGTGGTACATATATACAATGGAATATCACTCAGCTATAAAAAAAGAATGAAATAATGCCGTTTGCAGCAACATGGATGGACCTAGAGATTAGCATACTAAGTGAAGTAAATCAGACAGAGGAAGACAGATATCATATCATATGATATCACTTATATGAAGAATCTAAAAACAAACTGATACAAATAAACTTATTTACAAAACAAACTCACAGACTTAGAGAATGAACTTATGGTTACCGGGGGGAAGAATGGTGGGGGAGGGATTGATTGGGAGTTTGAGATTGACATGTACACACTGCTGTATTTAAAATAGATAACCAACAAGAACCTGCTGTAATTAATTAATTAATTAATTAAAAAGAAAATGACAGAAACCATGCTATGTGACTTCCAAAGCTAAGTCAGGTCATAAAAGTAATCTAGCTTCTTCCTGGCTCTCTGTTGGCATACTTGCCCTTTGAGCCTAGTCCTCATGCCTTGAAAAGGCCAGGCCACAGAGCAAGGCTCTGTGTGGTGTTCCAGCTACCAGACCATATAAGGTCACAGTTGACAGCCCAGTTCAGCCACCAGACATTACTGAATAGCCTTCAGGTGATGCCAGCTTTACTTCTTGCTAATGGAGGCCCCAGACATGGTGGAACAGAGACAATCTATCCTCACTATGCCTTGTCTGAATTCCTGAGCATGAATTCTATAAACTGAATAAATGTCTCATATCACTAAGTTTTGAGGTAATTGGTTACTCAGACTTGGTAAATGGAACATCCTCTTTACCAACCATTCCTTCTGGAATTTTTCTCTTATTCAAGTGCGGGGAAATACTTCAGTGCTCTAGACTTTCTCCCTAATCCTTTCAGGATTCTACTTCTCTTCTGTTCTGACCCTGTATTAATCTCAATATTTTCCACCTAGATCTTTTCTCCCAGCTTTATACTGTCCATTTTGTAGAGCATAAATCCATGCTAAGTGTCTTTTAAGCCTTGGTCTCAGGACAACAATTCCTTGGGAGCAAGGTCCTGTGAATCAAGGTTTAAGGAGAATCTCACCCTCAGGATCCTGCAAATTTGGAGCATAGACACCTCACTTCACTCATCTTCTTAATGAGGGCTTCTTATGAGCCCTTCTTTTTAATCTCTCTCTAAATATATTTCCTTGCCAAACCCTAGCCCTGTATCTGTATTCAGTGATAAAATGAGCAAGCTCATGAGTTTGACTTTCTGGGTTTGAGTCCCAAATTTTCCACTAGCGAGTGACTTCATGGCAGGAGGTTTTGTCATCGATTAAATGGGGATAGTGGTATTATGTATCCCTTAGGACTAATGGTGTTATGAAATGAATTAATGAAATTAAATACCTTAAAACAGTACCTGTAAAACAAGCAATTTTGGCTATTATTATTCTCTATTATAATAGCTTTCATAATATTATGTGTCTCATCATTATAACAATTTTCACATGTGTGAAATTGGATTTATGGTCAAAGCTTAAAATAACACTTCGTTTGAGTCTCTCTACTGCTGATGATAATATTAACATTATTTAACTCATTAAGCCCAAATTTAAAATAATCTTTGATCTATTGTCTTCCTTCAGCCAATTTTAGTAACTTTTCATACCAAAATCCATTTTACCTTTCTCTCTTTTTTCATCTGGTGTTTTGGCCTTCAGATAGTTGGTGAAATCCTGATAGTATGAGAGTTGGCACATATGTGTATTTCACCAAAGTCTCAGTGGGATCACCATCACCACTCAAAAAGTGAAGATAAATATATGTTGCAAGTATCATCTCTATGGTCACTTGTTGCCACTTCTGGCTCTCATGGCTCATTCACAACCAGATTCTTCCAAGATAACTTATTGTGCTAAGTCATTTTTTCTCCATGCTAAGTCTTTTTTACTCCATGTCTATCTCGACAGAAATAAGCCTGAATTCCCTATTTCCTAGTACAATAATCTACACATCTCAGCTTTATTGTCAAGGCTATCAAAAAAATATAAACTCTATTAACTTATCTGGTCCATTTTCCACTCATATATAAAATGCATTTTTCCAGGTAGATAGTCTCCTGAATGTGCTATAAAATAAAATTACTAATTTAAATATGTGTCTTTGTGCATTGTAATTCATTATAGTTTTTTCATAATATACATGACCCTTTTTCAGCTTTGACCTTTCTAATTGCCCATGCTTAGTGTATAAGTATTATTATTATTAAACATTGTTCAATATTACAAAATATTGAAGGTAATTTTCCAATCAAATGAGTGAATTGTAGAAGAAATGTTTAAAGGATGTTGGAAGGAAAATCTGTCATGGAAGGCTATCAATTTGATTTATTAAAGAAAAGAAAACAAAATAATGATTTTGGGCTTCCCTGGTGGCGCAGTGGTTGAGAGTCCTCCTGCCAATACAGGGGACACGGGTTGGTGCCCCGGTCCGGGAAGATCCCACATGCCGCAGAGTGGCTGGGTCTGTGAGCCATGGCCACTGAGCCTGCACATCCTGAGCCTGTGCTCTGCAACGGGAGAGGCCACAACACTGAGAAGCCCTCGAACCACAAAAAAATAAAATAAATAATGATTTTGCAGGCTGATATCTCAGAAAGCCTGTATTTTGCAAGAGAATTTTCCTTCCCATACGTATTGGACAGTTTATACATAATTAATCTGTGACCAAATATTAATAAATGGCAGATAAGCCTTCCCTAAGGAGTAGAACAAGTAACAAGTGACTGAGTATCTTGGAAAGCTGTGACTGATGCATTCCTTCAAGACCCTGTTATTTGCATCTGGAATACCTCTAATATGAAAATGAAAAGCTGGCATGGGAAGTCTATTGGGACACCTACTTTCAAGTTGAAGAAGTAACATATGATCCTCACCCTCATCATTTACAATACTTAATATCAAACATTAGGCCTATTAATAGAAAACTATAAAATCAAATGTATTTGCTCCAAAAACATAATGCATTTATGATGAAGAAAATGCAAATTGCCCCAGAGCAAACTGCCTCATCCCTGATATTTAATGATCAACAATAACAATGAACTAAAAGGTCCAGAACATCTGAATTCTGCTAGAAGATTGAAAAACATGAATTCATCCTGACTTATGTTTGAAGCACTGTCTACTGGATTGAAGAATTGTTAACAAGCTAAATGCAAAGTCAGTTGATAAACAGAAGCATATTCAGCCAGGAGACTTTCCTACTATGAGGATGAGAGTTGTTTGCATTTAATTTGTCTTTGTTATTAATGATATGGAACCGAAGATAAACAACAGATAAATTAAATGAGCAGGAGATCAGAAAGATTTGCACACCAGTGCAATACAATGATGAGGCCAAAAGTGAGTTGGAAATCCATAATACATCCAAGATATGACAAAGCTCTATTCAAATGAAAAAATATCAAAATGCATATAAAAACAAACGCAATACTCAAATTCAAAAAAATATATAAGAAAGCATCAAGTTAAAATAAGACTTGAAGGGTTTAGAGTAAATCATATGTGTGGTTTTAAAGACCTTATCTAAGATAATGGAGTAGAAGGACGTGCGCTCACTCCCTCTTGAGACAGCACCGGAATCACCACTAACTGTTGAGAAATCATCCACAGGAAGGTACTGGAACTAACCAATAAAGACACCACACATCCAAAGACAAAGGAGAAGCCACAATGAGATGGTCTAAGGGATGCAATCACAACAAAATCAAACGCCATAACCACTTGTTGGTTGACTCACAAACTTGAGAACAATTATACCACAGAAGTCCACCCACTGGAATCAAGGTTCTGAGCCCAATGTCAGTTTTCCCAACCTGGCAGTCAGGCAACAGGAGGACGAATTCCCAGAGAATCAAACTTTGAAGGCTAGTGGGATTTGATTTCAGGACTTCAACAGGACGGGGGGAAACAGAGACTCCACTCTTGGAGGGCACACCCAAAGCAGTGTATGCATCAGGACCAGGGGGAAAGAGCAGTGACCCTATAGGCGAATGAACAAGACCTACCTGCTGGTGTTGGAGGGTCTCCTCCAGAAGCGGGGGATGGCTGTGGCTCACTGCAGGTACAAGGAAATAAAGACACCACACATCCAAAGACAAAGGAGAAGCCACAATGAGATGGTCTAAGGGATGCAATCACAACAAAATCAAACGCCATAACCACTTGTTGGTTGACTCACAAACTTGAGAACAATTATACCACAGAAGTCCACCCACTGGAATCAAGGTTCTGAGCCCAATGTCAGTTTTCCCAACCTGGCAGTCAGGCAACAGGAGGACGAATTCCCAGAGAATCAAACTTTGAAGGCTAGTGGGATTTGATTTCAGGACTTCAACAGGACGGGGGGAAACAGAGACTCCACTCTTGGAGGGCACACCCAAAGCAGTGTATGCATCAGGACCAGGGGGAAAGAGCAGTGACCCTATAGGCGAATGAACAAGACCTACCTGCTGGTGTTGGAGGGTCTCCTCCAGAAGCGGGGGATGGCTGTGGCTCACTGCAGGTACAAGGACACTGGCAGCAGAAGTTCTGGGAAGAACTCCTGGGCATGGACCCTCCCAGAGTAAACCATTAGCCCCATCAAAGAGCCTGTAGCCTCCAGTGCTGGGTCACCTCAGGCCAAACAACCTAAAGGGAGGAAACTTAGCCCCACCCCTCAGCAGACAAGGGGATGAAAGTTTTACTGAGCTCTGCCTACCAGAGCAACACGCAGCTCTACCCACCACTAGTACCTCGAATTAGGAAGCCTACACAAGCTTCTTAGATAGCCTCATCCACCAGAGGGCAGGTAGCAGAAACAAGAAAAACTGCAATCCTACTGCCTGTGGAATGAAATCCACATTCACAGAAAGATAGACAAAAAGAAAAGGGAGAGGACTATGTACCAGAAGAAGGAACAAGATAAAACCCCTGAAAAACAACTAAATGAAGTGGAGATAGGCAACCTTCCAGAAAAAGAATTCAGAATAATGATAGTGAAGATGATCCAGGACCTCAGAAAAAGGATGGAGGCAAAGATCAAGAAGATGTAAGAAATGTTTAATAAAGACCTAGAAGAACTAAATGACAAACAGCTAGAATAATTAAAGAACAAACAAACACAGATGAACAATACAATAACTGAAATGAAAAATTTACTAAAAGGAATCAATAGCAGAATAACTGAGAGAGAAGAATGGATAAGTGACCTGGAAGACAAAATGGTGGAATTCACTGCCACAGAACAGAATAAAGAAAAAAGAATGAAAAGAAATGAAGACAGCCTAAGAAACCTCTGGGACAATATTAAATGTGCCAACAGTTGCATTATAGGGGTCTCAGAAGGAGAAGAGAGAGAGAAAGGACCTGAGAAAATATTTGAAGAGATTATAGTCGAGCACTTCCCTAACATGGGGAAGGAAATAGTCACCCAAGTCCAGGAAGTGCAGAGAGTCCCAGGCAGGATAAACCCAAGGAGCAACACATTGAGAAACATAGTAATCACCCTGACAAAAATTAAAGACCAAGAAAAATGATTAAAAGCAACCAGGGAACAATGACAAATAACATATGAGAGAACTCCCATAATGTTAAAAGATGATTTCTCAGCAGAAAATTTACAAGCCAGAAGGGAATGGCACAATATATTTAAAGTGAAGGAAGGGAAGTATCTACAACTAAGATTACTTTACCCAGCAAAGATCTGATAGAGATTCGATGGAGAAATCAATAGCTTTACAGACAAGACAAAGCTAAGAGTATTCAACACCATGAAACCAGCTCTACAACAAATGCTACAGGAACTTCTTTAAGGGGGAAAAAAGAAAAGAAAATGACCTACAAAAACAAACCCAAAACAACTAAGAAAATGGTAATAGGAACATACATATAGATAATTACCTTAAATGTTAATGGATTAAATGCTCCAACCAAAGGACATTGGCTCGCTGAATGGATACAAATACAAGACCCATATATATGCTGTCTACAAGAGACCCACTACAGACCTAGGGGCACAAACAGACTGAAAGTGAGGAGATGGAAATAGTTATTTCCACACCAATGGACAGATGATCCAGACAGAAAATTAGTAAAGAAACACAAGTTTTAAATGACACAATAGACCAGATAGAGTTAATTGATATTTATAGGACATTCCATTCAGAAACAGCGGATTACACTTTCTTCTCAAGTGCACATGAAACATTCTTCAATATAGATCACAGCTCAGGTCACAAATCAAGCCTCAGTAAATTTAAGAAAATTGAAATCATATCAAGCATCTTTTCCCAACAAAATGCTATGAAATTAGAAATAAATTAGAGGGAAAAAATGTAAAAAAGACAAACACATGGAGACTAAACAATACATTACTAAATAACCAAGAGATGACTAAAGAAATCAAAGAGGAAATCAAAAAATACTTAGAGACAAATGATGATGAAAACAGGATTATCCAAAACCCATGTGATGCAGTAAAAGCAGTTCTAAGAGGGAAGTTTATAGCAATACAACCCTACCTCAAGAAACAAGAAAAATCTCAAATAAAAAATCTAACCTTACACCTAAAGGAACTAGAGACAGAAGAACAAACAAAACCCAAAGTTAGCAGAAGGAAATAAATCATAATGATAAGAGCAGGAATAAATGAAACAGAAACAAAGAAAACAATAGCAAAGGTCAATAAAACTAAAAGCTGGGTTTTCAAGAGGATAAATAAAATTGATAAACCTTTAGCAAGACTCATCAAAGAAAAAGAGGGAGAGGACTCAAATCGATAAAATTAGAAATGATAAAGGAGAAGTTACAATGGACACCACAGAAATACAAAGCATCATCAGAGACTACTACAATCAACTCAATGACAATAAAATGGACAACATGGAAGAAATGGACAAATTCATAGAAAGGTATAACCTTCCAAGACTGAACCAGGAAGAAACAGAAAATATGAACAGACCAATCACAAGTAATGAAATTGAACCTGTGATTACAAATCTTCCAACAAACAAAAGTCCAGGACCAGATGGCTTCACAGGTGAATTCTATCAAACATTAAGAGAAGAGCTAACACACATCCTTCTCAAACACTTCCAAAAAATTGCAGAGGAAGGAACACTCCCAAACTCATTCTACAAGGCCACCATCACTCTGATACCAAAACCAGACAGACACAGTACAAAAAAAGAAGATTACAGACCAATATCACTGATGAATATAGATGCAAAAATCCTCAACAAAATACAATCAAACAGAATCCAATGACACATTAAAAGGATCATACACCATGATCAAGTGGGATTTATTCCAGAGATGCAAGGATTCTTCAGTATACTCAAATCAATAAATGTGATAGAACATGTTAACAAATTGAAGAATAAAAACCATATGATCCTCTCAACAGATGCAGAAAAAGCTTTTGACAAAATTCCGCACCCATTTATGATAGAAAACTCTCCAGAAAGTGGGCATAGAGAGTACCTACCTCAACATAATGAAGGCCATATATGACAAACCCACAGCAAACATCATTCTCAAAGGTGAATAACTGAAGGCATTTCCTCTAAGATCAGGAACAAGACAAGGATGTCCATTCTTGCCATTATTATTCAAAATAGATTTGGAAGTCCTAGCCATGGTAATCAGAGAAGAAAAAGAAATAAAAGGAATACAAATTGGAAAAGAAGAAGTAAAACTGTCATTGTGTGCAGATGACATGATAGTATACATAGATAATCCTAAAGATACCACCAGAAAACTACTAGAGCTAATTAATGAATTTGGTAAATTTGCAGGATACAAAATTAATGCACATAAATCTCTTGCATTCCTATACAATAACAACGAAATATCAGAAAGAGAAAGGAAGGAAACAATCCCATTCTCCCTTGCAACAATAAGAATAAAATCCCTTGGAATAAACCTACCTAAGAAGCCAAAACACCTGTATTCAAAAAACTATAAGACACTGATGAAAGAAATTAAAGATGACACAAACAGATGGAGAGATATACCATGTTCTTGGATTGGAAGAATCAATATTATGAAAATGACTATACTATCCAAAGCAATCTACAGATTCAATGCAATCACTATCAAATTACCAATGGATTTTTCATAGAACTAGAACAAAAAATCTTAAAATTTGTATGGAGACACAAAACACCCCGAATAGCCAAAGCAATCTTGAGGAGAAAGAAAGGAGCTGGGGGAATCAGACTCCCTGATTTCAGACTATACTACAAAGCTACAATAATCAATACAATATGGTACTGGCACAAAAACAGAAATATAAATCAATGGAACAGGATAGAAAGCCCAGAGATAAAGCCATGGACCTATGGTCAACTAATCTATGGCAAAGGAGGCAAGGATATACAATGGAGAAAAGACAGTCTCTTCAATAGGTGGTTCTGGGAAAACTGGACAGCTACATGTAAAGGAATGAAATTAGAACACTCTCATACACAAAAATACAAAAATAAACTCATACAAAAAAAAAAAAAAACCTCAAAGTGGATTAGAGACCTAAATGTAAGGCCAGATACTATAAAACTCTTTGAGGAAAACATAGGCAAAACACTCTTTGACATAAATCACAGCAAGATATTTTTTGACTCACTTCTAGAGTAATGGAAATAAAACAAAAATAAACAAATGGGACCTAATGTAACTTAAAAGTGTTTGCACAGCAAAGGAAATTATAAACAAAATGAAAAGACAACCCCAAAAATGAGAGAAACTATTTGCAAGTGAATCAACAATGGATTAATCTCCAAAATATATAAACAGCTCATGCAGTTCAATATTAATAAAACAAATAACCCAATCAAAAAATGGGCAGAACACCTAAATAGACATTTCTCCAAAGAAGGCATACAGATGGCCAAGAGGCACATGAAAAGCTGCTTAACATCACTAATTATTAGAGAAATGCAAATCAAAACTGCAATGAGTTATTACCTCACACTCCTTAGAATGGGCATCATCAGGAAATCTCCAAACAACAAATGCTAGACAGCGTGTGAAGAAAAGAGAACCCTCTTGCACTGTTGGTGGGAATGTAAATTGATACAGTCACTACGGAGAACAGTATGGAGGTTCCTTAAAAAAACTAAAAATAGAATGACCATATGACCCAACAATCCCACTGTATACCTAGAGAAAACCATAATTCAAAAAGACACATGCACCCCAATATTCATTGCAGCACTATTTACAATAGCCAGGTGTTGGAAGCAACATAAATGCCCATGGACAGATGAATGGATAAAGATGTGGCACATATATACAATGGAATATTACTCAGCCATAAAACGGAATGAAATTGGGTCATTTGTAGAGATGTGGATGGATCTAGAGAGTGTCATACAGAGTTAAGTATGTCAGAAAGAGAAAAACAAATATATTAATGCATATATGTGGAATTTAGAAAAATGATACAGATGAACAGTTTTGCAAGGCAGAAATAGAGGCACAGATGTAGAGAACAAACATATGGACACCAAGGGGGGACAGTGCGGGGGGTGATGGTGGTGGGATGAATTGGGAGGCTGTGATTGACATATATACAGTAATAAGTATAAAATAGATAATTAATAAGAACCTGCTGTATAAAAAATAAAATAAAATTCAAAAAAATTCATATATGTGGTTTTAATATGTTCAAGATGCCAGGGATCTCTTAGTACTATATTTACTTAGCCTTTGCTCTAATTTATCACAATTTTCATGTCAAGTTAATGTATTAATATTTCTTGTGAATATTTACTTAAATGCCAATACTTTGCTTCTTTGTGTTTGTTCTTCTGGAAAAATGATATAAACCAATGTAAAAAGTACAGTGATATAACAAAAGTTCAGCTTTTTCATGACTTTTTTCAGGATCCTATCAGTATAAAAAGTGTCAGCAGTAGTGCTGTGCCTCTTGTGGACATGAGGGGCACATAAATTACCCCCTGAAATAAGCTACATCTGCTCTTGCTCTGTAGTCCCTCACTTTCACTTTGTTCTGTTTTCTTGACTAAATACATCGAGATTTATTGAACAGGTTGGCATGTTCACTTTCCATGAATTTAAAATTTTACAAAGCTATAGCCCCATTTTGGAGCTGCATTCTATGTGATCCTAATGATCTTTCCATTCTTTGAAAGTTTTTACAACAATTTTCCTGATTTTCCAAATTGTGAATCATAAAGGAGAAAACAGAAAAAGAAAAGTTAGACTTTGTGCAGGAAAAATAGATTCTTGAGAAGAGTGTTTGGCCCTCATCTCTGTACATATTATAGCTGATGGCTTTCTCTTTCTCTCTCTGTGGGAAGACAGAGCTAGAATCACCAATCAACATGAGAGACAATTTATTGACTACAGCTATAAAAGGCTTCAAAAATACATATAACAAATAACAAAATACTAAAAAAGAAAAAAAAAGAAAAAAAAAAGAGGCTGCTAAGTTGGTCATAGATCCACCAAATAGTGTTGGCTCAGGCTATAGTAATTGCATTAAAACATTCTAGGAACAGACACAATCAAGTATCAAATCATAGACTCTCAGAATGGGAAGTAAGATGAGGTCATCTATATTAACCCTTTCACTAGATGCATAAGTTCCAAATAAGTGATCCTATACCCTCTTATTGCATACTTCTAGTGATGGGGGATTCACTGCCCCACCAGACACTTCATTCCATTTGAGGACAACTATAATGATTTGAAAGTCCTTTCTTCCATTAAGCTCAAGTCTAGCTCTTCTTAATTTTCACTTGTAGATGTTAGTTCTTACTGTGGCTACAAAATGCAAAGAGCCTAACAATTCTTCCTTAATACTAAATATGTGAAGACAGTAATCATGGTAGCCTAAGTCTTTGTCACAGGCTAAATACCATTTTTTTCCAACTCTTCTCTTGATTCACTCTCAATTTCATACCCACCATTTTCTTGGCCATATTCTAGAATGGATTAGACCCATACCTAATTGGCATGGGAGGGATATTCCAGAGCCAACAGAAGATAGCTGACCCAAAGGGCAGGAAAGACTCATTTCTGACAAATTTTTTTAAAAAACTTACCAGAAGAAGAATAATAAGAGCCAGGGCATAAGACTCATGGCAGGGCCTAAGGCAATCAATCAGGAGTGAGGGGATGAATCAGGTGGCAGAAGTTAATGTGAGAAGAAGGATTCCAGATACCCCATGGAAGAGCAAGGATGCTAGACTTGCATCACTAATGAACAATGGTCTCTGGTTACAGGAAATGGGATTCTCCAAAGGTCCAGACAGAGAGAAAATTCCAAACATATATCCTGTGTTGTCCGGGAACAAAGCAATATACTAGTTCAATATTTTATATCCTTTTTCTAAGATACCTTTATCGTTCATAATGCAGAAATACTGGGAATGTAATAATATGCACAACTGGGCTAAATGCCACACCATAATGATCATAGGCATGTTAACAATTAGAGAGAAGCTGTTGGTCAGACCTGAGCACGTAAAGCAGGAGGGTCATGATTAATGCATCAGGGCCTGAAGGAGCCACACTATGTGTGGCCTTTTTTCTTATTTTACTTCTGACCATAGATAAAGGTGGTCCCTGTTTACGTGCCTTGCTTTATATAAACTCTATTTGGTTGTTTGTTTCATTGTGTGATTTTTTTAAACCTACAAATAGATATGATTACTATATTCTTGACTACTGAATTCTGTCTCCTATTTCCCATAAATGAAGTAAGAAAAATAATCCTTTTCTTGAATAGAAGAATTTAAAAAATATTTTTGTAAAAGAGTAAATCAAATCTATCACCTTAATCATGGATCGAATAAATCTAATTTAGTTTTTAAGGACTCTTTTAGCTCTAAATAATGTGTAATTTTAGTTCTTAAAAGGCTATCTTGAAAAAAGATCAGCTGTGAGCTATGATTCTTCTGTCAAGAGCCTTTATTTCAGGTGTGTATGTAAAGTGCCATAAAACTAGTGATTTCACTGTGTTTCTGCACACACACACACACAGACTCACACAAACACACACCGACCACATAGCAGAGTGGAAAAGATCATGCTGCAGATTCAACCTAACCCAGATTCAACCCAAAGCCCTTGAAGGTACTAGCTATGTGACCTTAGATGATATATTTAATGTCTCTGAACATCAAGTTTCCTTGCCTGCAAAACCTTTACACATTTATTGTACCAGTTTGAATAATGCTAACACGGTGTCTAGTAAATAGGTGTGTATCATATAGTGACCAATATTATCATCATCCACAGGCAGAAAGAATTTAGAATAATGCCTGCTCCATAGATGCTATTTAAGAAATAGTGCCTAGTATTATAGTTATTACTCTTTTATCTTAGTATTAGGTGTGGAGCATTAGATCAAACACCATATATATAACTGACACAAAATAAATGATAACTGCACAGTGTGATATAAACTAAAAACTGTTCTTATACAAATAGAACAGGTGAGTGGCATCTATGTCAGGACCACATGACTAGGAGGCTTGTGATAAAGGGTACTGATAAGAGGGTGATTTGTATTGCATATAAAGCTCCTGGTACCAAGCTAAACCCACAATAGTTGCTTAATAAATAGTCACTATTATGGTCTCCATAGCCAGTATCAGACCTAATAACTTTATCCATTGACTCAATTGCCCCTCATATCAATACTGATTATTTATGCTGCTTAAGTAGGTTAACTTTGCTTTAAGAGGGCAGTTTTCATTTTCAATAAGCCTCCTGGTATCTTGTTTTGTTTTTTCAAAGAAGTGTTTAGACCTTTATTGAGACAAGGCTTATCTAAAACAAACACGAGCTCGTACAAAGAAAAGCGCCTAGTGAAAGGGAAGAGATGTCTGCGTCAGAATCATGGTAAATACGGGCAGATTGGATGTTTGTTGCTGATGCTTCTCCCTGACATGGACAATCCATACATCATTCTATAAGGATGCAGCGTTTGGGAGCTGACAATCACTGAACAAGCTCACTGCCAAGTGCAGACTGTGGGACATAGACGTGACGGGATTTTTCGTTAAAGGAATTTCCTCCTCCATACACAGCTCTGAGACATGGGACAACAATCTTTCCAATCTAAGAAGGTCGGTCTGCTTTAGCCAGATTCAGTATTATACTTCTGAGAAAAATGACTGTAACAAAGCTAATAGAGAATCAAGCAAGCTAGTTTAAAAGTATTTTGTTATGTGTTTGTTTGTTTTTGTCATTGGTCATGTCCATCTAAGCCTGCTGTTAAGTTGAGATACTGACAGTTGAACAAATTCACCCAAGATTCACTCTGAAAACACACATATATACTCCAAACAGAAGAACAAATAGAAATTTTCAAGTACTATTTGATGAAAGCTTAAGAATAAATTGTATTTCATGTACCATAGATTTAGAAGTCATCCTCTGTGTGCCTACAAGAAATCAAGCATAAGGTCTTAAATAAATGAAATACTTCTGCCTTTCTCTTCTGAATGTTTTTGTTGAGGTAGGTTTGTCAGCTATACGCAGGAGAGCTCTAATACGTGAGATCTTTGATCCTTCGACGTGTGAGAAAAGTGTAGCCCATGTTTATGATTAAACAAAGTCATGGTCAGCACGAATGAATTTCAGAGGTGTGGGCCCTCTAATTTTTTCATAATATCTTTAAAGACGTCCGAGACTCTGTTTTTAAGAGGCAACTACAAACTCCAGTACCCTTGGGGAATGATCATCATGACTTAAGTTTATTCAGTATAAGTGACTATAAACCATCTTTCCTGAAAATGGACTCTGGTGAAAGAAAAAGGAGAAGAGAGAACAAGATGATAGAAGATGAAAAACGGATGTGATTGAAAGAGTAAAAGTGATGATGAGTATTGAAGGGAAACTTCACTTATTTGGCAGCAAGAATTGAAGATTCTAATTTCAAAAAGTGAATTTTTGGCAATCTCATATGGCAAAAGGAACAAGTCTGATGACCCATATAAAATTTGCTATGTAAATCTTGACTGGCCTCCAGGAAAACTGAGTAGATTAAAACCTTTAGGTTTCCTGACTTCTACCTTTGCTTACATTCCTATCTCTTCAACTCAAAGTGCACCCATAGAAGTCTCAAATGACCATCCACTAACCTTCACTAAAGCCGTAACAGGTAGAGCTTTATGGAGCTCCCCTGGTCAAAGGTGTTACTGATGCCTACTTTATATCAGATACCTACTTTATACCAGGTATTACTACCTTTATACCAGGCATTACTACTGACCTTTATGCCAGGTATTACTGATGTTTACTTTATACTTTATACCAATAGTATAATACTTAATACTACTTCCTGTTTCTAGGGAATCAATAATGAATAAGAAACAGTCTTTGCCCTCAAGAAGTTTGTAACCTACTATAGTAGAAACAGGTTAAAATAAAGAAGACATTAAATGAGTTATTTAAAAATAAAAAGAAACATGTGCTTAAAATGGACAATGTTTTTATTTCCTTTGGGTATATGCCAAAGAGTGGAATTGCTGGGTCATATGTTGACTACATTATTTAACCTTTGGAGGAACTGTCAGTTTCCCAAAGTGACTGTGCCACTTGCATTTCCACTATTAATATACATGGGTGCTTGTTTCTTCACAAATCCTTCAACATTTCTTATTATTAATATTCCTGATTATAGCCATATTAAAGAATATGAAGTGGTGTCTTACACTTATGATTTGCATTTCCTTAATGGTGAATGACATTGAGTATATTTTCATGTGCTTATTGGCCATTTCTTTATCTTCTTAACAAAATATATACTCAAATTCTTTGCACATTTTAATTGGTTTATTTATCTTTTTATTTTTTGCATTAAAGAGTTCTTTTTGATTCTAGATACTAGCTCATTACCACATATATACTTTTCAAATATTTCTCCCATTCTGGTGCTTGCCTTTTCACTTTCTTTGTGATATCATTTATAAAACAAAAATTTAATTTTAAGACGATCCAAATTATCTATTTTTCCTTTTGTTGGTTGTGTTTTTGGTGTCATATCCAAGAAATCATTGCCCAATTCAAGATTATGACTATTCATTCATATGTTTTCTTCTAAGAGTTGTGCAGTTTTAGCTCTTACATTTAGATCTATAATACATTTTAATTAATTCTTGTGTAAGATAGGAGGTTTGGATACAACTTCATTCTTTTGTATGTAAATATCCTAAGACCAGCATCATTTGTTGAAAAGACTATTTTTTTCTCCATTTAACTGCCTTGTTGAAAATCAATTGACTATATATGTAAGGGTTTATTTCTGAACCTTAATTTTATTTCATTAAAATACATAACACTATTCTTAACCCAATGATACATCATTTTAATTACTGAAGCTGTATATATTTTCAAATCAAAAATATTCGGGAGTAACTACTAATAGATACAAGGTTTCTTTTGAGGGTGATGACAATGTTCTTGAATTATATAGTACTGATGAAGGTATAAATTTGTGAATGTACTAAACCCATTGAATTCCACACATTAAAAGTGTAGATTTTATGGTGCATAAGTTGTATTTCAAAAAAGATGTTTAAAAATTCAGGAAACATTTCCCATAGAAGCTGAGATCTGATACAGGTTTGATATAAGAATCTGGCAAGTGGAGAAGAAAATGGGATTCTAGACAGAGGACCTAAGGGTGCAAATACAGAGTGGTATGAGATCATATCACATGCTTAGCAAACTCAAAACAGTTTTAATTATATGTGTAAAGTAGAATAAAATATTACCTGTGTTTTTGTTGCAGAAAGGGGAAATAGTCTGTTGAGAATTCCTTTCTATCCAACAAAAGACATTCCAATTTTATTTTGTTGACTGATTAAAATATTTTGACCATGTACCATCTATCTATATACCTATATAGCTTCTAGCTATAAAGTATATGCTTATGCTACTGAATTACTCATTTAGTAGCATATTTATATATTTCACAATAGTTTAAAATTATTTAAAATTTATAAAATATGGGCAAGTATATAAAAGAAAGATAAAAATAAACATAAACAGAAGTTCTAATATTCACTTCTTCCACCTGAAGCAATAAAGCTTACCCCTTGGGTATCACCAGATAAATGTGGAACTCTTTGTTTAAAAAGGTGTATTTTAATTTAATTTTCAATATGAAATCCAGAAAATATGTCAAATTCCAAAGGGGATCCATTTTTAATAATGGAATTTAGTCAAACTGAGATGTTAATAGAAAAAGATTTGAGTGCTGGAGACCTGTCTGACACACTTTAAACAAAAGAGATTTGATAGCCACACATTTCTTAATTCACTTGCATTTATCCTGCTACTGCATAGCCTCCTTTATTTTTAAGGGTCAAGCTATGGCAAAACAGAAAACAGGATCTGGCCATGCTCAGTTATACACTTCGGCTGTTTACTTTTCTGGCTTTAGTAGAAAATGATTTGTATGCTACTTGAAATGAAGCCTTCATGATTACCCTGTGTAAAAAGTAATGATAAGATAAAGTTCTGTTTTTCCTTGATTGATCAACGAAAGGACAGATTGCTGAAGGGCTCGAAGATGATTCCCTCCATCTGCCTTTCTCCTTCATATATGTTACAAAAACAAAACAAACAAATACTCCTCCTATTTCATAAACTAGTATCCAAATTCCCCTCATTATTTCATTTGATCATACCTTCAACTTGTAATACAGTATAAGGAAAGAGTGTGCAACTTCCATTATATAAAGGAAGGAATTAAAGATAACGAAAAACTGGTGGTGGGAGCATGCACCACATCCTGAGCCCCAAGCCTGGGCCAAGGCCTCCTGAAGGCTGTGGTGGTGCTGCTTGGTGCTTAGGGACCACCTTCCTGAGTCAAAATGCAAAGCCTGCTAAGGCTGCTGGCAATACTCCCCAGGTTTGGAAAGCCTACTGGGATGGAGGAGGAGAAGGAACAGCAGGTAGCAGGTGAGGTCCCTGAGAAGGACACGGCAGCACCCAAATCACCCAGCTGCTTAAGGGGGCCAAGTCCAGCATCTCTAAAGATGAGTCAGAAGAGGCTGAGCTAATTTTGCATGATGCTCTTCATCTTGCTTGTCAAAATGACAACAAGAAGGACGTCAGTTACACTTAAAAATATTTTAAAATACAGATGAATAAAAATGATCATTTGTTAGTTATACTGCACTACATGTAGGTACTTTAGCAATCTTTTAAAATTTCTAACCTAGACTGTGTTAATTAGCTATTTCTCCCCCATTTTAGAGAAGGGAAAACTGAGTTAAAATGAAACATCACAAAATGAAAAGCAACCAACCCAAAATTTAACCCAAGTTCTTCTTATCATGGTTCAGTGTTTTTTGTTTGTTTGTTTGTTTGTTTTATTTTTAACAGATAAGCAAAAAGGATTTACTGTATAACACAGGGAATTATATTTAGTATCTTGTAATAACCTATAATGGGAAATAATCCGAAATACACATATAAAACTTAATCAGTCGGCACTACACTTGAAACTAACACAATATTATATATCAAATACACTGCAATTTTTTTAAAAAAAGGGAACAGAATTTAGACACATGCTGCAAGATGGATGAATGCTGAGGATATTAAGCTAAGTAAAATAAGACAGTCTCACACACACACACACACACACACACACTGTATGATTCCACTTATACAAGGTATCTAGAATAGTCAGATTCATAGAAATGAAAGTTAAATGGTGGTTGCTGACAGTGGCGGGGGGCTCTGGGGGAGCAGTAAATAAAGGATTTGTTTTTTTTCTGAAAAGGTAGGCTCAGAATTTATTGTTTCTTGGCATTACTTTTTTTTTATTAGTTTCTGCTTTATAACAAAGTGACTCAGTTATACATATACATCTGTTCCCATAGCCCTTCCTTCCTGCATCTTCCTACCTCCCACCCTCCCTATCTCACCCCTCCAGGTGGTCACAAAGCACCGAGCTGTTCTCCCTGTGCTATGCCGCTGCTTCCCACTATATATCCACCTTACGTTTGGTAGTGTATATATGTCCATGTCGCTCTCTCGCTTTGTCACAGCTTACCCTTTCCCCTCCCCATATCCTCAAGTCCATTCTCAAGTAGGTCTGTGTCTTTATTCCTGTTTTACCCCTAGGTTCTTCAGGACATTTTTTTTTCTTAAATTCCATATATATGTGTTAGCATACAGTATTTGTCTTTCTCTTTCTGACTTACTTCACTCTGTATGACAGACTCTAGGTCTATCCACCTCATTACAAATAGCTCAATTTCGTTTCTTTTTATGGCTGAGTAATATTCCATTGTATATATGTGCCACCTCTTCTTTATCCATTCATCTGATGATGGACACTTAGGTTGTTTCCATCTCCGGACTATTGTGAATAGAGTTGCAATGAACATTTAGTTACATGTCTCTTTTTGAATTATGGTTTTCTCAGGGTATATGCCTAGTAGTGGGATTGCTGGGTCATATGGTAGTTCTATTTGTAGTTTTTTAAGGAACCTCCGTACTGTTCTCCATAGTGGCTGTACCAATTCACATTCCACCAGCAGTGCAAGAGCGTTCCCTTTTCTCCACACCCTCTCCAGCATTTATTGTTTCTAGATTTTTTGAAGATGGTCATTCTGACTGGTGTCAGATGATATCTCATTGTAGTTTTGATTTTCATTTCTCTAATGATTAATGATGTTGAGCATTCTTTCATGTGTTTGTTGGCAGTCTGTATATCTTCTTTGGAGAAATGTCTATTTAGGTCTTCTAGCCATTTTTGGATTGCGTTTATTTATTTATTTATTTATTTATTTATTTACAGTGTTTATTTATACATTAAGTAAATACCTGCCAAACACCTCTTAGGTGGCAGGCACTATTATAGAAATCAGAGATAAGGACATGATGGGAAGGTGACATCACAAAAATAACAGGAGTATTTATTTGTGTATTTATATATTTATTTATCTGTGTGTGTGTGTGTGTGTGTGTGTGTGTGATGTGAACTTGAACAGTGTTAACTATAGTTATCTTTTTGTATGTTACATCCTTAGTATATATTTATCTTATAACTGGAAGTTTGTACCTTTGACTGCTTTCCTCCAATTCCCACTTTCTCCACCCCACCTCTGGTAACCATAAGTCTTATCTACTTTTCTATGAGTTTTTTTTTTGTCCTGTTTTATTTTACTTTGTTTTTTTCTTTAGACTCCACATATAAATGAGATCATACAATATTTGTCTTTCTTTGTCTGGCTTATTTCACTTAGCATAATGCCTTCAAGGTTCGTCTGTGTTGTCACAAATGGTAGGATTTCCTCATTTTTTATGGCTGGATAATCTATTTTATGAAAACCATAGCTTCTTTACCCATTCATCCACAGATGGACACTTAGGTTGTTTCTAGGTCTTGGCTATTGTAAATGATACTGCTTTGGACATGGGGGGGTGGGTGCAGATATCTTATTGACTTTTGTTTTCATTACCTTTGTTTATGTTCCATACGTGAAATTGCTGTATTATATGGTAATTCTACATTTAATTTTTTGAGGGTTCTCCATGCTGTTTTCTACTGAGCATGCATAAAATGCTGCCTTCTGAGGGATTAGGAAAAATCACAAAATGAGAATTCAGAGCTGTGAATTTCACACTGTGAAGTTAACAGAGAGAAATTATAACAAAGAATCAGACAGAAATTATGGAGCTGAAGAAAAAATGAATAATTTTTTTTAATGCAATAAAGTATCCACAGCAGACTTGAAAAAATAGAAGATAGAATTTGTGACATCACAGGCAGTTCATGAAATTATCCAGACAGAGGAGACAAAGGGAAAAAAACAAAAAAAAGGGAAGAAAACCTACATGAATTATGGGATACGATAAAAAGAAACAATCTACATATTACTGGAGTCTCAGAAGGAGAAGAGAGGGAGAAAGAGGGCAAGAAAGCTTATTTAAAAGGAATAATAGCTGAAATTTTCAAAATCCGGGGAGAGATTTGGAGATCCAAGCTCATGAAGTTCATAAGTTCCCCAAAAGTCTCAACAAAAAAGATCTTCAAGATATATTATAAGAAAACTCTCTAAAATCAAAATCAAAAAGAGGATTTTAAAAGAAGGAAGAAAAAAATAATTCCTCACATACAAGGGAATGACTGGATTTCACTGGTTATCCCAGCAGAAATCCTTTAGGCAAGGAGAGAGTAGGATAATATATTCAAAGGAAAAAAACAAACAGACAGCCAAGAATATTTTACTTGGCATAGCTGTCTTTCAGAAATGAAGAAGAGAGATAAGATTTTCACAAACTGAGGCTGAGGGAGTTAATCACCACTGCAACTGGTTAACAGGAAATACTAAAAGGAATTCTTCCAGCTGAAATAATAGGATGCTAGTTAGTAACATAAAAACATTTGAAAACATAAAACCCGCTCATAAAGGAAAGTATATAGTCAAATTCAGAATACTCTAATACTGTACTATTGTGATTTGCTAATCACTGACCTACAGTATGAAGATAAAAGGACAGAAGCATTAAAAGTAAATATAGCTACAATATTTTGTTAATAGATAGATAATATAAAAATATATAAATTGCCATATCAGAAACAGAAATTGTGGGGAATAGATAAAAGAGTAGAATTTTTCTATGTGATTGAAGTTAAGGTTTTTTTCAGCATAAAGTAGACTGTTATAACTATAAAGTGATTTATGTAAGCCTCATGGTAACCACAAAGCAAAAACCTGTAAAAGTAGACACATAGAATATAAAGAAAAGGGAATCAAGGCATACCACTATGGGGTATCACCAATTCAGCAAGAGAAGAAGAAAAGAACAATGAACTACAAAACAGCCAGAAAACAATCCATAAGATGACATTATGTCCAATACTATTGATAATTACTTTAAAAGTAAATTAACTAAATTGTCCAGTAAAAGGCATAGAGTTGCTGAATGGATTTAAAAAAAAAAAAAAGACCTAACTATATGCTACTTACAGGAGACTCACTCTCACTTCAGCTTGAAGGACAAAACAGACAATGAAAGTAAAAGAATAGAAAAAGATATTCTCTATAAACAGAAACCAAAAAGAAGCAGGGTTAGCTATACTTAGAGAAGTAGAGTTTAAGCTAAAAACTGTAATAAGACAAAAAGAAGGTTATAATACAATGATAAAGAGTTTGATGTATAAAGAGGATATAAAAACTGTTAATGTATATGCTCCTAATATTGGAGCACCTAAATATATTAAGTAAATACTAACAGATCTGAAGGGAGGAATAGATAACAATATAATAATAGTAAGGAAAGAAGATTTGGCACATATATACAATGGAATATTACTCAGCCATAAAAAGAAATGAAACTGAGCTATTTGTAATGAGGTGGATAGACCTAGAGTCTGTCATACAGAGTGAAGTAAGTCAGAAAGAGAAAGACAAATACCGTATGCTAACACATATATATGGAATTTAAGAAAAAAAATGTCCTGAAGAACCTAGGGGTAAAACAGGAATAAAGACACAGACCTACTTGAGAATGGACTTGAGGATATGGGGAGGGGAAAGGGTAAGCTGTGACAAAGCGAGAGAGAGGCATGGACATATATACACTACCAAACGTAAGGTAGATAGCTAGTGGGAAGAAGTCGCATAGCACAGGGAGATCAGATCTGTGCTTTGTGACCACCTGGAGGGGTGGGATAGGGAGGGTGGGAGGGAGGGAGATGCAAGAGGGAAGGGATATGGGAACATGTGTATATGTATAGCTGATTCACTTTGTTATGAAACAGAAACTAACACACTATTGTGAAGCAATTATACTCCAATAAAGTTGTTAAAAATAATAATAATAATAGTAGTAGGGGACTTCAATACCCCTTTTAACAATGGATAGACTAGTCAGACAGAAAATTAATAAAGAAATAAGAACTTGAACCACACTTTACACCAAGTGAACATAACAGACATATACATAACATTTCATCCAACAGCAAAAGAGAACACATTTTCTCAAGGACACATGAAATGCTCTTCAGGGTAGATCATATATTAGGTCACAAAATAAGTCTTAGGGAATTTAAGAAGATTAAAATTATACCAAGTATCTTTTCCAGCTACAATGGTATAAAACTAAAAATCAATAACAGGAAGAAAACTTGAAAATTCATGAATATATGGAAAACAAACAACAACACTACTAAACAACCAATGGGTTAAAGAAGAAATCAAAAGAGAATTTTTTTTTAAATCTTGAAACAAATGAATATGAAAAGGCAACAAACCAAAGCTTATGGGATGCAGCAAAAGCAGTGCTAAGATGGAAGTTTGTAACCATAATGTCTACATTAAGAAAAAATAAAGACCTCAAATAAACAACCTCACTTTACACCTCAAGGAACTATAAAAATAACAAAAAGCTAAGCATAAAATAGGAGAGGGAAGGAGATAATAAAGACCAGAGCAGAAATAAATATAACAGGGATCAGCAAAACAATAAAAAAGACTGACAACCATAGGCATTAGATACATGAAAATATAAAAAAGATTGACAAAAATTTAGCTAGACTGTCTTAAAAAGAGAGAGAGAGAATCAAATAAATAAAATTAGGAATGAAAGAGGAGATGTTACAATGCTAACTCAGAAATGCAAATATTCATAAGATACTATTATAAAACATTATATGCCGACAAATTGAATGGATAAATTCCCAGAAACTTACAACCTGCCAAGACTGAATCAGGAAGAAATAGGAAATCTGAACAGAATAATAATGTGTAAGGTGTTTGATTCAGTAATCAAAAACCTCCTAACAAAGAAAAGACTCAGAACTGATAGCTTTACTGGTGAATTATATTAAACATTTAAAGAAGAATTAATACCAGTCTTTCTCAAACTCTTCCAAAAATTTAAAAGGATGGGACCCTTCCAAAATCATTTTACAAGGCCAGATTCACCCTGAATCCAAAGCCAGGTGAGGACACTATAAGAAACAAAGAAACAAGCAACAAAGAAACAAACATAAAAACCACAGGCCAATATCTTTGATGAATATAAATGTATAAATGTGAAAATCTTCTGCAAGATACTAGCAAACCCAATTCAATAGCACATTAAAAGGATCATACATCATGATCAAGTGACATTTATCCCATAGATGCAATGATGGTTCAGATCTGGAAATCAATCAATGTGATACACCACATTAGCAAAATGAAGGATAAAAATTATATGATCATCTCAACAAAAGTAAAAAAAAAGCATTTGACGAATTTCAACATCATGATCAAAACTTTAAACGAATTATGTTCAGAAGGAATGCACCTCAACATAGTAAAGACCACAAATGACAAACCCACCACAAACTTCATGCTGAATGATGAAGAAATGAAAGCTTTTCTTCTAAGTTCAAAACCAAGACAAAGGTACCCACTCTTGCCACTTCTATTCAACAGAGTACTGGAATTCCCAGCCAGAGCAATTAGGAAAAAAAAAATCCAACTCAGAAAGGAAGAAGTAGGGCTTCCCTGGTGGCACAGTGGTTGAGAGTCTGCCTGCCGATGCAGGGGACACGGGTCCATGCCCTGGTCCAGGAAGATCCCACATGCCACGGAGCGTTTAGGCCTGTGAGACATGGCCCCTGAGCCTGCGCGTCCAGAGCCTGTGCTCTGCAACAGGAGAGGCCACAACAGTGAGAGACCCGCGTACTGCAAAAATAAACAAATTTAAAAAATAAAGAAAGGAAGAAGTAAAATTGTCCACATTTGCAGATTACATGGTATATAGACAGAAGACCTGTTAGAACTAACGAACAAATTCCATAAAGTTGCAGGATACAAATCCAATATACAAAAATCAGTTGCATTTCTATACACTAACAATGAATTATGAGAAACATAAATTAAGAAAATAATCCCATTTATAATAACATCAAAAACAACTAGATATTAGGAATAAATTCAACCAAGAGGATAAAAGACCTGTACACTTTAAACAGAAAATATTAATGAGGAAATTGAAGACATAGATAAATGGAAAGATATTCCCATTTTCATGCATTGGAAGAATTCATATTCTTAAAATGTCCATACTACCCTAAGCAATCTATAAATTCACTGAAATCCTTATCAAAATTCCATTGGTATTTTTCTCATAAGTAGGAAAAAACTATACTAAAATTCATATGAAACCACAAAAGACACTGAGTAGCCAAAGCAACCCTGAGAAAGAACAACAAAGTTGAAGGCATCACACTGTCTTTTATTTTTTTTAATTAATTGTTATTGGAGTATAGTTGCCTTACAATTTTGTGTTAATTTCTACTGTACAGCAAAATGAAGCAGTTATACATATACACGTCCCCTCTTTTTTGGATTTCCTTCCCATTTAGTCACCATAGGGCATTAATTAGAGTTCCCTGTGCTATACAGTATGTTCTCATTAGTATTAATTTTATAGTATCAATAGTGTATATATGTCAATCCCAATTCCTCACACCCCCCTTTCCTCCTTGGTATCCATGCATTTGTTCTCTATCTGTGTCTCTGTTTCTGCTTTGCAAATAAGTCATCTATACCATTTTTCTGGATTCCGCATATATGTGTTAATATAAGATATTTGTTTTTCTCTTTCTAACTTATTTCACTCTGTATGACACTCTCTAGGTCCATCCACGTGTCAAAAAGTGACCCAGTTTCGTTCCTTTTTATGGCTGAGTAATATTCCATTGTATATATGAACCACATCTTCTTTATCTATTCCTCTGTTGATGGACATTTAGGTTGCTTCCACGTGCTGGCTATTGTAAATAGAGCTTCAATGAACATAGGGGTGCATGAGTTTTTTGAATTATGATTTTCTCTGGGTATATGCCCAGGAGTGGGATTACTGGGTCATATGGTACTTCTATTTATATATTTTTAAGGACCCACCATACTGTTCTCCATAGTGGCTCTATCAATTTACATTCCCACCAACAGTGCAGCAGGGTTCCCTTTTCTCCACACCTTCTTCAGCATTTATTGTTTCTAGATTTTTTGATGATGGCCATTCTGATCAGCATGAGGTGATACCTCATTGTGGTTTGATTTTCATTTCTCTAATGATTAATGATGTTGAGAATCTTTTCATGTGCCTTTTGGCCATCTGTATGTCTTCTTTGGAGAAATGTCTATTTAGGTCTTCTGCCAATTTTTTGATTGGATTGATTGTTTTTCAGATATTGAGCTGCATGAGCTACTTGTATATTTTGGAGATTAATTCTTTGTCAGTTGCTTCATTTGCAAATGTTTTCTACTATTCTGAAGGTTGTCTTTTCATCTTGTTATGGTTTCCTTTGCTGTGCAAAAGCTTTTAAGTTTAATTAGGTCACATTTGTTTATTATTCTTTTTATTTTTATTACTCTAGGAGATGGGTCAAAGAAGATCTTCCTGCAATTTATGTCAAAGAGTGTTCTGCCTAGGTTTTCCTTGAAGGGTTTTATAGTGTCTGACCTTACATTTAGGTCTTTAATCCATTTTGAGTTTATTTTTGTATATGGTGTTAGGGAGTGTTCTAACTTCATCCTTTTACATGTAGCTATCCAGTTTTCCCAGCACCACTTATTGGAGAAGCTTTCTTTTCTCCATTGTATATTCTTGCCTCTTTTGTCATAGATTAGGTGACCATAGGTGCATGGGTTTTTCTCTGGATTTTCTATCCTGTTCCACTGATCTATATTTCTGTTTTTGTGCCAGTACTATACTGTCTTGATTACTTTAGTTTTGTTTCTGATTTTACACTACATTACAAAACTATAGTAATCTAAAATAAACAATATGGTGCATATGGTGCATAAAAACAGACACGTGGATCTATGGAACAGAATAGAGAGCCCAGATATAAACTGAGCATATACGGTTAACTAATCTTTGACAAGAGAGCTGAGAACAATAAATGGGGAGAGAATATTCTCTTCAATAAATGGTGTTGCAAAAACTGGATACACATATGCAAAATAATAAAACTGGACCCTTATACCCTTCACATAAGTTAACTTGAAATAGATTAAAGACTTGAATGGAAGACCTGAAACCATAGACTCCTGGAAGAACACATAGAAAAGAAGCTCATTGACACTGGTCCTGGCACAGATTTTTTGGATATGACACTAAAAGCACAAAAAAGAAAAACAAAAATCAACAAGTGGAACGATATTAAACTAAAAATCTTCTGTACAGCAAGGAAACAATCAACAAAGTGAACAGTCAACCTATGGAATGGGAGAAATATTTTCATACCATGTATCAGATAAGGAGTTAATATTAAAAAATAGGTAAGAAACTTATACAATAGCAAAAACAAACAACATGATTTTAAAATATTTAAAGGACTTGAATAGAGATTTTTCCAAAGAAGACATATGCATGGCCAAAAGGAACATGACAAAGTGCTCAGCATCACTAACCATCAGGAAAATTCAAATCCAAAAGAATAGCTTTTATCAGAAAGACAAGAGATAACAAATGTTGTAGAAGGTGTAAAGAAAAAAGACGTCTTTTGTCCCACTGGTGGGAATTTAAATTAGTATGACCATTATGGAAAATGGGAAAAAATAAAACAGAACTACTATATGATCCAGCAATCCCACTTCTAGATATGTATTCAAATTAAATGAAATCAGTATTTTGAAGAAATATTTTGAAGAATATCAGCACTCCCATGTTTATTGCAGCATTATGCACAATAGCAAAGACATGGAAACAACACAAATGTTTGTCGATGGATGAACCGATAAAGAAGATGTGATATATGAATATGTATATACATATACATATATATGTGTACTTGAGAAAGAAGAAAATCCTGACATTTTCAACAACACGGATTAATCTAGAGGATGTTATGCTAAGTAAAATTAACCAAACAGAGAAAAAAAAATACTGTAAGAACTCACTTACATGTGGACTTAAAAAAAAAAAAAAGTTGAGCTCATAGAAACAGAGAGTAAAATGATAATTACCAGGAGTTGGGGGATGGGGGAGTTGGGGAGATACTGGTCAATGGTGACAATTGTTCAGTTATAAGATGAATAAGCTCTGGGGATCTAATGTACAGCATGATGACCGAAGTCAAGAATACTTTGTTTTGACTTGAAATTTGCCAAGAGAGTAGACCTTAAATGTTCTCACCACATATACACAAAAAAGGTAATTAAGTAAGGTGATGAATGCATTAATTAACCTGATCGTGTTAATCATTTCACAAACTATACACGTCAATTCATCACATTTTACTATATATATATATATATATATATATATATATATATATATATATACACACACACACACACACATACATATAAATTTTCTTATCAATTTTACCTCAATAAATCTAAGACATTTTTTAATGAATTAATAAAAATAGAGATATGGGCATGAGCAAGATAGACTAAATCCCTGATTTCACTTACATCTTTGAAGGATAATAAACAAATAAAATAAGAAATATGTAATACAATTTCAAATGAAAATAGGTGTTTTGCAAGAAAATAAAGCAGGGAAAGAAGTTAGAAACTGACTGAGGGGTGAATGAAAGCACTTTTTTTTTTGTACAATAGGGTCAATACATCTTCGAGGAGACATTTATACAAACTTAGGAGTAAAAGTGAAAATAGCCTTGCTTAGCTGATGTTTTGGTAATGGTAGCAGTAAGTACAAAGGCCTTAGAGCCTGAAGAAGTAATTAGTCTGTCATTTTGAGAAAGAGCAAAAAAATTGGTATAGCTGGGGTGGAACAGGAAGTCTAAACCATGTAGAATTTGAAGGCCAAGGTAAGGACTTAAACTTTAATTATATTTATGGGATAAACAGATGGAGGTTGTGGATAGATAGGATCTTATTTAAGATTAAAAACATATCATTGAGGAGTAGAAACAGGGAGAGACATTGGGAGCTCTTTAAATAAAAGATGATGCTGTTGAAAGGTGGGCATCCATGAAGCAGAGTGGAAAGTAGTACATTTAGATCTAATAAAGGAAGAGGTGACCAAATCCATTAATCAGTTCAATTTGTGGTGTGGCAGATATGGGAAAACCAAAAATAGCTCATTCTTATTTTAGTTTTGCTTTTCTTCTTTTTTGTTTGTTTGTTTGGGTTTTTGACCTGAGCAACTGGGGAAATGGTATGCCTAATAAATGATCTGAGGAAAATGGGAGAAGGAGTAGATCTTTGGAGTTAGTGAGATGAAAAAATTCTGTTTGAGGCATGGTCAATTTAAATTGTCTCTTAGCCATGCAAGTAATAATGTAGAGCAGGTAGAAGAATATGCTATAATTCATTAATTCCAATGCTCATTTTCTTTCACACTTTAATATCATTGTAAAATAGGAATGCCTCATCCAAGTGATGTTCTTTTCCATCACTGGTAGCCAGGTGGTGGTGATGATGTACTTGTCATTGGCAGATCATGGGCGAACTTATTAGTCAAGTTGTTCATATTTTTAGGACTTCAATTAAGTGCTATGCAATGTTAATCCTTTGTTACATAAATGCCTTTCCTTTAGTTACAGATATCTTTGAAACTCTTTAGCATATAAATAACATTTAAGCCATAGGAGTGGATGAGATGCCCCATGGCATCAGTATAGACAGGAAGACAATAAGATCAAACATGAGCCCTCTGGCATGCCAACATTTAGAAGTCATAATGACAGGGTGGTCTCAGCAAAGAGAACCAAAAGAGTCCTCAGTCAAATAGAAAGGAAAATAAAAGGGAAAGTGGTATCTTAGAAGCCAGAGACAGTACTTGCAGAAGGATAAAATAATCCACTGCATTAAATGCTGCTGAAAGCTCAATTAACACACAAGCTAAGGACTGACTATTGAACTTGGCAACATGTAAGCCCTTAGTAATCCTGACAAAATCAGGAACAGTTCTGTGGGAGAGGCAGAAACAAAGCCCAATTGATGTGACTTGGAGATGAGGAAATAGAGTGACAGAAGGAAACCTGTTTGAGGAATTTGACAATAAGGGTGATCAGAGAACATAGATGAGGAGTGTGTCCAGAGACAGATTTTGCTTTAAGATGGAAACTGTTTATAAACTGCTTATAATAACCTAAAGAAAAGAGAAAAACATGATATATAAAAGAAGGGGAGTAATTAGGAGAACAAAGTTGCTAAGTAGAGGGGGGATGTGAGTTTCAGCCAGAGTGCAATTGGTGTTAAAAAGAAACACGAACAATGCTGCTTTAGCTGCATCAAAGAACTTTCTTAGCATTGAGTAGAAGATAAGTCATCAGCCTTTGTTAAAGGTAGGCAGAGTGATCTAAAGGGCAATGGACTATACACTAACGTATTCCTGGCCTCCAGCACGCTCCTCTGTCAAGTGCATGTTACATAATGCTTGGGACACTACAGAGACCAGGGTAGTTAAGATGCTGGGATAGTTTGAACAATTGAGAAGAGTCTACCAGAACAAGATGCTATAATTGCTTTCCATCAGACTGCTGT
The DNA here is from genome assembly GCF_949752795.1 of Hyperoodon ampullatus. Lineage (NCBI taxonomy): Eukaryota > Metazoa > Chordata > Mammalia > Artiodactyla > Ziphiidae > Hyperoodon > Hyperoodon ampullatus. Next base: position 103,975,271 of record NC_136921.1, read on the forward strand.
CAGCAACATTCCGTCATCCTTGTGCCAGTGTGTCTCTGTACACCACCCCCACCAGCACCTCAATTTATTTAATTAGCAACAGTTCAAAGCCCTGCGGGAGGAGAAACCATGAGTTCCACTCCACATGGCTTGCTGCATGCCAATAGCTTGTACATCAGGATAATTTGGAACACAGTTGGTGCCCTGAATCTCCTGGTGTGACTTTCTTCAGGATGTGATGTCTGCCCTAACACCACCTGGCACCACCCGAAGCCACCAACTGTTGTGCTTTAGAAAAATCTATGAAAGCCTGGGACTCAGGACATGTCAATACCATACATCTGCAGAGAATTAGAAAATGTGAGAGAACATTACAGAGATTTGCTAAACAGAGGATTGGGGATTTCTTTTCTTTCTTGAGTAACTTAAGATATACGCTTTATGTATGTTTCTGTCAATTGCTATCCAGCCAATCCTGTAGATATTTGTGGAATGCCGACATTTCAGGTATGGCTTCATCCTTGAGGGGTTCATAGCCTAGTGACAACATTGATACATAAACAAGTAATTGTCTCAGGAGAGCCAAATTAGGAGAAACTTCAATTTTCAGAGTTCCGCAGTAGAATGAATCAACCACTATCTCAACATTAGGCAGGTAGCCTGGGACTCTGATTCTCTATTTGGTTTTGAAGGAGATGGAGGGTGAAATATTTTGGAAACTCCAGAAAGAGAGAACAAGCATTTTCAAAACTCAGAGTTATAAAATTACAACACTTTGGAGAACTGTGAACTTTTCAATTTATCCCTCTTCTGAAAATAAATTGGATCAAAAAGTACTCAAGTTTCATTTTTCTCTCATCTAACCAAGGCACTTGTTAGTAAAAGATGTACATGAGGTGTGGTCAACATGGAGATGTCTTATCTCATCCCCATTCAAGGAAGGGTCTCTGCCCAGCTTCAGAGGTGCCATCAGCAGACAGCATCAAGCTACCATCCCTTCTGTGTCATGCTTCAGCTGCAGAGAGTAGCTTCCCTTGAGGGCATGCTCTTTGTGGGGTGGCCCCCATGTGGTCTCTGAGCAAGGTTGGGGTATCCCAGCCCAGCCCTTTGATTCTGCATGAGACAACTCCACCAGCCACTGTTCACTCCAGAGTTTCCCACTAGTTTGGCTGAGGTTTTGTGGACCTGCATTGTAATTCAGATTTTCCTTTCACAGGTGTTGATCCTTACCAACAACTTCCACTTTGAACCCCGTGTCAATGTATGTTTCTGGAAAACCCAAACTGCCCCAAGGGAGTGGGTTGTTGGCAGTCTTTGAGCTATGTGATGCCCTGTAGGAAAATCTCTTTTGTTATGTATGTAGTATTGTTTTTGTTTTCAGTGGTATTCAATTTTTCTTAGTGAATTTATGATTTAAACTGTCTTTCACAACATATTTCTATTAGTATGTGAGGCGATTTTTTTTTTTAACGTTAGAGGCAGCTAAAGTTAGGGCATTGAAGGGCTGAGACGGGAAGGAAAGATCATTTTAGGAATTAGAAAACTGTGAAAAAGAAGAAACCTAAATGGAGTAGCCAGGTTAGGAATATGGTCATTCAATGGATGAGGTAAGTGCAAAGGGCCAGAATGGTGGAGATAGGGATAGGAATAGAGTATGCTGCCTACTGGGGTGAGGTAGGAGCTAATCTCATAATGCCATGAGGCAGTGCCTTGTACATCATAAGAACTCAAATAATATTGATGATTTATTATTATTTTCTATTGTTTTCATTATACTGATTATCAGAAATAGAAGAAAGAGAGAGAGAGAGTGATGAAGACAAGCTTCAAGTACTCTGCAACTTTGCCTAAGGCCAGTCTTCTTGCTCATACAAACTGCAGAAGAAATGCTTAGCATCAGTAGCTAAGCAGAAATAACTGAATAAATCTACTGTAATTTTCAGAAGAGTCTTTATACAAATGTAAACATGGGGAAATAAGAAAAAGAGATTAAATATGATAATAAAACGAGATAACAAACATTTGAGAATAAATGATGATTCATTCTTTTAATTATAGTACAGATGAGAATTGATTCAGGCCATCTGCAGAGGAGGCATGCAAAGAAAAGGAGAAGAGGGGTGTGAATACCAAAATGATTTCAAAGGCATCAGGGTAAACAGATGAAAGGTTGGAAAAATATTGAATTTGAAATAAACATTCAAGGGATTAAAAATCTATGGAAAAAAAACTTCTCTCACCTGTATAGATAACTAGGTTTGCTTAAAAGGAGTGTGCTTATATCAATATAGGCCTATTTCTGTTCTCTTAAGAGACATTAACCAGGCTTTTTTTCTAATAATTTTTCATGTGCTGTCAGGCAAGTAGCTCCAGAACATATTTCTTCTAAGCCTAAAGTTATAATCAGTAGAACTGAAAGCATCTAGGACACGATTTAATTCAATCCATTTTGAAACTGATGATACAGAGTCCAAGGGTAATAAAGTGGTTTATATTAGGCGACAGAGATAGTAGAATCAGGATAAGAATTCAGGTCCTGAAACCCAGGCCAGCACACTTTAAAATATCACAAGATAAAAATTATCAGTTAATTGCAACTAAGAAGCAGTTCCATTTCTTTGTCATAGGTAAAAAAATTATCTTTGTCCCAAAGAGTGGAATAAAATAATTCAGGGGTATGATAAACTAGGGGGTGGGAGAAACAACAGTTTTGTAACTTTGTTGGTTTCTGTGATGTAAATATTCACAAATTTGTTCACCATGAACAATTTCAACCTATTAAAATGACATCACTGGACATGAATTTGAAAGAGATGTGGATAAACAGCGATAATCAGAATCATCCAGGCTATTTTACTTGGTCTATAGCAATCCTCTTCATCCCCTCTTACTTTCTCAAATTCCTTGTGTGATCAAAGAATGTATTCCTTGTAGGCTACAAATAAGGTTAACTAGAGAAGAATCAAAGGTTGCTACTGCAAAGAATCTGTAGCACTCATCCTTAATGTGAATCACTTGCTTTTCAGATCCTTAGTAAAGATGTGGGAAGGACAAAATTGTTCCACATCTTCAGGAATTAGGATACAAGGTAATATGTTTGAGAATCATATCTCAGTTTGTTCTTTAAAGCACCAGATCCGTGAAAGTTGTGTCATTTAACATCTTAAGTTAATGACAACTTTCATCACATTATAGAGCTTTTCTAGTCTTCCCCTTAATGAGGAGGACCAGAACTCTGTGTACAAAACATCCTGGCAAGATGAGAATTAGAATCCTGTCTCCTGACTTCCAAACACTCTCAAATCTACTCCTCTCTATCGACTTAAGTAGACTTTTGTTTCTAGGAATAGCAATAAGTTTCCATGAAACTATTATTATCTCCCAGAAACAAGAGGATCTGGAATTGTTTTTTCACTATGGGAGAATCTTAATACCAACTGTGCCCTAAGTCCATAGCTCAAGCTTCTGGGTCCAACATCTCAGTCTTGAATTCTATTATCTCAGTGGGGCATTGTTTCCTTCATGTGTTCATCCCCTGATTTACTTATAAAATATGTATTATACAGTAACAAAATTTCAAAACTAGCACTCAGGGTGTTCATAGTCTAAAATGGAAGGCAAACAAGTCAAAAGAAAAACAACAACAAAAATAATATCAGTATAAAAGAATAAATATAAGAATGGATTAAGCACACATGGGGGTCATGAAGGAAGTAACCTGATTTTCTGTGGTAGGCCATAAAATTTCACAGGGTTTTGGATCTTACAGGATGATTAGAAGTTTGCCAATAGGTTGGGGAAAATGATTCAGGAAATGATTCAACCCAACTATATGTTGTTTATGGGAGACATACTTAAGTTTAAAGATACATAGATTGAGAATAAAAAGATGGAAAAGCATGTATTATGAAAACAACAATAGGAAAACTGGAGTGGCTACACTAATATCATATAAAATAGAATTAAAAACAAAAAAATATAAATTTTAAAATAGAGTTCAAGACAGTTTGTTTTAAAACATTATAAAAAGGGACCACTTATAATGATAAAAGTCCAGCCCATCAAGAGTAAATAATAATTAATAACATATATGCACCTAAAACAGAGCACCAAAATACACAAAGTAAAACTAAACTAAATGAAGAGAGAAATAGACAATTCAACATTAATAACTGGAGCTTCGGATACTCCATTTTCAATAATGGATAGAACAACTAGACAGAAGATCAACAAGAGAATAGAAAATTTGAACAAGACTATAAATTACCTAGTCCTAATAGACACCTATACAACATTCCACCGTAACAACAGAAAATACATATTTCCTGAATCATTTCCCCCAACCTATTGGCAAACGTCTATTCATCCTGTAAGAGCCAAATCCCTGTGAAATACTAACCTCTTGCTAGGGTGTTAGGTCTGTGATTGCAACTACTGAAAAAACTTTATCTCCTTGCTATGCTTTAGAAGGTAAATGCACATAGAAAGTGCTTCATAAATGGACAGAACTAAATTCAATATCCTAAACCGTCTTTCTCCTCCAGTGGCTGGAAGCCTTCAGTGGCTGGAAGGTTTTCAAGAGCTGGAGAGAAGGGGACAAACCGTAGCAACTTAAAAGACAGAGAGCTTTCTGTTCTAATGAGGTTTGGCTTTTTCTTTTTTTCTTGAGTAAACATTCCTTGTGATTTTGATTAATTTCCAGAGTTCTGAATTATTCGACTTTTTTTTTTTGCTAGTGTTTTTATTCCTTTTATGGAGGAGTTCCTCAATTCCTTTTATGGACTGAATATTTGTGTACACCTCCAGCCCAGACGTCACATATGTTGAATCCCTAACCCCAGCGTGAACTTGGAGTTCAGATGATTGTGGTTTCAAATCCTGACTCAACTGCTTAATATTTCTATGACTTGGGTAATTTGCTAAACTTTTAAGAGACTGTTTTCATTGTAAGAAGATTTAAAAGACCATATCAGATAATATATTTAAAACTTTTAACAATATTTTCGGAATGTAAGATGCTTAACAAAAAGATTAGCTATTTTCTCTTAGCTTTTATTGTATCCACTTTATAGTTAGAAAACTGAGGCTCAGATACATTCAGCAATTTGCATTAGTTACAGAGCTAGAGATTATAGTGTGAATTAAAACATTCCAAAGTTTTGCTTTTTCCAAGAGACATCTTTATTCCCCATATAGCCTCCGATTCCTTTTCCAGGTTGTTTCCTCTACCATCCCATTAAAGCAGGCTTCCCTAATGTCACTCCATATCAGCATGGCCCCTCAATATATCTTGGTTACTAAAGCATCTGATATAAGTTTGCTCAAACTATAGTAATTATGGTGTTATAATAACTTTTGTATCTATCTGTCCTCCAGCTAGGCTTATTTCCTAAAGGGAAGAGTCAAGACATTCATGTAAATATCTCCATTGCCAGACAGGATTGTTAAAAATTGTTTATCGAATAACTTGAATTCCCATTGCAAAAGAAAACGGAATTGAAAATATTATTGAAGAAAAAAATAATAAATTCTGTTATAACCTTCTGCATCTTTCTGTTAATTTCTTCCATATAGATAAAATATCCTGCATTATGATTGAATCTATGGTCTTCTTTTATCTGAATGTGTATATTAAGCAAGTTGCTTACCTTCCTCTATTTCTCTTTTCTTATTTCTTGATTAGACATAGTGATTTTTAGTTCATAGTGTTGTTTGAAAGTTGACACATGAAAGCATTTAGCACAATGTTTGGCACAGATTTTCTATTAACATCCTCCTTATTCTTATTCCTGAAATTCAAACAGTGTCTACTTACTAATCCAGAGCCTGTGATTGAAAGATAACCTTTACATTTTTTTATTTCCTCAAGTCTGTTTTCATCTGATTTTTTTAAAAAAGAACTAGCTTCAATATTGTATTTTTCCTATAGGTGCATCAGTATAACCCAGAGACACCGCAGAGTATCTGTTACGTTCTTAATCACAGTATTGTAATGAATCTCCAAACTAATAATGATTTAATCTTTCTACACGTGTTGTGGATGCCCAGAGCATGGTGTGGAGCATGATTCTGAAGCCACATCTGAACTCTTGGAAAGGGTACCAAAGTTGATCATTGAGGACTGTCTTGTCAGGAGGAAGAGAGAACAGCAACATATATGCTGGGAACTATTCATCCCTGGACATTGTAATTCATCTGGAAGTCACAAAATTAGAGAAGACTTGTTAGCTAAGGTTGATGTTTCATGATTCCTGAGACTCTCCTCTCGCTTTTCCCACATGTGGAGCTCTGCCCTCTTCCCATCATGGAGGATGTTGTGTTACCCCAGCTGAAGCAGAGGTCAGCTGGTCCACAACCCAGCTGAGTTGGAAGACTTCAGCACCCAAGGTACCTACTTTTACTTCCTTCAATCTGCATTATTAGCTGGTGTTAAGTGTGTTCTTTAACCCATTCCTTAAATTATTTTATCTGATAATTTACTTTTGAGTTCTTCATCTTAGTCTGAACAAACTCTGAGTAAAGTCATCTCAGAAGTCCAGTAAGGTGTTTCTTCAGCTTTGTCCTCAACACAAATACATGAGGAATCAGACACTAAAATAAGTTCCTATTTAAAGGTGCTTATTTATATTGAGTTCTAGCCACATGCTCAGCAACATGTTAAAAAATTTTATATGATTATCTCCTGAGATCACCAAATTAACCTATTGAAAGGTAAAATTCATTTATATTTGAGACTTAACACTTAGAAAGTTTAAAAACATGGGATGAATACATGGATTCTGAAATGTCTTAGCCTCAGCTTCACTGAAGGTGGAGCAAGACAGTTTTTCACATAGTGTATTTAAAATGTGATTACAGGTAGCAAGTGTGAGGGAATAAGAAGTGAACAGAGAAGGAGGGGAAAAGGCAGATAATGTATTAGTGGCTTTTGCATCACCACAAGCCTTTCTGAAGAGCCTATGGAGTGCTTCACAGAACCAGCTGCATGGAATGCTAAGAGGAAAAGCATTTATCCATTGACTTCTCTTCCCAGTTGGTCAAGGTGACCACATGAGTGTTAATTTCACTTCTGGTTTACACTTGATGAGCAACAACTGTTTCCTGTGGATATAGCATGCTGCAGAGTCAGAAAAACTCCAGGATAGGAAGTGAGAGGTCTACAAAACAAGGCGAAGGTAAAACACATTGCACCTGCCTGAACTGATTAACACCTATGCAGAGCTGGTCATAGTTGTGGTGGTTGGAATAAGAAGTGGGTTCATAAGATGAGAAGTAATGCCCTAGGCTAGCAAGTAGTGCCCATGTACTGTTCAGACACATTTTTGCTTTACATTAAGTCCACTTTGTCACAGGGTCTCCCTCAAATTGGTATCCAATCACAGTCTCTTCAAAGACTTAATACAAAGAATTAATGGGACAAACTAGGGTCCCCACTGTTACAGCCAGACCTGAGGCAATAATGGATTTTTATCATCTTCCTCTTCCATTCCAAACCCTAAAATCCCTTTGTTTGTCTGGTGGGATGTCCTAGACTTTCATCCCCAAGTATTATGTGTCCTCGAGTGCCTTGCCCTTGTTGATCTGAGGTTGTTAATCTGTCCCCTTAATGTTTACCACTTACATGGACACATCAGTGTTCCCCTAACGCATCTCTGGAATTGTGAGATGCACTCTTCTTTGCCCACATTGAAAAGTAGCAGTTCTGCACAGTTGTAATCAGGATTAGTCATCCTTACTAGCAAAGTGCCTTCTGGTCCACTGACATGAGGGACTCAAAATGATCACATTATAATGGTGGCTTCATGTTCTGTAGAACATTTTCTCTCTGTCCCCTGACTAAACTATTTCCCCACCTCTGCCCCAGAAACAACACTCTCTACTATAGCAGAGCCTAAGTTTATGGGGAAAAGGAGAAAAAATACCATAAATGTCATAAGTATGTCACTGTGAGTGATCATAAGAGGGACATCTTCTACCTTCTATTTCACAGACTCTGAAGTCTATTTTTTGGGGACACAACACCATATATTAGGTATTTATCCAGCACAAGCAGGTGAAAGATAGCTTCCCATGCTATGCAATATTTTCCTTGAACTGGAACCTTACCTGATACTTTAATATATTATCACTTGTGCAAGACTTCAATATATCCTGTTATATAGTCACTAGATATCTCAGTGTCAAGAACTCAGTCTCTAGTCAGGTCCATAGTATGACAGAGCTGATTTCAAACATGTTCACCAGATTAATGGCCACATATTAAGTGTCAGAGGCTGCACTCTGTTAATCTGTTCCATAGAAATATCACATCACACATGTAACTGCAATTGTGGCTATCATTTATCTAAGGTTACAGTAGAACACTGTCATTTTCTAAGAGGGATCTTTGTTTGCAGGAGGCATACAAACTAATTGAATATGATTATAATGGGCAGTAACACTACAGCAGCCTTTAAGGCCTTAAATATTTAATGGTGGCTTTAATCCTTTTAATTGCTGTAGGATGCATTATTCCTTCTGATTTACTATTGTTGTGGAGGGGAGAAGGTGTCACAAGGGACCGTTTCAGGGATTTCAATTGGTCCTTACTATCACAATGGCTCTTATGCCAAAATGAGGTTCTTCCAGTTCTAAATACATTTATCCCAATTATATGCTTGGAGACTAGAGAAAATATCACAGGGAAGGTCTGCCATAAGAGTGAATCCATTGGGAGATGACTTGGTCTAGAACTCCATTTATAACTGGCATCGATAGGACCCTTACTAGCCAGAAGATTCTGATGGGGTTTTGGCTTCTTTGTACTGATATTAGATATGAACATACAGCCAACGACTCTTGAAAAATCTGGGTATTCTTTATCTATAGTGCAATTTTAGTCAGATATATTATTGCTGGCTTCTTTTGAAAAGGATCTGGCCAATATTGAAAATGAATACTTGTGGTGGCACTGCAAAATACTTCCTCTGGCCTCCACATTCAGTGGATGGGTTCGGAGCCTATGAACAGGGCTAGATAGGGGATCATAATTTTCCACAAGTGTTGTCATCTGCTTCCTGTGTAACAGCTTGCTTTCCGTCTCTCTCAATGGAGTATTCATCTATCTTGCCTCATTGAATGCTGTGATCTACTAGCTGTCACCACAGATCCAAGGGGACAAGACATTTTCCTTGTCACTCTAGCCTCCCTATATATTTTGGTGATCACATCTTGCCTCTGACAGTTAAACATCATCACCTTGCCTCTGTCATTCTAGAATCCCCTCATTAATACTCTCTGCCCATCATCTACATTGTTACTAGAGACCCCAGGTCTGTGATGACATTTCCTGCTGTCAGCTTCAGCCTACAGAGGAGAATCAGCACCAATATTGTTAAGATGCTCAGGCCTCCTCTCTGGTACATGCCTCTTTATCTTAGTTAAAGGAGTGACCTATAGGCCTGTCTAGAGAACATAGTCAAGTGGTGTCTTCTCTGGTTTTATATAATAAACGTATTTATACTTTCCTGCACCTTCTGGTCATTACCTCAATTCCCTAACACTGTAGTCCTGCCATATCTATGGCATTTACCATTAAGCTTCACTATGTCAGAGCTTCAAGGAGTCATACCCACAGCACATCCGGGCTGTTTCTTGCTGACCTTGTCAGGATGCTAAAGCTCAGGCACAATGCACCACTCTTATGTCAATAAATTCCCTCCTATCCAAAGTTATAATCCAGTTCCCCACTCCACCTCCTGCTACAACCCCTCAAGATCCAGTCCCACTCACCTTCCCCCCATTCCTGCTAGTATCCTACTATGTGGGGGCTGCCTTTGTTTTTCTTTCTGTTTGGAGTTATTTCCTTCTGGATATTTGACTGCATGTTCTTATTTGCACTGTGCTGAAACCTGACACTGCTCACTGCCTTGGAGGTAATGAGTGATGAAGGAGAATCTTCAAAACAAAAATCACCTTGCAAGGCATTTGCTGCAGGTGAGGTCCTTAAGGGCCTCACGGAGAAGATGACACTGGACAAACACCTGAAAAAGGTGACTGAACAAGCCATCATGGAATCTGGAGTAAGTGTGATTCAGGAAAAGGCAACCTGAGGAGCAAACCACCAGAATAGGGGTGTGGTCGAGAGAATTGGATAGGGCTGAGGGGGCTGGGCAGAGTGCATGGGAAGCCTGTGAGAATGAGTGGTAGGAAGTGAGGTCAGATAATCACTAATCCTCACAAGCACCTTATGATGCATAATCTCCCATTTTCAGCTTAAGGAAATTGATATCGCTTGCCTAAGAGAACTCTCCTAAAGATATTATTCAAACAAAAGAGGGCTATTTCTAGAACCTGTGTCTGTACAACCATGCTGTAGTAGTCCCAGTTCTGTGTAAGCCTGGGGGTCTGACATTCCTTGTATGCCATCCCTCATGCTCTGGACCACAGTTCTTATTCCAGTACCTGCTGAAGTGATGGATGTCAACCAGATGTGAATAAGTATAACCTGGTAGTGCTGCATCTAGGCTGCTCACCTTCCCAGGGATCCCCCTCCATCCTATTTTAAATGGAACTCCCTCTAGCCCCTCCTGTTCCCCGCCTCTGATGTACTATTCTTCAATGCATTTACATACCATAATACTATGCCGGGAAATGTAGTCATTTATTTACGTCCCCCAGCTAGAACACGTGGTCTATGAGGACATCATGTTTTGCATCCTAATGTATCCCTAGAGCTTAAAAGAAAGCCTCATATATAGGAGGCATGCCACAAATATTTATTTAATGTTAATGATAAAATAATATACCTAAAACCCACTTAAAACAGTATCTGACCTAAGCTAAGAGTTCAAATAGCAGCCATTGTTACTGTTACTTGCTACATGGCCTTGTTTACTTACTTAATCTCTCTCATTTCTTGGACGACTGCAAAATGGAAGAATTATCTGTCCCATGTAATAGCTGTAAAAGATACATGAGATAATGTATAAGAGGTGAGGAAAACAGGACCCCGCTTCTAGTAGGAAATCAAAATATGGTAGCATTCATCTTTTTTATTATTTCTTTGTCAATCTGAGAAGGATTAAATTCTGTATGATGAGTTTACTTCAGTTGAGAGAGACTTGCTCCATTTAATGTACTTGGGGCTGTGTACATTTACAGATTTTCTTCCTTTCAGTGTTTCTCTCCTCCATTTATTATTCTTTTCTCACTAAATGCAACAATCATGGCTTAGCCTTGAGGTCTTGTGAATAAGCGGCACCCCATGGAAATCAAACACATTTTCTCACACATACACACAAGCATTTCAGCACAAATAAAGATCCCCTAACAATGTACGAAGAATCCCAGGATCTGCAAAGAAACTGAATTATTCTGGGAAAATACCCAATAAGCCTTGTGGTTAAGTAATGAACGTAGCCCTGCTGCTGTTGGCTGTGGGGCATGCATTTGGTTTCACTGTCAGTCCCAGGACCTGGTCAAAGTGCCAGCTCATTTACTTGCATGTTGCTTCTATTGGCCATACCATGTTTACATGAAAGAAGTACTTGGTTAGATTTGTTTAACTAAAAGGAATGAGTTCCCAGCAATAGCTAAAGAGTTTCTTTTTCCTTTTTTTTTTTTTTTTTGTATTATTGAAAATAGAATTCTCTGGAATTATTCTTTTTTTTTAAGAAACTATTTTATTTGGTTGGATTCTTTTTTTAAACATCTTTATTGGAGTATAATTGCTTTACAATGGTGTGTTAGTTTCTGCTTTATAACAAAGTGAATCAGTTATACATATACATCTGTTCCCATATCTCTTCCCTCTTGCGTCCCCCTCCCTCCCACCCTCCCTATCCCACCCCTCTAGGTGGTCACAAAGCACCGAGATGATCTCCCTGTGCTATGCGGCTGCTTCCCACTAACTATCTATTTTACGTTTGGTAGTGTATATATGTCCATGCCACTCTCTCACTTTGTTCCAGTTTACCCTTCCCCCTCCCCATATCCTCAAGTCTATTGTCTAGTAGGTCTGTGTCTTTATTCTCGTTGTACCCCTAGGTTCTTCATGACCATTTTTTTTTTTTTTTTTTTAGATTCCATATATATATGTGTTACCATACAGTATTTGTTTTTCTCTTTCTGACCAACTTCACTCTGTATGACAGACTCTAGGTCCATCCACCTCACTACAAATAACTAAATTTCGTTTCTTTTTATGACTGTATAATATCCCATTGTATATATGTGCCACATCTTTACCCATTCATCTGTCAATGGAAACTTAAGTTGATTCCATGTCCTGGCTATTGTAAATAGAGCTACAATGAACCTTGTGGCACATGACTCTTTTTGAATTATGGTTTTCTCAGGGTATATGCCCAGTAGTGGGATTGCTAGGTCATATGATAGTTCTATTTTCAGTTTTCTAAGGAACCTCCATACTGTTCTCCATAGTGGTGTATCGATTCACATTCCCACTAACAGTGCAAGAGGGTTCCCTTTTCTCCACACCCTGTCCAGCATTTATTGTTTGTAGATTCTTTGATGATGGCCATTCTGACTGGTGTGAGGTGATACCTCATTGAAGTTTTGATTTGTATCTCTCTAATGATTAGCGATGTTGAGCATCTTTTCATGTGTTTGTTGGCAATCTGTGTATCTTCTTTGGAGAAATGTCTATTTAGGCCTTTTGCCCATTTTTCGCTTGGGTTATTTGTTTTTAGATATTGAACTGCATGAGCTGCTTGTAAATTTTGGAGGTTAATTCTTTGTCAGTTGCTTCATTAGCAAGTATTTTCTCCCATTCTGAGGGTTGTCTTTTCGTCTTATGTCTTCATTTGCTGTGAAAAAGTTTTTAAGTTTCATTAGGTCCTATTTGTCTATTTTTATCTTATTTCCATTTCTTTAGGAGGTGGGTCAGAAAGGATCTTGCTGTGATTTATTTCAGAGTGTTCTGCCTATGTTTTCCTCTAAGAGTTTGATAGTGTCTGACATTACATTTAGGTCTTTAATCCATTTTGAGTTTATTTTTGTGTTTGGTGTTAGGGAGTGTTCTAATTTCATTCTTTTACATGTAGCTGTCCAGTTTTCCCAACACCACTTATTGAAGAGGTTGTCTTTTCTCCATTGTATATTCTTGCCTCCTTTATCAAAAATAAGGTGACCAGGGCTTCTCTGATAGTGCAGTTGTTGGGAGTCCGCCTGTCGATGCAGGGGACACGGGTTCATTACTCAGTCTGGGAGGATCCCACATGCCGCAGAGCAGCTGGGCCTGTGAGCCAAGGCCACTGGGCCTGCACGTCCAGAGCCTGTGCTCTGCAATGGGAGAGGCCACGGTGGTGAGAGGCCTGTGTACTACAGCAAAAAAAAATTAAAATAGAAATAAGGTGACCATGTGTGTGTGGGTTTATCTCTGGGGTTTCTGTCCTGTTCCACCGATCTATATTTCTGTTTTCATGCCAGTACCATACTGTCTGGATTACTGTAGCTTTGTAGTATAGTCTGAAGTCAGGGAGCCTGATTCCTCCAGCTCCGTTTTTCTTTCTCAAGATTGCTTTGGCTATTCAGGGTCTTTTGTGTTTCCTTACAAATTATGAAACTTTTTGTTCTACTTCTGTGAAAGATGCCATTAGTAGTTTGATACGGATTGCACTGAATCTGTAGTTTGCTTTGGGTAGTATAGTCATTTTCACAATGTTTATTCTTCCAATCCAAGAACATGGTATATCTCTCCATCTGTTTGTACCATGTTTAATGTCTTTCATCAGTTTCTTATAGTTTTCTGCATACAGGTCTTTTGTCACCTTAGGTAGGTTTATCTCTGTGCTTTCTATTATTGTTATTTATTTTATACATATACATACACAAAGAGTAGTTTGTATCTCTTAATCTCCTACCCTATCATGCCGCTCCCCTCCCCTTTCCCTACTGGTAACCATTAGTTTTTTCTCCATATCTATGAGTCTGTTTCTGTTTTGTTATATTTATTCATTTATTTTATTTTTTAGATTCCACATATAAGTAATAACATAGACTATTTCTCTTTCTCTCACTTATTTCACTAAGCATAATACTGTCTAGGTCTGTCCACATTCTTGCAAATGGCAAAATTTCATTCTTTTTTATGCCCAAGTAATAGTCTGTTATATATATACCACAACTTCTTTATTCATTTATCTGTTGATGGACACTTAGGTTGTTTCCATATCTTGACTATTATAAATAATGCTGCTATGAACATGCAGGTGCATATATCTTTTTGAATTAGTTTTTTCTATTTCTTTGGCTATATATACCTACTAGTGGAATTGCTGGATCATGTGATAGTTTTATTTTTAGTTTTTGAGCAAGCTCCATACTGTTTTCCATAGTGACTGCACCAGTTTACATTCCCACCAGCAGTGTATGTGGGTTCATTTTTCTCCCCATCCTCACAACATATTTTATTTGGAGAATTTTTCATGATACACATTCTGACAGGTGTGAGGTGGTTTCTCATTGTGGTTAGTTTTGATTTGTATTTATCTGATGATTAAAAATGTTGAGCATCTTTTCATGTGCCTATTGCCATTTGTATATCTTCTTTGGAAAAATGTCTATTCAGATCTTCTGCCCATTTTTTAATTGGGTAGTTTTTTGATATTGTGTTGTATGAGATATTTATATATTATGGATATTAACTTCTTATCAGTAACATCATTTGCAAATATTTTCTTCCACTCAGCAGGTTGTCTTCATTTTGCTGTTTGTTTCCTTTGCTGTGCAAAGGCCTTTAAGTTTAATTAGGTCCCATTTATTAATTTTTGCTTTTGTTTCTTCTGCCTTAGGAGACAGATACAAAAAAAAATATATTGCTATGAGTTGAATTCCACATCCAAATATGACCATCTGTAGATCATTTCCACCTATATGATATATAAGCCCTTTGTGTCAAAATGACCTCAGAAGAATCCCTTATTGTCTTTCATGTAATTTCATCCTGCTCTGATGTTATGATTGGCACCACTAAACCAAAAAAATGAGGAGTCATCTTTATCCTCAACAACTCATTTAATTGGTTTTTCTTATTAGTTGTTGTGTCTGTCTTGTTGTTAATACAACTGCTATTGTCTTATTCCAGACCCCTAAGTTGTTGCACTAACCTTATAATTTGTTTTTTTCAATTCCTTTCCAACTTGTCTTATACATTCTCTGACACCTACGACAAAGTGGTTGTTTGGCCATTAATAAAATTACAATTTTACTTTAATTCACAGAATTCTTCATAATTGAGAACTATGTATTGTCAGCTAGTTATCTCCTCACCCTCACCACCCATTTGTCCCCACCAAACCCTGAGCTCCACTCCCCAGTCTTGCTCAATATTACACAGCAAGGAAGAGGTAGAGGCACAAGGACGGAAACCATATCTGTTGACTTCGGGACTCTTTATAGCTCCTTCGACTCGTTTGTAAATCTCTGGGATTTGTGGTGGTTGTAGTTGTCTCTTTCCCCTGAAATTATATTCCACAGATGTCTCTTTGCCTCTTTCTTCTGTGTCTTGCACCTCTTGCTCTCAGAAGGTGCCTGGGAGTGTCTATCCTAAGTCACTCCCTCAGGAAAAGTCCTTTCTGTCTGGTTCACTGAAATGGAAATTGCCACTCCCCACCAGGAACCCCATGCCATCTTCTAGGGAGAGCATTTGTCATTACAATCACCTTAACATCATTTAAAAACCAGTCAGGCCATCACATTCTTTAAAGGAGTAAAATGTATGCTATAGCTAAAATAAAGTTTAAAAAAAATCAACTATCTTAATGAGTTGCAGGTGGGGAAAAAAAGGCTTTTGAAAGGGCATGCCAAGATGGATGATGGAAACCAAATAAATGCTGCTTAACTCATCTACCAGAGAAGGCAACTGTGTCTGAATACCTAGAGCAGAATAAACAGCTTTCCTACTAGGTACAGACTGAACAACCATCAGTGAAAAGTATATGGGAGAGGGAGGGTTATTAATTTGGGAAATTGAACAGAGCATTGAATGCTGCATCCTTGGGGGAAAAGGAACTATTTGAAGAAGCAAAAAAAAAGGTAGTAGAGCTAAAGATGTAGATATGCAAAGAATGTGGTGATGCACACCCCTCCTGGTCACTTCAGTCACCATTCAACAGCTATTCAATTACACAGAGGTGCATCCTCTACATAATTTCAGAATCAAAATGAGATTCAGAAGGCATCTTAGCCACACTTCTTTCCATTCTTATACTCTTTTAGAGATATAATCCAGCTCCTGCTTATGGAAGCCCAATCTTTTAATTTTTGAGGGGAGCTATTAGTTTGGTTGTTTTTCTCCTTATCTTGACCCAAAATCTTCCTACAACTATCACCAACCAACTGACAAGTTCTATTCTCTACTTTTCAGGAAAAACATAAAAAGCCAGAAATTAAAAGAAAGAACATGGGCACCCCACAATATGTCACCTTTATTATTATTTTATTTCTTATAATTAGAGTATAATTGCTTTACAATGTTGTGTTAGTTTCTGCTGTATAACAAAGTGAATCAGCTACATGTAAACATATATCCTCATATTGCCTCCCACTTGAACTTCCCTTCTCCCCATCCCACCCATCTAGGTCATCACAGAACACTAAGCTGAGCTCCCTTCACTATACATCAGGTTCCCAACAGCTATCTGTTTTATACAAGGTAGTGTATATATGTCAGTCCTAATCTCGCATTTCGTCCCAACCTCCCCTTCCCCCTGTGTCCACACATCTGTTCTCTACATCTGCATCTCTATTCCTGCCCTGCAAATAGATTCATCTGTATCACTTTTGTAGATTCCAAATATATGTGTTAATAATATATGTTATTTGTTTTTCTCTTTCTGACTTACTTCACTCTATATGACAAATTCTAGGTCCATCCACATCTCTACAAATGACCCAATTTTGTTCCTTTTTATGGCTGAATAATATTCCATTATATATATATACAACATCTTCTTTATCCATTCATCTGTTGATGGACATTTAAGTTGTTTCCATGACCTGGCTATTGTAAATAGTGCTGCAATGAACCTTGGGGTACATGTGTCTTTTTGAATTATAGTTTTCTCAAGGTATATGCCCAGTAGTGGGATTGCTGGGTCATATGGTAGTTTTATTTTTAGTCTTTTAAGAAACTTCCATACTGTTCTTCATAGTGGCTGTATCAAATTACATTCCCACCAACAGAGCAAGAGGGTTCCCTTTTCTCCACACCCTCTCCAACATTTACTTTTTGTAGATTTTTTTGATGATGGCCATTCTGACCAGTGTGCGGTGATACCTCATTGTTGTCTTCATTGGCATTTCTCTGATAATTAGTGATGTTGAGCATCTTTTCAAGTGTTTTTTGGCCATCTGTATGTCTTTTTTGGAGAAATGTCTATTTAGGTCTTCTGCCTATTTTTTTATTGGTTTTTTTTTGTTTGTTTTTTGATATTGAGCTGCCTGAACTGTTTGTATATTTTGGAGGTTAATCTTTCATCATTTGCAAACATTTTCTCCCTTTCTGAGGGTTGTCTATTCGAATTCTTTATGGTTTCCTTTGCTGTGAAAAAGATTTTAGGCTTAATTGGGTCCCATTTGTTTATTGTGGTTTTATTTTCATTACTCTAGGAGGTGGGTCAAAAAAGATCTTGCTGTGATTTATGTCAAAGAGTGCTTTTCCTATGTTTTCCTCCAAGAGTTTTATAGTGTCCAGTCTTGCATTTAGAGCTTTAATTATTTTGAGTTTATTTTTGTGTATGGCGGTAGGGAGTGTTCTAATTTCATTCTCTTACATGCAGCTGTTCAGTTTCCCCAGCACCACTTATTGAAGAGGCTGTCTTTTCTCCATTGTATACTCTTGCCTCCTTTGTCATAGATTAGGTGACCATATGTGCATAGGTTTATCTCTGTGCTTTCTATCCTCTACCATTGATCTATATTTCTGTTTTTGTGCCAGTACCACAATGTCTTGATTACTGTAGCTTTGTAATATAATCTGAAGTTAGGGAGCCTGATTCTTCCAACTCCGTTTTTCTTTCTCAAGATTGTTTTTGCTATTCAGGGTCTTTAGTTATTTCATACAAATTGTAAAATTTTTGTTCTAACTCTCTGAAAATTGCCATAATTTGCTAGTGATTGCATTGAATCTGTAGAGTGCTTTGGGTAGTATAGTCATTTTCCCAATTTGATTCTTCCAATCCAAGAACACGGTATATCTCACCATCTGTTTCTGTCATCTTTGATTTCTTTCATCAGTGCCTTATAGTTTGCTGAGTACAGGTGTTTTGCCTCCTTATGTAGGTTTATTCCTAGTTATTTTATTCTATTTGTTGTGATGGTAAATGGGATTGTTTCCTTAATTTTTCTTTCTGGTCTTTCACTTTAGTGCACAGGAATGCAGGAGATTTCTGTGCATTAATTTTGTATCCTGCAAATTTACCAGATTCATTGATTAGCTGTAGTAGTTTTCTGGTGGCATATTTTAGGATTTTCTATGTACAGTGTTATGCTATCTGCAAACTGTGACAGCTTTACTTCTTTTTCAATTCTGATTCCTTTTATTTCTTTTTCTTCTCTTATTGCCATGGCTAGGACTTCCAAAACTCTGGTGAAGAAGAGTGGTGAGAGTAGACATCCTTGTCTTATTCCTGATCTTAGAGATAATGCTTTCAGTTTTTCACCATTGAGAATGATGTTTGCTGTGGGTTTGTCATATATGGCCTTCATTATGTTGAGGTAGTTTCCCTCTATACCCACTTTCTGGAGAGTTTTTATCATAAATTGGTGTTGAATTTTGTCAAAAGCTTTTTCTGCATCTATTGAGATGATTCTATGGTTTTTATTTTTCAATTTGTTGGTATGGTGTACCACATTGATTGATTTGAGTATACTGAAGAATCCTTGTATCCCTGGAATAAATCCCACTTGATCATGGTGTTTGATCCTTTTAATATGTTATTGGATTCTATTTGCTAGCATTTTGGTGAGGATTTTTGCATCTATGTTCATCAGAGATATTGGCCTGTAGTTTTCTTTTTTGTGACATCTTTGTCTGGTTGGTGTCAGGGTGATGGTGTACTCATAGAACAATTTTGGGAGTGTTCCTCCCTCTGCAATTTTTTGGAAGAATTTGAGAAAGATAGGTGTTAGCTTCTCTCTAAATGTTTGATAGAATTTGCCTGTGAAGCCATCTGGTCCTGGGCTTTATTTTATTGGAAGATTTTTAATCATAGTTTCAATTTCATTACTTGTGATTGGACTGTTCATATTTTCTAATTATTTCTGGTTCACTCTTGGAGAGCTGTTCCTTTAACAGGATTTGTCCATTTCTTCCAGGTTGTCCATTTTATTGGCATATAGTAGTCTCTCATGATCCTTTGTGTTTCTGCAGTGTCAGGTGTAATTTCTCCTTCTTCATTTTTAATTTTATTGATTTGAGTCCTCTCCCTTTCCTTCTTGATGAGTCTGGCTAAAGTTTTATCAATTTTGTTTATCTTCTCAAGGAATCAACTTTTGGTTTTATTGATCTTTTCTATTGTTTTCTTCATTTATATTTCTATATTTCATTTATTCTGCTGATATTTATGATTTCTTTCCTTCTAAACTTTGGGTGTTTTTGTTGTTCTTCTTCTTCTTTCTATAGAAGCTTTAGGTGTAAGGATAGATTATTTATTTGAAATGTTTCTTGATTCTTGAGGTGAGATTGAATTGCTATAAACTTCCTTCTTAGAACTATTTTGCTGTATCCCATAGGTTTGGGGTCATGATATTTTCATTGTCATTTGTTTCTATGTGTTTTTTGATTTCCTCTTTGATTTTTTCATTGATCTCTTGGATATTTAGTAGCGAATTGTTTAGCCTCAAAGTGTTTGTGTTTTTTACAGTTTTTTTTTCCCTGTAATTGATTTCTAATCTCATATTGTTGTGGTCAGAAAAGATACTTGATATGATTTCAATATTTTTTAATTTACTGAGGTTTGATTTGTGACCTGAGATGTGATCTGTCCTGGAGAATGTTCCGTGTGCATTTGAGAAGAAAAGGTAATCTGCTGTTTTTGGATGGAATGTCCTATAAATATCACTAAATCTATCTGTTCTATTGTGTCATTTAAAGCTTGTGTTTCCTTATTAATTTTCTGTCTGGATGATCTGTCCATTGGTGTGAGTGAGGTGTTAAAGTCCCCTACTATTATTGTGATATTGTCAATTTCCTCTTTTATAGCTGTTAGCATTTTCCTTATGTATTGAGGTGCTCCTATGTTGGGTGCATATATATGTATAATTGTTATATCTTCTTCTTTTGATTTCTTGACCATCATGTAGTGTCCTTCCTTGTCTCTTGTGATATTCTTTATTTTAAAGTCTACTTTATCTGATATGAGTATTGCTACTCCAGCTTTCTTTTGATTTTCATTTGCAAGGAATATCTTTTTCCATCCCCTCACTTTCAGTCTGTATGTGTCCTTAGGTGTGTAGTGGGTTTCTTGTAGACAGCATATAAATGGGTCTTATTTTTGTATCCATTCAACAAGCCTGTGTCTTTTGGTTGGAGCATTTAACCCATTCACATTTAAGGTAATTATCTATATGTATGTTCCTATTACCATTTTCTTAATTGTTTTGGGTTAGTTTTTGTAGGTCCTTCTTGTAGGGTGTAAAGCCAGTTTGATGGTGCTGAATTCTCTTAGCTTTTGCTTGTCTGTAAAGCTTTTATTTCTCTGTTGAATCTAAATGATAGTAATCTTGCTGGGTACAGTAATCTTGGTTGTAGGTTTTTCTTTTTCTTCACTTTAAATATATCTTGCAACTCCCTGATGGCCTGTAGATTTTCTGTTGAAAAATCAGCTGTTAACCTTACAGGAATTCCCTTGATATTATTTGTTGTTTTTCCCTTGCTTCTTTTAATATTTTTTCTTTGTATTTAATTTTGTTAGTTTGATTAATATGTGTCTGGGTGTGTTTCTCCTTGGGTTTATCCTGTATGGGGCTCTCTGCCCTTCCTGGACTTGGTTGGCTATTTCCTTTTCCATGTTAGGGAAGTTTTTTACTATTATGTCTTCAAATATTTTCTCAGAACCTTTCTCTTTCTCTTCTTTTTCTAGGACCCCTATAATTCGAATGTTGGTGCATTTAATGTTGTCCCAGATGTCTATGAAACTGTGCTCATTTCTTTTCATTCCTTTTTCTTTATTCTGTTCCTCAGAAGTTATTTCCACCATTCTATCTTCCAGTTTACTTATTCGTTCTTCTGCTTCAGTTATTCTGGTATTGATTCGTTCTACTGTATTTTGAATTTCAGTTATTGTGTTGTTCATCACGTTTGTTCTGTACTTCTTCTAGGTCCTTGTCAAACATTTCTTGTCATTTCTCAATCCGTGCCTCCATTCTATCTCTGAGATTTTGGATCATCTTTACTCTCATTATTCTGAATTCTTTTTCAGATAGGTTACCTCTTTCCCCTTCATTTATTTGATCTTGGGGGTTTTTAACTTGCTCCCTCATCTGTAACATATTTTTTATTGGCTTATTCTGTTTGATGAGTGGGGCTGTGTTACTGTCTTGCTGGTTGTTTGGCCTGAGGCGTCATCCACTGGAGTTTGCAGGCAGTTGAGTGGAGCCAGGTCTTAGTGCTGAGATGAGGATCTCTGGGAGACCTCACTCTGATTAATATTCCCTGTGGTCTGAAGTTCTCTGTTAGTCCAGTGGCTTAGACTCAGCACTGCCACCACAGGAGATCAGTCCTGACTCCCGGCCTGGGAACCAAGACCCCACACGACATGCAGCATGGCCAAAAAAAAAAAAAAAAAAAAAAAGCAACAATTAAAAAGGAGCAGAACAATAATAAATAATAAAATGTAAAATAAAATTTAAAAAATTAAAAAATATATTAGAAAAAATAGAAGTGAAACAACAGCAACAATGCAAAACAGAATCACAACAGTTAAAAAAAAAAAAAAGGTGGAAAAGTCCTTGACAGCAGGGTGGGTGAAAATGTGAGGAGCTTAAGCTCAGGACCCAGGGGCCAGATGTAGTCCCAGAGTTCAGCTGGTCCTATCCAAAGACCACACTCTGAGTGACACTGTATTAATACATTGAATTCTCACAAATGCACTAAGAGGTATTTACTATTTTTATTTTAATTTTCAGGAGAGAAATTTGAGGCACAGAATGGTTAAGGTAAACATAGCTGGTGAGGGGACAGATGGATCTTAAGTCAGAGTGTCTGACTCCAAAGCCCAAACTCTTAACCATGTGCAATATAAGACTAATTTGGGGAAATTTTAAATTTATTAAGTATCCAGTGTTGCCAAAATAGAAGAAGAAAAAGCAAAACAAAACAAACCCCAGAAACAAAAAGAAACACAACACCTTAACAGAGAAAAATAATTTCCCCTTCACAACCAGAAGTAATAGCAGTACTAATTTCAAAGATACTGAAGTATAGGCAATGAAGCTTTACTATTCTACAAACTGGTGAAGCTGGTAAGGAAGGAGACTATACTAGGCATTTGTCTTTGGGGAGTTCCAACATCTGAAATCCCTATCTATTTGGAATGGAATCCTGCTAAGGATCTGAGTGGTCCAGAATCTTTCTTCTCAGCCTCTTTTGCATCAGAGCATGGGCAGGTGACTGGGGGTCAATGAGATAGATGTACATGCCTCTGCATCAGAGAGGAGCTAGTGACAAATTGGAGCAGTGGTTAAGGCTGGACCCATGTCCAGTGCAGAACCCTTGGCAGTGCCTTTGACATGACTTGGATTCAGTGAGGAGGGCAGTAGTCCTTCACTCACATAGTTATGGGGTGTGGGTGGTGGGTGTAGCCTCTTTTGGATTCTGCACATTTACAAGCCAGGTTTTCCAACCTTCACTCTTCTGTCTGACATTTGTTCAATCATTTCCACTTTTGCTCATATCAGCCCTAATCTGCGTCTGTGACTTGTTCTTAGGAGCTCTCACTAAGACAAAGACTGAATGCAAAGATAACATAAATCTTGATATTCAAAACAAATGACAGCCCCAGAAGAGTGAGGTGCTCTGGGTCACACATGAAAGAAAGTAACAGTTCCAGAAACACCATAAGATGTGGAATGAGAATGAGGTTAATTATTCATTTTAAAATTAAATATTAATAATCAAGATTAATAAAACCTTACATTTATGGAATGCATTTCCTACTTGGAGAGCCTCCAAGAGTCCATTTGAATTTATAAGTCAAGGTAATATATAGAACATAAAATCATTAATTAAAGCATGAAATTCATGAAATAGATACATGTCTAACCAGCAGGAAAAAAAAATATTACAGAAGCCTAATTAACATTCATCATTAACAAATTTCAGGAAGTCACTGGCATTGAGTTGGTCGGTTCTGTCTACTGATGACTTTGTGATGTACAGTCATATCTGTGATGCCTTTGCCTCCTGTCCTGGGTCCCCAGAAACCTCTGTCAGGCTGCTTTCCCCCTTCAAACACTTGTTCATAGCTCAGTAGTCTCAAAACTTGGGAGTATGGAGTGGGGGCTGTGGAAATTAGTCCCTTCTTTGGGCCAGGACTGAGGTTTATATGTGCTTCCATTGCAGTCCCATGGGAGACAATACCCCGAAGCAGCAGGAGAGAGTTCTGTGTCTGGAGTGTCCTGAGTGGGTGGCATCTCCGAAATATAAACCAATGACTTCCCCGCCTACCACCATCTATTTGGAATGTTTTGCATTTGCATTTTAATAGGCATTTTTATGTGTTTTCTCTTTTAGTTCTCATTAACAATGCTTTTTGAAAAAAAAATCTTGTTATATCAATGAGCACTAAAGCTCAAATAGATAAAGAAGTAACTCACTCAAGGTCATACAGTTTAAAATTGGAGGACTCAGAGTCCCAAACCCACACTAACTTATGCTAGTCCTGCTCTGCCTGGATTTTAGACTTTAGCCCCAGAGGCACAATCCAGCTAAGGGAGTGACCATGGTGGAGAAGGACCACAGGCCTTCCTAGAGTTGGTGTCAGGATTTTGTGTTGAGTTGGGGCTTCGGCCTCAACAGCAAAAGGAAAATGATGAACAGTGATAGCCTTGATCATAGCCTATGATATTGCCCTATGACCAGTTAAGGTCAGGGACGTAAATCCCACAGACTTGGGCTCACGTCAAGTCTTCATCACAGATGTGCCAAAGGATCTTTGCTAAATTATTTAACTTTTCTAAGCTGTTTTCCCATCTGTTAAAAAAAAAAAAGGATCTAAGAGTTCTTACAGTTCTTTTCTTCATAGAATATTTGTGAGGACTTAGTTAAATCATGATGCATGGAAGGCACTTTGTACAGCACCACGTGGAATGGGTTCTTGGATCCTAAAATCTTGCAGCATATGTACACTTGTTAACTTGATCTCATGAATTACTGTTCCTCCTCTTTGTCTGTATAATTAAAAAGACTTGATGTGCTTTGTATTTAGGAGAGCCAAAGAAAGAATTTAGGTTTAGAAGAGGGAAGAGATTCACAAGTTAGATAGGGTAGAGACACTGCCCAGAAAAGAGGAAACCTGGCCAAGATCCCTGGGGTCTGGGGCAAAAAATTAGGAAGACAGGCTAGCTGGATGCCGAGCAGTACTCTGTGAGGGGTTTCTTCACCATATACCACGTCAAGTTCACAGGTTCTCAGCCATGGCTGCACATGGCATCACCTGGGCCCCAGTCCAGAGATCCTGGCTTCATTGGTCTGGGGGCAGCCTGGGTTTCAGGAGTTGTTGAAGTTATTGCTGCTGATAATCCCACTTGAAGCAAAGTGTCTGCTTGGGTGTCACATTAACACGTCTGTCTCCTCCTTCTCAGACCCTCCAGGTGTCTGTTCTGAAATCACCGTGGCTCTCTTTACTTCCAGGCTTGCACTCCCACTCACATTTTCTGAGGTCTCCACAATATCAAAAAATTTCATTCACTTACCTCTTCTTATCCTTTCAAGTTTGTAACAGAATGTGACTGTCTTAGCTTAGACATGTAGGTGGGTCACAGTTGCTTTGACTCTTCTTCTGCATCACTCTGGGCAGTTCCATGACCATCAAGCAGGAGTGGACCACATGTCCTGTACCTCACCTGGCCTGTCCCATTTGTTAATGAGGACCATAAGTCCCTCAAGGCAGGAAGGGAGTCCTGGTTATCTTCTCAATCCCAGCCCTGAACAGAGGCAGTGGGAGCCGTGTGGAAGCAAGTGTGAACCAAAGACAATTTAGGAAGTAAAACTGGGACATGTTTAATTGACTGATTTTATATGCTCAAAATGCCAAAATTATGAAAATTTTCCTGGCAAAAGATGATGAGCATGTGCATTGAAGAATTTTTTCTGAATCTCTCCTCCACCTCCCTCCACCTTGGTTGAATTCAGCTGTGCCTTGGAGGAGCTGCTTTAGTACTGATATAAATTAGCTGAGATAATAACTTCACCCTATTACATCCATATATGGCCCCATACCCTAGCAGGCCACAATATTAGGGTAAGAGTGAATTTCCTTCAAGAAGCTATTTTTAAGAATATATATATGTATAACTGATTCCCTTTGCTGAACAGCAAAAATTAACACAACATTGTAAATCAACTATACTTTCAATATTTTTTTTAAAAGTTCTTTTTATATAGTGAGTGCTTGGTAAATGTGTTACTGTTAGCTGGCTGACAGGGCATTTCTAATATTATTGTGTAAGCCCGATACTCTATGCATGACCTTCTGAACAGGGAAAGCATGTTGAAATGGAAACAAAAACAAAACACCACTGTTGGGCTTCCCTGGTGGCACAGTGGTTGAGAGTCCACCTGCCGATGCAGGGGACACGGGTTCATGCCCCGGTCTGGGAGGATCCCACATGCCGCGGAGTGGCTGGGCCCGTGAGCCATGGCCGCCAAGCCTGTGCATCAGGAGCCTGTGCTCCACAACAGGAGAGGCTGCAAGAGTGAGAGGCCCACATACCACAAAAACAAAACAAAACAAAACAAAACAAAAAAAAACAATAAAAAACACTGTCAACCTTACCACCCTAAACCCTCCCTTAGGACCTGATTAGCTTTTTCAGACCTGAAAATGTATGACTCTCCTAGGAATACATGTTACCTGAAATACTCTGAATTCCTTTTCCCTGAACATCATCATATATATTTTAGCCATCATTTTCCTGCAAAGGCAGGGATAGTAGAGATTAAGGGAAAAGAAGGAGCAGATCATTTTATCAGAATTAAAAGACATCCTCTTTGCTTTCTGTGCTTTACTAGGGAGCAAGGTCCCAGATGGTTTTGCATTCATCTTTTCCCTATTGTTATCAACCACACAGACTTGACTAGAGAAGGCGCAGAAAAGGTGATCATTTTCCTATAATAAACACCCAACCAGCGCAAGCCATCCTAATACAAAGGGAGTTTTGAATGTGACCTTATGGGAAATGAAGAAAAGTCAGCTTAAGGTCAACTGAAATGCCTCATTCTTTTCCTCCAGGCTTTTTGTTTATTTCTTCTCCACTTTGGGACTACCTGCAAGTTGTTGTGGCCATTTCTTCTGCAATTTCATGACTTTTTGCTTAGAACCTATGCAATGAAATGCCACTTCTATAATTTAAAAACAATACCTCATTGCTTTGTGTGTTACAGAGTTCCCCCAAGGAGAGCGGACCTGAACTGGTCTGGGTGTGCAGGACTGACTTTTGCCCCATAGAGATCAGGCAGTCACCCTGCAGGAGTGATGAATGGCACCATGGCTTCCAGATGGAATTTGTGTCCTTATGCTGGTCCAGGAAACCAGCCTTCCTTCTGGTCTAAGCTACAGCATCTCTCATTAATGACAAATGGGCAAGAGAGAAAAGCTCCCCAAACTCTGGGAATGTGTCTTTTATCTGTACCTTGAACATACCAGCTCAGCCTGTAGCAGATAGGTTAGGGGGTCCCTGGAAGCCTGTGCACCACAACTACTGAGCCTGTTCTCTAGATCCTGTGAGCCACAACTCCTGAGCTCATGTGCCACAACTACTGAAGCCCACGCACCTACAGCCTGTGCTCCACAACAAGAGAAGCCATAGCAATGAGAAGCCCATTCACCGAAATGAAGAGTAGCCCCCACTAGAGAAAGCCCGTGTGCAGCAGTGAAGACCCAATGTAGCCAAAATAAATAAATTAAATAAATAAAACTTTCCCAATTGTGCTGGTGGGGTGACACTGCTTTGGGAAAGATCCCCAGTGTTCTCCTTACTTACTATAAGTAATAATAAGTCCTTTCTTCTTCTGAGCTATGGCTTGGTTGTTTCTATTGGCTCATCGTCCACCAAGAGGCAAACCCAGTTTTCAGGTAACATCTCCTGCATCAGGGCCTTTGTACCAGCTCTTCCTCTCTGCAGAATATTGTCCTTCAGATGATATTATGTCTGCTTCTTTCTAGCACATGTGTTTCCTATTAAATGCCTTCTCTTTAATGCATCTGAATTGCACACTCTAAGCCCTCTTACTAATACACATCCTGAAGTTGTATTCTTCATAACACCTAGTACCACACAAAGTCAACTGTCATTATGTATTCATTTCCTCATTTATTTCCAGTTGCTTCCACTCACAGTATTAGTTCAATGAGTGCAGGGACTTGGGTTTCTTCCCAGCTCCATTTGTAGTACCTAGAACAGGGCTGACACAGAGTAAAAACCTTCCAAGACAGAACCAGAGTAGGAGGATGTGAAGACTAGAGACCAGCAAATACACTGGAGCCAGAAAAAAATTAGTTTGAATACAGGCTCACAGTATGTTTGATCTTAAGTAGAATATTTAAATTCTTCGGACTTCAGTCCTTCCATCTGGAAAAAGAACACCTAACTTGGGGGAAGAGGGGTAGAACTTGTGGGTGGCAGTCGAGTCACAAAAATAATGTTTCTGGTTGTCTTATCTGGATTCTGTGTATATACAGGCTTATAGGTTGTAGTTGCCTTCAGAAAACACATTATCACAAAGTTAGTTGGTGGTTTTGCTGCTGCCAATTAGGTGAAATTATATATGAAATGATTCTAACGATTCTAACAGAATACCTAATGACTGCATTTTACCATGTTTTATTCTGTTCTATTGTACGTTTTACAAAAAAGCAACTGAAGTCAAGATGTTAACTGATTTGCTCTAGGTCACAAGGTTCAGTAGAAAAGGAGCTAAAGCCACTTCCACTTTCAGCATTGCCTTTGGCTCCCTACAGAGCAATGATTTGGGGATATTCAAGGGCTTGATCAAGTTCTCCATGTTTAGTGACCTATAGGATCTTTTTTCCTTGCCTGTCAATCAGTAAGTCTATGAAAGTTTAATGAACTCTCAGGGTTTGACAAGATGCTGAAAGATATTGAATAGACAAATGGTCCAGTTGGGCCTATTTTTTTTTTTTTTTTTTTTTTTTTTTTGTGGTACGTGGGCCTCTCACTGTTGTGGCCTCTCCCGTTGTGGAACACAGGCTCTGGACGTGCAGGCTCAGCGGCCATGGCTCACAGGCCCAGCCGCTCCACGGCATGTGGGATCTTCCTGGACCAGGGCACGAACCCGCGTCCCCTGCATCGGCAGGCGGATTCTCAACCACTGCGCCACCAGGGAAGCCCTCCTAGATGTTTTTGATTATAGCTTCATCTTTTCATAACCTCAGAGAAGATCCTCCCAAGTTTATCTTGTTTTTGTGATCTTTAATATCCAGGATCTAGTAGTTCTATATCATACTCTTGGCCACAAGGAGAAACTAACCACTATCTTTTTCTTCATCTTCAAATGCTTTTCTCTCCCACTTAGTACAGTGGGAGAGAAAATTTTGGCTCTCTCCCGTGACACCAAATTAAATCTCGGAGACAGAGTTTTGGGTGAAGTAGAAAAGAATAGCTTTATTGCTTAGCTAGGCAAAGGAGCCCACAGTAGGCCAATGACCTCAAAGCTGTGTGTTCCGACCTGGAGCGGGTAGTGAGGAGTTTTATAGCAATGGTTCAAAGAGGAGGGTGTGATCAGCTCATGGACATTCTTCTGACTGGTTGGTGGTGAGGTAATTGGGAGTCAACATCATAAGCCTTCTGGTTCCAACTGGTCTGGGGTCTATGTGCATGTGGGCAGAATACAGTGAACTTCTCCCATCCAGTGGGGTTTTCAGTATATACAAAACAACTCAAAGATATTGTTATGTGTATCCCTTAAGGGGGAACCAGGACCCTGTTCAAAGGCTGCATTGTTGTTTCTTGACTGCTCCTCCCTTTTCTCTGCATCCCCTCCCTTCCCTGATTAGGAACAGTTTGAACCTGCTCTTTGGAACTCAGGGAAGGGCATACAAAAAGGCTTTTGTACCCAGGAGTCCCACAAGGTGCAACTCAGTCTCAAGAAAGATAAATTACATAGACTATCATTATGCTGGGTTGAATAGAATCCCTCTACCCCCATTCACTTCCAGCAGGAATCTCAGAATATAACTTTATTTGGAAGTAGAGTCTTTGCAGATATTAGTTAAGTTAAAAGATGGATTATGTTGGGCCCTAATACAATGACTGATAAGAAGAAAGAAATGGAGACACATAAAAACATAGAGTGCCATGTGAAGATGGAGACAGAGATTGGAGTAAAGTGTCTGCACGTTAAAGAATCCACCAGAAGCTAAAAGAGGTAGGGAAGGATTCTTTGCTGGAGGCTACAGAAGAAGCATGGCTCTGCCAACACTACAATTTTGATTGTTAGGTTCCAGAATTGTGAAAGAATAAAGTTCCACTGTTGTAAGCTACATAGTTTGTAGTACTTTGTTATGGCAGCCAAATAAAACCAAGAGCCATCCGTAGGGTGAAAGGGAATATTATACAGGAAGTTAGGCATTGAGGGTGATGCTTTTATCAATACTTTTTAAAAATAATTTATTTTATTGGAGTATATTTGGTTTATAATATTGTGTTAGTTTCTGCTGTACAGCAAAGTGATTGTTATGCATATATTTATATTCTTTTTCATATTCTTTTCCCTTATGGTTTATCACAGGATATTGAATATTGTTCCCTGTGTTATACCACAGGACATTGTCCTTTATCTATTCTCTATATGATAGTTTGCATCTGCTAATCCCAAACTCCCAATCCATCCCTCCTCTACCTCGCCTCCCCCTGGCAACTACAAGTCTGTTCTCTATTTATGTGAGTCTATCAATACTTTTAAAATTGGGAATGGAATGCCACTAAAACATAGAAAGAGATGGCAAATTTTTATGGCATCTCAAGAGAAAGAGATAAACCAGCAGTCATAAGCAACTTAGACCTTATAAGACACTTTCTTTTAGGGAAGATAGCACTGGATTATTAAGCTTCACCATCTCTTGGATGAAAGTTTTTTTTTTTTAAAGTATCTCTCTCTTTATCTCTGCTTTAATTTCATATTTCACAAGCCCTAGCATAGGAGACACAAACACCTTTGTCAATAGAAAGGGTTATTGACACATTAATGATATATTAACAAACTGACAAACTGACATTTCAGAACTATTTTCTCTAGGTTCTCATGGAGTCAAGTTACAAGTCTAGTAAAGAAAAGGCAAGATTCTAAACTGTGAAGGATGTAACAAGGCATAAGCTCCTGTCAAGGCAGGGATATCAGCTATATTCTAAGCAGAGTAAACACTTATTGAAATATTATGAGCTCAACTCCTCCAGAAAATTTTATATGTCCCCTCACGATACATCCATATCTAACTGCAAATGCCTGAAATTCCTTCACACGTTATTTCTCAAATTTGTCTGCACAATGGAATCAGCTGGGGAGCTTTAAACATGTGTATATTTGAATTTCATCCTTAGAGACTCTGAGTATTTGCTGGACACCAGGATTCTTAAAATCTTTGGTGTGTGGGGCTGGCAGAGAAAACGCACAGCAGACAAATTGCTGTCACTTTAGAATCTTTCCAGAAATAAGTAAGTCATTTACATGTCCCTACAGAAATATTACTTAAACTAAACTTTGCCTTCCTGCATAGATAAATGTCTGAAAGAGATTGCTCACCATTCAGTCAAGTCTGCTGTCATCAGGGGAGACAGCTGTCTGAAAATCCAGTACTGAGTCCATGAAAAATTCTAGAATTCTCTCCTCCCCACACTACCACGGGTCTTTTAGCCAGTGACTATGCCTTTGGATATGGATAGAGTGGGGCAGACAAAAAACATCTGAAATGGTACAAGGAGATGCATATGCATGATTCATATGAAAGTAGTTTCTACAGTGAGAGAATAAGAGAGCAAATAAGTACCTCGTTTCACAACAAGACTGAGCTGAGTTGCAGCTGGAAAGGGGAGAACAGCCTGGATTTATTCATGTCCAATTTCATGTTGAGATGGTTCCATTCAGCTGAAATCAGACAGTAATGGCACCATCCGTGCTCTCCTGGATTTCTGGAATTCTGCAGGCCATGTAAAACTTTCCTTACATAGCGCACAGAAAGCAAGACTCATCCACTTCCCCGGGCTGACTGAAATACTGCACTCATTGCCTATGGATCACGGCTTAAAACAATAAGATACAATTTTCCACAGACCAACCACTAAAAAGAAATGAAGCTTTTTATATCCTGCCTAAGATGAGTGTAGACTGGAGGGCAGAGTGTTCTGTGGGGAAGGTAGGCATCTTGATAGGATTGGATAGTGATTTCCTGAAGCATATTATTTAGGCTCTGTCTCCATAGTTTACTGGCTTTTTGTTAATTCAAGTCTGGGGAGAACTGACATTTCTAAAAATTCCTGTAGAATTAAATGAAGATTTCTTAAGATGAAGCACAGAAAAACAAAAGCACTGCAATTTCATTTCCCCTGCAGAGTCCTACGTCTTTAAATCATTTTGCCCTTATGTGATTTAACTCTTCTTTCTACAGGGATCCTGAGAGGAGCAGCTGTCATTCTCTCTCAGAAGGGTTAACAGCTAATGTATTGTAAAATCATGAAAGAAAATACGTTGGTTTACTACAATTGAAGACTTTGCTCCATATCTTTGAATATGTGAAGTAGCTGACTGACCATATTTATTTGAGGGGCTTGGAAGGAAGAAGTAAGCGTCTGCATGAACTTATTTACAAAACAGAAATAGATTCACAGACATAGAAAACAAATGTATGGTTACCAAAGAGGATGGGGGAGGGAGGGATAAACTAGGAGGTTGAGATTAACATATACACATTACTGTATATAAAATAGATAACCAACAAGGACCAACTATATAGCCCAGGGAGCTATATTCAATATTTTATAGTAACCTATAAGAGAAAAGAATCTGAAAAAGAAAATATATATATATATATATATATATATATATATATATATATATATGACTGAATCACTGTGCTGTACAACTGAAACTAACATGACATGGTAAATCAACTATACTTCAATTTAAAAATAAAATAAATAAAAGAAGGAAAGAGTCTGGGAGGTAGTGGCATATCTCATTTGTTAAAACATGGAGTACTCAATACATATTTTGGGGGGGAGGAGGGGAGAAGAAAAAAAAAAAGAAAAAAAAAGTGAGAAAGTGAAGGAAAGCAAGGGGGGAGGAAAGTCAGCAAAGAGCTTGGGCAACCTGACATTATAATTGAGAAATCTGAGTTTGAACCCAGCCAAAAGTTAAGGCAATTAGTCCTGGGTGTGTAAAACAAAAGGGGCTGTACTCTGTCCCACCCTGGAGGCTTCCCAGTACTCCTTCAGGTAGAACCTCATTCTTAGACATGATTAGTCTTGGATTAAATGCTAAAAGTTAAGTGAGGAACCCGGCTTTGACTGGGGAGTGAGGAGGGAAGCAGATGTGCTTCTCCTGAAAGGAAGTCCATAACACTGTATCAGATCAAATAAGGGGAACATGAAATTCCAAAAGGAAAAGTCAATGCAATCATCTGACACACTGTCCCTTCTTCTTTCCCTGCCATTACCACACCTAATTGGATGGATAACCAAACTTCTTCAGGTTTTTCAACATGGAAACCTAAGCCAAGTTGGAATATCATAGATGATTTATGTACACATCACTCATCATGTCCCCAACGAATTTGGGGAATTTGAAATCACTTACAAAAGTCTGTAGAACATTTACATATTTGATAAGTAAATCATGGAGCACTGTAATGAGAAAAGAAGACTTTTCCATCTATTTTAATACATGCATAGAGTTCATCTTATTGACATGTATAAATGTCACATTTATCCTTGATTAAAAATAGACACAGAGTTTCAACCCTGAAAGTTTACTCAAAGGTACTGTTTTACTGAAGATATAAAGGAAATTCTAAAAATCCTACTTATTAGTAACGAGAGATTCAAGTTGCAAAGCCAAGTGCCTTAATTGAGTTAGCAACCTGTATCACATACTTCTAATTTTTTATAAAAGCAAATAAAAACAGTAAGCAGATAATGAACTCTAAGGGGATTTGAGAGAAAAAAATTGGAAATATTTTCAGCTTCCAAGATGAATCATATATCTATAAATGGGTACATGGGAAGTATATGTTTTCTTGAAAACACATCTGTTTTATGTGAAGAGAATTGCTAGCACACTTATATTTCCATAAATAAAATGTAAACTGCAATATTTTACACTCAGAATGGCACAAAAGAATGATCTTAAATTACTCCGTGGATGGGGACTAAATTGATAGTTTTCCTAGGCTTACTTCTCCCCAATTCCAGAGTAGTTATATCTGATTTAGAGAGATTACAATAGAGAGAGGCAGTGTTGAAATACAGAGATATATACACGATATTCCACAGAAATCTTGGGGTCATGATGGAGAATACAATTCTTCCAGTCAACATTTTCCTACTCATTGAAAGTCATGACAAAACCCTACCCTTCTTTCTGTGACAGTCTCTCTCTCTCTCTCTCTCTCTCTCTCTCTCTCTCTCTCTCTCTCTCTCTCACACACACACACACACACACACACACACACACACACACACATACATACACACAGAAATGCACACGTGATGATCCAACCCCTACTTATACAAAGCAGTAATTCTCCTCTGTTCCAGTTTAATAGGTCAACCCTAAGGCCATTTCCCCTTTTATTCCTGAAGAACTAAGGGTCAAACCTTTGTACACTGCTTCTAAAGGGTTGTTGAGCCCCCATTTAATCAGTTAATATAATAGACTTCAATTGATAATATATTTTGGAGACTAATGTTCTTTAATTCAGAAATGTAGTTTAAACTACACATCAAGTTAACTATGTAATAGTTAACTTGAAACAGGAAGGTCACTCACAGAGCTGCTGTGGAAAGTTTGAGTCTGAGGGGATGTGTGATGATAACCCACAGGAACAGAGGAAATGTCGTGGTCTCCATATACCTTCCCACATGGGAACTTGTTTTCGGAATTGACCTGAGTAGGAAATGCTTGCAAATTCCCACATGAAAGTTTGAAAGTCTCTTTTGCTACAACCAGCCAGAAGCCATCACACAAGAGGACTGCTTACATGGGCTGAACCGAAGTTACAGGGAATCTTATTAGCAAAAACAAGTTCTCTTAGAAGTTCAAACAAAAACTAAGAATGATCAACCAATCATAAGAGACAACACAAGAGAGTGAAAAATTGTATTGTCCATAACTGTGAAACAAAAGTGATGCAAAATGAGCATGAGAAAAGGCTTTGGAAAGACAGGAACACAGAATATTTAAGTGGGATTTCTTGCTCTTATCTGTTTCTTAGGAAAGATACACTAAAATTTGTATGGGAACTGTCCCTTGTCGTTTGTTGAGGATATCTGTGCATAATTTATTCTGAAATGTGGGTTCTTTCACTTCCAATAAAACCTTGCTATCTTTTTAAGGTACTGAGTTTCCTGATAGTGTTAGAGATGGGTGCTTGGACTACCTCTGACTACCAGAGTAAATGTTCTGCTCTCCAGAAGGGATGAATCAAATAATCAGTCTTTTTAACAATTGTGCTTCAGTAATATTTCTATCACGGTATATGAAATGTTTCCATGCCTCTTTCTAATGGATTTCCTAATCCCTACGTTTTTTTTCAAAATATTTCAGACAAAACCATTTCCTGTTTTACATCCTTAGACCAAGATCAATAAATAACCAAAGTGTTCTAGAAGTCTAGTGATAGATTTGTAGTCACGTCACACTTTGAGATTTTGGGAAAGTCATTTAACCTGTAAACCTCCATTTCTCTGCATTAAAAGAGGTATTATTAAAGACTTTGTGGAGTTGCTAGAAGGATTAAGCAAATCACAATGTCATCTGCTGCACTATTAGTTTTGTCTTATTACAATTCTTGGTGTGTCAGAGTATCTGTGCAAAAGAAAGAAAAATCAAATTCTAAAAAAGCCAGTGACTGGAATTTGAAGGCTTGTTTTTTGTTTTTGTTTTTTTGTTTTTCTAATTCTGATCTTGTGAGTCTTTTTTTTTTTAACATCTTTTTTGGAGTATAATTGCTTTACAATGATGTGTTAGTTTCTGCTTTATAACAAAGTGAATCAGCTATACATATACAAATATCCCCATATATCCTCCCTCTTGCATCTCCCTCCCACATTCCCTATCCCACCCTTCTAGGTGGTCACAAAGCACCGAGCTGATCTCCCTGTGCTCTGCATCTGCTTCCCATTAACTATCTATTTTAGATTTGGTAGTATTTATAAGTCCACGACACTCTCTCACTTCGTCCCAGCTTACCCTTCCCCCACCCTGTGTCCTTAAGTGAATTCTCTATGTCTGCATGTTTATTCCTCTCCTGTCCCTAGGTTATTCACAACCTATTTTTTTAAGATTCTATATATATGTGTTAGCATATGCTATATGTTTTGCTCTTTCTGACTTACTTCATGCTGCATGACAGACTCTAAGTCCATCCACTTCACTACAAATAACTCAATTTCATTTCCTTTTATGGCTGAGTAATATTCCATTGTATATATGTGCCACATCTTCTTTATCCATTCACCTGCTGATGGACACTTAGGTTGCTTCCATGTCCTGGCTATTGTAAACAGTGCTGCAATGAACATTGTGGTACATGACTCTTTTTGAATTATGGTTTTCTCAGGGTATATGACTAGTAGTGGGATTTCTGGGTCATATGGTAGATCTATCTGTAGATTTTTAAGGAACCTCCATACTGTTCTCCATAGTGGCTGTACCAATTCACATTCCCACCAGCAGTGCAAGAGTGTTCCCTTTTCTCCACAACCTCTCCAATATTTACTATTTGTAGATTTTTTGATGATGGCCATTCTGACCGGTGTGAGGTGATACCTCAATGTAGTTTTGATTTGCATTTCTCTAATGATAAGTGATGCTGAGCATTCTTACATGTGTTTGTTGTCAATCTGTATATTTTCTTTGGAGAAATGTCTATTTATTTCTTCAGCCCATTTGTGAATTAGGTTGTTTTTTGACATTGAACTGCATGAGCTGCTTGTAAATTTGGCAGGTTAATCCTTCAACAGTTGCTTCATTTGCAAATATTTCTCCCATTCTGAGGGTTGTCTTTTCATCTTGTTTATAATTTCCTTTGTTGTGCAAAAGCTTTTAAGTTTCATTAGGCACTATTTGCTTATTTTTCTTTTTACTTCCATTTTTCTAGGAGGTAGGTTAAAAAGGATCTTGCTGTGATTTATGTCATAGAGTGTTCTGCCTATATTTTCCTCTAAGAGTTTGATAGTGTCTGGCCTTACATTTAGGTCTTTAACCCATTTTTAGTTTATTTTTGTGTATGGTGTTAGGGAGTGTTCTAATCTCATACTTTTACATGTATCTGTCCAGTTTTCCCAGCACCACTTATTGAAGAGGCTGTCTTTCCTCCATTGTATATTTCTGCCTCCTTTATCAAAAATAAGGTGACCATATGTGTGTGGGTTTATCTCAGGAATTTCTGTCCTGTTCCATTGATCTATATTTTTGTTTTTGTGACAGTACCATACTGTCTTGATTACTGTAGCTTTGCAGTATAGTCTGAAATCAGGGAGTCTGATTCCTCCAGCTCCATTTTTTTTTTCTCAAGATTGCTTTGGCTATTCAGAGTCTTCTGTGTTTCCATATAAATTGTGAAAGTTTTTGTTCTAGTTCTGTGAAAAATGTTATTGGTAGTTTGATAGGGATTGCATTGAATCTCTAGATTGCTTTGGGTAGTAGAGTCATTTTCACAATGTTGACTCTTCCAATCCAAGAACATGGTATATCTCTCCATCTGTTTGTATCGTCTGTAATTTCTTTCATCAGTGTCTTATAGTTTTCTGCATACAGGTCTTTTGTCTCCTTAGGTAGGTTTATTCCTAGGTGTTTTATTCTTTTTGTTGCAGTGGTAAGTGGGAGTTTTTCCTTAATTTCTGTTTCAGATTTTTCATCATTAGTGTATAGGAATGCAAGAGATTTCTGTGCATTAATTTTATATCCTGCTACTTTACCAAATTCATTGATTAGCTCTAGTAGTTTTCTGGTAGAGTCTTTAGGATTCTCTATATATATTTTCATGTCATCTGAAAACAGTGACAGTTGTACTTCCTGTTTTCCAGTTTGGATCTTTTTATGTCTTTTTCTTCTCTGATTGCTATAACTAAAATGTCCCAAACTATGTTGAATAATAGTGGTGAGAGTGGACAACCTTGTCTTGTTCCTGATCGTAGAGGAAATGGTTTCAGTTTTTTACCATTGAGAACGATGTTGGCTGTGGGTTTGTCATATATGGCCTTTATTATGTTAAGGTAAGTTCCCTCTATGTCTACCTTCTGGAGGGGTTTTATCATAAATGGTGTTGAATTTTGTCAAAAGCTTTTTCTGCATCTATTTAGATGATTATATCCTTTTTCTCCTTCATTTTGTTAATATAGCATATCACATTGATTGATTTGTGTATACTGAAGGATCCTTGCATTCCTGGGATAAATCCCACTTGATCATGGTTTATGATCCTTTTAATGTGCTGTTGGATTCTGTTTGCTAGTATTTTGCTGAGGATTTTTGCATCTATGTTCATCAGTGATATTGGCCTATAGTTTTCTTTCTTTGTGACATCTTTGTCTGTTTTTGGTATCAGGGTGATGGTGGCCTTGTAGAATGAGTATGGGAGTATTCCTCCCTCTGCTATATTTTGGAGGAGTTTGAGAAGGATAGGTGTTAGCTTTTCTCTAAATATTTGATAGAATTCACCTGTGAAGCCATCTGGTCCTGGACTTTTGTTTGTTGGAAGATTTTTAATCACAGTCTCAATTTCCCTGCTTATGATTGGTCGGTTTATGTTTTCTATTTCTTCCTGGTTCCATCTCAGAAGGTTGTGCTTTTCTAAGAATTTGTCCATTTCTTCCAGGTTGTCCATTTTATTGACATATAGTTGCTTGTAGTAATCTCTCATGATCCTTTTTATTTCTGCAGTGTCAGTTGTTACTTCTCCTTTTTCATTTCTAATTCTATTGATTTGAGTCTTCTCCCTGTTTTTCTTGATAAGGCTGGCTAATGGTTTATTAATTTTCTTTACCTTCTCAAAGAACCAGCTTTTAGCTTTATTGATCTTTCCTATTGTTTCTTTCATTTCTTTTCCATTTATTTCTGATTTGATCTTTATGATTTCTTTTCTTCTGCTAACTTTGTGGGGTTTTTTGTTCTTCTTTCTCTAATTGCTTTAGATGTAAAGTTAGGTTGTTTATTTGAGATGTTTCTTGTTTCTTCAGGTAAGATTGTATTGCTATAAACTTCCCTCTTAGAATTGCTTTTGCTGCATCCATAGGCTTTGGGTCGTCATGTTTTCATTGTCTTTTGTTTCTAGGTATATTTTGATTTACTCTTTGATTTCTTCAGTGATCTCTTGGTTATTAAGTAGTGTATTGTTTAGCCTCCATGTGTTTGTATTTTTTCAGATTTTTTCCTGTAATTGATATCTACTCTCATAGCATTGTGGTCAGAAAAGATACTTGATAGAATTTCAATTTTCTTAAATTTACCAAGGCTTGATTTGTAACCTAAGATATGATTTATCCTGGAGAATGTTCTATGAGCACTTTGAAGAAAGTGTATTCTGTTGATTTTTGGTGGAATGTCCTATAAATATCAATTAACTCCTTCTTATTTAATGCACCATTTAAAGCTTGTTTTCTCTTATTTATTTTCATTTTGGATGATCTGTCCATTGGTGAAAGTGAGGTGTTAAATTCCCATACTATGATTGTGTTAGTTTCGATTTCTTCTTTTATGCCTGTTAGCATTTGCCGTATGTATTGAGGTGCTCCTATTGATCTTGTGAGTCTTTCCTTTTATCTGGAAATCTGATTTACCAAAGAAAGTGATTTATCTGTTGGGTGTTGGTATTTTCTCCAATGATGCTATTGAAAGTACATAACACCTGCCTGAATGGCATTGTTTTAATGCCTTGTGCTGTGCTATCTTCATCAGCCTCACCTGTCCTGCTGGCCAATGTGGGACTTTGGGAATCTCAGGTCTTCTCTTGCTGCAGTCTCCTCACGTGCCATAGAAGAAGATTTTCGAGTCTTTGTAAGAGTTAAACATAAAGCATTATAAAATGACTTGCAGGGTTAAGAGGAAATTTTCTATGCAGATTAATGTTACTCATCAGAACTGTAATGTGGTTGCCTCCTTTTTATCTAACGAAAAATGAGAAAATATATTTTTCTTCTAATTCCACTAGAAAATAGTTCTAAATTTTTACCGTGGTTATCATTATTGATGATTGTCAGCAGATTATAATATTATATTATTATTTATATAAACATATATTATATATAACATATACTTATATATTTATATATAAAACTTATAATTATTTAGTTAATAAAATTTAGTTAGTTAATAAAAAGAGTGAATGACTTATCTAATATTATTTGTATAATATCTTACTCACAGGATTACCTATTCAAGAGCTGTTGAAATAAACCTCAAAGTTTGATGCCATAACTTTGACATTAAAATTTACTCTGTCTCCAAGTTGTGTAAACTGTTCATTGGTTTGAAGAAATAAAGGTCAGACATCACTTTCAAAACATGGGAAGAACATTAGAATTCTAAACAGGAGATTTCCAAAATGGACTATTTTTCTTTTACTTAAAAATTAAACTATTGCAGATGAGTCATAATTAATGTTATGGTGAATAAACAAATGGAACAAAAAAAGTTACAAGGAATAGAGTAGGAGCCTGTTGTTGGAAATATGTGTGCATATCACTTTTTAAAAAGCTAAGCAGTAAATGTGAATTTCCAAGATGATTAGGCACAAATCAGTGTCAATCAGTCAGAAAAGGCCATTAAATGTTTTGCAATAGATACTCCCCATAACATTTATGTTAAGGATGAAGCAAAAAACCTGGTTTACAGGTGAAAACATATTATTCAGAAATCTTTCACATTTTATAAACTAATATCCCTGGTTGAGAGTCAAGGCTGACCAATATTTTTTTTGCATTCCACACCAACTGCAAATTGAGGTCAGTTGCACCTGACCTTGTTTTGAGGTGACTCAGTCTTCTAATACACTATGCTGATGCTACTGTAGCCAGGAATGACACCCATTGAAAATATGGGCTTTAATAGTCGGGGGATAATGCTGTAACATCATCTTTGAGCAAGAGACACAGCCTGTATGAAGAGGAAGTTGGAACTAATGATTCTGAGTTAAAAAAAAAACCTCTGGAATAGCTGCCTTTTTGATAAAAGAGGGACTAAAAATACCTCACCCAAAGACCTGAGAAAATGTCGAGTCAATATTAGACCAAAATCTATGGCACCCATGAATACAGAGGAAGAATTTACATGCTGCACACTGAACTTGAAACTCCAAATTAAGAATTTAACACACAAACCGGTCTGCCAGCCATGCACCTAGTTCCCTAAAGTCACCTCCATAAACATAGGATAAAGTAATATTTCAGAAAAAGTAATCCTCAAATGTATTGGGCCCACAAAGAAAACGTGCAAACCACACAGGTCATTAGGGAAATGCAAACAGAAGAGTCAGAATGATGAATAGTCCAAAGAACTTTAAATAATAAGACAATTTGAAAGACACTATAAATATGTTTAAGATGAATAAAGGGATAAAAATAGGAATGAAATCAAAATAAAAGAAGATACTTTTATAAAAATAAAATAGAGCAACTTTCTAAATGTACTTACTAGAACTTCTAAGAAAGGAAAATGTAATCATTTTTAAAAAACTTAGTAAGTTTAATGGCAGATTCGACAAAGCCAAGCTGAAGATAGACAAGAGAAAACTCTTTGAAATGCAGAGAGATGGAGAAGAAAAAAGTAAATAAATAAATGAGCAGTAAGGAAACAAGCATAATGAAATAATATCTGTCAAATACTCAGAAGGCGATATGGATGTGAATTGAGAGAATGAATATAAAAGAGATGATGTTTGAGAATTCTCCAAGTTCAATGAAAGAATGAATCATTGGATTGTACAAGCATGCCAAGTCTTGAGAAATATAGAGAGAATTAAATCCACACTCAGAAATTCTTACTGAAATAATAGAACATCAAATGTTTGAGATAAGAGTTAACGAAACAAAAAGCAAAAACAGAAATGTGAAACAATATTATTCTCACTGTGCTGTTGGAAAATAACGGTCAATCTAGAATTCTCTACAAAGCAATCTGTCATTCAAGAATGAGGGTGAATTCAACCTCATTCAAAAGGAGTTTACAGTTCACAGATCCTCTTGGAAATATGTTGAGATAAAAAAAGGATATTGAAAAAAGGAGAAGGGAATACCAGATACAATTGTGAGAAATAAATAAATAAATAAATAAACAACAAACAAACATAAATGAAAACTAGGCAAAACCATAAAAATGCAATGCAAATAAAAGAAAGACTTCCAAGCAGGGGATAGGTGAGAGAACAAAGAAATAAAACAAATTTTATGTTAAATGGAAAGATGGAAAGAATGATTTTTTTAATATGGTAATGGTATAAAAAATAAAAAATGTAAGGAACAAATCCAATTTATTCATATTTATGATAAATTATGAATAGATTATACTTGTCTTTTAAATGTTAGACATTCACAATCTGAGTAAAACACACTATTTTCTTTAATTTGGCTATTAGCTTACCTGTTAGTTGTCTACCAAATAAACAACTAAAACCTAATGAAGGGACCATAATGTCAAATATATCTAAATGCTGACCATCATTCCCTTTATACCTTCTGTAGTGTTGTGGTCCTCATTTTGATACATTTATTTCCTCTTTATGATCTGTGTTTTATCATCAAATATTCATAGATATGATACTCTTTTAATTAAACTTATTTTTTTGATAACTGCAGATTCACACACAATTGTAAGAAATAATACAGAGAGATGCAATTTGTCTTTTATCCAGTTTCCCTCAATAATAACATCAAAGCCACAGCACAACATCACTCCCAGGATACTGACATTGATACAGTCACTTTACTGAGCAGATCCATCACCATGAGGGTTCATCACGTCGCCCTTTTAAAGCTACACCCACCTTCCTCTCACTCTCATCCCTTCCATAACCCACAATTGCTACTGATCTTTTCCCATTTCTACAGTTCTGTTATTTGAAGAACATTATGTGAATGAACTCATAGAGCATGAAATCTTCTGGGATTAGCTTTTTCCACTCAGCAAAATTCTCTGGAGATTCACAAAAGTTGTTGCTTCTATCAATAATTTATACCTTTTTTTTTTGCTGAGTAGTATTTCATGGTATGACTTTACAACAGTGTGTTTACCCATTCACTCACTGAAGAACATCTGGATTTTTCTAGTGTTTGGACATTACAAATAAAGCTGCTATAAACATTCGTGCACAGTTTCTGTGGAAATGTTAATCTTTTTCTCTGGGATTAAAGCTGCATGATAGCTGCATTTTGTTTGTTTGTTTGTTTGGGAGTCTTGTTTTATTTTGTGTTAAGAAATTTCCATTTTTCCCCTCCCAGAGTGGCTGCGCTGTAGCATTTAACCTTCCCACAGCAATGTATGTGAGATCCAGTTTCTCATCATACTGGACAACATTGTTGTCCCTGCTTCTCTTTTCATTTCATTTCTTCTCCTCTCTCTCTCTTTTTTTTTAAAATTTAATACAAAAGTTGATTGATTCACCAGGGATTCTAATTGTGAAAATATTTCTAGCAGGACAGACTCTGAACAAAGACAGGATTCTTGGTCTTAATCTAAATTCTACTAGATAATTATCCCTCTAACAACTTAGAGAGTTGGTATGGGAAGTGTCTTTTTCTTCCCCCAGGTGTAGTTTTGTGATACTCCATCTTGTTATTTCCAATGAATATTTCTGGAATTATTTCATATTTCTCAAAGAGTTATCAAAATCTGTGAATTAACTTAATTTTGTTATTTTCAATTGTTTATTTTCATTTTATTTATGTTTATTGATTTTCCTTTTGATCTCCTTCGCCCATTTCTCCACCTAGCCACACCTCACCTCTGGCAACTACCAATCTGTTCTATCATGTATCTATCTATCTAGCTATCTATCTATCTAGCTATCTAGCATCTATCTATGTCTCTTTATCCCCTGGGGTATTCCACATATAAGAAAAATCATATGGTATTTGTCTTTCTCTTTCTGATTTATTTCACTTAGCATAACGTTCTCAAGTTCCATCCATGCAGTTGCAAAGATTTTATTCTTTTATTTTTATACTATATACAAAAATTAACTCCAAATGGATTAAAGACTTGAATGTAAGACCTAGAACCATAAAGCTTTTAGAAGAAAGCATAGGCAGTAAGCTCCATGTCATTGGTCTTAGCCATGATTTTTTGAATCTGACCCCAAAATAAAAAGCAACCAAAACAATATAAACAAGTGGGCTACATGAAAATAAAAAGCTTCTGCACAGCAAAGAAAACCATCAAAAAATTAAAGGCAAGCTTCTGAATGGGAGAAAATATTTGCAAATTATATATCTGATAAGGGGTTAATATCCAGAATATATAAGAACTTATACAACTCAATAGCAAAAACAAACAAACAAACAAAACAATCTGATGAAAAAAAATGGGCAGAAGATCTGAATAGATTTTTTTTGTAGAAGATATTTAGATATCCAACAGGTACATGAAAAGATGTTCAACATCATTCATCATCAGGGAAATAAAAATCAAAACCATAATGAGATATCACCTCCCATTTATTAGAATGGCTATTACCAAAAAGACAAGAAACAAGTATGAGTGAGGATGTAAAGAAAAGGGAATCATTGTGCACTGTTGTTAGGAATGTAAATTGGTGCAGCCATTATGGTAAACAGTGTAAAGTTTCCTCAGAAAATTAAAAATAGAATTACTGTCTGGTCCAGCAATGCAACTTCTGAGTATTCATTCCAGGAAAACAACAGCACTAACTCAAAAAATTTATGAACCCCTGAGTTTACTGCAGCACTATTTACAATAGCCAAGATATAGAATTACACATACACAATAGGGTATTGTTCAGCCTATTTTTCATTTCAGCGATTTTGATAGGTGTGTAATGATAGCACATT
The DNA here is from genome assembly GCF_949752795.1 of Hyperoodon ampullatus. Taxonomy (NCBI): domain Eukaryota; kingdom Metazoa; phylum Chordata; class Mammalia; order Artiodactyla; family Ziphiidae; genus Hyperoodon; species Hyperoodon ampullatus. The sequence goes on from NC_136921.1 coordinate 104,019,710, forward strand.
GTGGTTGTAATCTGCAATTCCCTAATGGCTAATGATGTACAACATCTTATAATGTGCTTATTTACCATTTTCTAATTGGATTGTTTGTTAGTTTAAAAAAATTGTTAGTTAGACTTATAGCACTTTATCAGATATGTGGTTTGAAAATATTTTCTCCCACTTAGTAACAGGTTTTTGTTTTTTAACAGGGTCTTCCACAGAGCAAATTTTAAAAAAAAATTATGAAGTTAATTTATCAAATTTTTCTTTTTGTGGTTCGTGCTTTTGATGCTGTCTGAGAACTCTTTTGCTAGTCCTGAATTCTGAAGATTTCCTTTTTTTAAAAAAAAAGTTTTATAGCTTATCTTTTACATTGAAGTCTCTGATTTATTTTGAGTTATTTTTTATATGATTCCTATGGATGTCTTCTGGCTCCAGAGCCATTTGTTTGAAATACTAGCTTTCATTTAATTACAACTGTACCTTCAAAAATAATCAGGGTATATTTACGACATCTCCTGAATTCTCTGTTTTGTTCCATTAATCTTTGTGCTCATCCCTTTGCCAAAGTACATTGTCTTTCTCTTATTGACTTCTAGCTTTATTCCACTGTGGTTGGAAAAGATGCTTTGTCTAATTTCAATTCTTTAAAACTTCATTGAGGATCGGATCACTGTGGAAAATCAATAGAGCCAATGTTGCAGTTCAAGTTCAGAAGCCATCTGCTGTCAGAATTCCTTCTTGTGTGGATAAGGTCAATCTTTGTTCTAGTAAGGCCGTCAGCTAATTGGGTGAGTACCAAACATATTATGGAGGGTAGTCTGCTTACTCAAAGTCCACCAATTTTAAATGCTAATCTCATCCAAAAAACACCCTCAAAGATACATCCAGAATAACGTTTGACCAAATAACTGGCATTGTGGCCCAGTCAAGTTGACCCATAAATTTAACCAGCACACACACACACAAATATATATGTATATTATTTTTATTTTTAGAAATTAGTCTATTCATGAAGTGTAGTAGTTAAGAGTTCAGGCCTTAGGCTCAGGTAGACCAATATTCACCTTATTTACCTAAAACTCACTTTCTTCTTTTCCTCTGCCACCTTCTTCCTTCTCCTCCTCCTTTCTTCCTCTTCTTCTTTCTCCCCCTCTCCCTCCTCCCCCTCCTCCTTCTCCTCCTCCTCCTCCTTCTTCTACTTCTTCTTCCTCTTCTTCTTCTTCTTCTTCTTCTTCTTCTTCTTCTTCTTCTTCTTCTTCTTCTTCTTCTTCTTCTTCTTTCTTCTCCTTCTCCTTCTCCTTCTTCTTCTTCTTCTTCTTCTTCTTCTGCTTCTGCTTCTTCTTCTTCCTCTTCCTCTTCTTCTTCTTCCTCCTCCTCTTCTCCTGTTTTCTTCATTTTCTTATACTGTGGAGACAATAGTATTACACACCTCTAAGGACAGTGAGTGTTTATAAAATAATGTGAAGAATGAATTGATAATGCATGTGAAGCCAGACTGCCTATCTGGCTCATAGTAAGGTCCCCAAATATGTCATAACACTTTGGTTATTACTATAGTCCTTATCTAAATATTAATTAATCAGAGAAGCATTTCATGTCTCTTTTATATAAAATAACATTCTCCATCACTCATTGACCCCCTTCCCTGCCTTGTTTGCCCCCTCCCAGTAGTCCAGGAGGGCAGAGATCTTTTTTCTTTGTTCACTACTGTATTCTTACAGATTACTTCTTATATGAATGGAACTAACAAAAGAGAAAAAAATGAGTAAGTGAATTATCAATATCATAGAAAGCAGATATATACTCCAGCCACTTTTACTCCTTATCTCTATGTCTGACTATACCTCAAAAGGGATTAAGATAGTTTTCAAGACTAAGCACAGTAAAAGCAACTATTAATAATAAAAAACTGAATAATAGAAAAAAATGGACTTTTGTCAAAATAGAAACTTTTACTCATTAATTGCATTGTTAAGAAAATTAATTTATAATTCACAAACAGTGAGAATGTATTAAAAACAAAAAAGAATACCTGTATTTGGCAAAGGACTGGTATTCAGGTATATAAAGAACTCCTACATTTTAATAATAAAAAGACAACCAACCTAAAAAGAAAAATTGAGCAAAATATGTTGACATCTCACAAAAGAAGGTATAAATATGGCCATTAAGCATGTGAAAAATTCTTTAAAATTATTAGATAACAGAGAAAAAAACTATGAAAACTACAGTGTGATACAACGATCCCCCAGTAGAATGGCCAAAATTAAAGACTAATAACAATAAATATTAACAGGTATATGGGATAGTAACTCTACTACAGTGTTGGTATGAATATAAAATGATAGTAAACACATACCTCCCCGGCAACTCTTAAACTATGTTTATACCTAAGAGGAATGAAAATATATATCCACAAGAGATATGTATCCTCGAAAAATATATATCCACAAAACATATATCCACATATTAAAGGATTTTTACATGTTTGTAAAAGTTTATTCATGATAGACAAAATATGAAAACAAACTGTTGTCAGGAATAGATATGGAAACAGCCTGACATACAGGAGTAAACTGTGGTATATTCAGACAAAAAATATTTTTCAGCAATATAAGGGAAAGAGCTATGTAAATCTTGGGTGAATCTCGAAAATATTATGCTGAGTAAAAGAAACCTCATGTGAAAAATTCCATGATTCCATTTATATGAATTCCTTAAATACATTCAATCTATGGTTGAACAACAACAACAAAAAATCAGAGTTGGGATTGTTTGGGGGTGTGGGGGAGTGTGCGTGTTGGTGGGATATGACTGAGAGAGATTATGAAGAAATGTTCTGAGCTGATGGTAAAGTTTAGTTTATTGATAGTGGTTTGGTTATACAATGTATACCTTTGTTAAAACTTAGCAAAAATAAAAGGGTATATGAAGCTTATCATCTGTAAATGTTACTTCAAAGGGGAAAAACACTACTTAACAAAATACTATATAAGATATATTATAATTATATACATGGTAGAGTATTTATTATGTACATTTATTTAATTTACTTTTAAATGAATCAAAAAAGATGATCTACTAGCTGAAGATAAGGGCAAATAGGAAGACAGGTATATGATAAAGCAAGTATAGTAAAAGGTTAATAGAATCTAGAGGTGTTTACTGCAAGATTCATTCAATTTTTCTGTATCTTTGAGAATTTTCATAATACAATGTCAGAAAAATAAAATGAGAATAAAAAATAAATAAAAATCAGGGAGATTGTAGGTTTTCTTAAACACCTAAGGTGTGTTTCTTGCTCTGGTTGTACTTCTAAGGTTTGAGTTTTTAAGAAGCTAAGAGAAAAGGATGGGTGAGCAGGGCTATAGAGTCCTCTCAAAGTTATCACTTTAGCTCAGAGATCATCTGAACAGAAAACAGACACATTAATCTTTCCCTTGTCTTTGAGAGATACAAAGAAATCTATGTTTTCCAAGAAAGTTCCATTTACATGTCAAAGATGTGAACTTTATTCCAAAACCGCACAGCACATGTTGCTGACCTCCAGTGAAGCTGGTCTATTTCCTGCCTTATGAAACTTTTCAGCAACAATCCCACTGCCTGTGGTTAAATTGATACCTTTAACCTGATACCTGGAGTTTTGGTGTTTTATTACCACTGAAAGTTTCCAAGCACACAGTTTCATTGAAGTTAGTTCAAACACTATTGCTCAGAAGAGGGTTTAGGAAGAAAAATACAGCTATACATACCCTCAAAAATTAACACTCTTTGAGACAGATATTATAAAGTGGAGAGTAAGGATTACGTAGTGGACATGTTTTAAGTCACATTTTAGGCAAATTTTCCCATCTGAAGCCTTTCTCATTGTGCAAAACAGATCTATATGCTCCAGGTTTAAGTAACATTGGTTGAACAATTTAGGGGGACATTATCACAGTTATCACCTTGTATTATAACCATTTGCATAAAGAACTTCCTACTAGACTATGAAACCTTTGAAGAAAGGTCAATAGGGCTTCCCTGGTCGCACAGTGGTTGAGAGTCCGCCTGCCGATGCAGGGGACACGGGTTTGTGCCCAGGTCTGGGAAGATCCCACATGCTGCGGAGCGGCTGGGCCCGTGAGCCATGGCCGCTGAGCCTGCACGTCCGGAGCCTGTGCTCCGCAACGGGAGAGGCCACAACAGTGAGAGGCCCACGTACCGCAAAAAAAAAAAAAAGAAAAAAAGAAAGGTCAATAAACTTTTCATCTCTATATTTCAGCTAGATGCTAGATATATTTACAAGTTAGAAATAAAGTTAAATATTTGATAAATAACTGTTTAAAAAATGGATGTGTTATCTCCTGGGATAAACCATAATGGAAAAGAATATAAAAAATAATGTATGTATTATATATTATATATATAATATATATATTATATATAACTGAGTCACTTTGCTGTATAGCAGAAGTTAGCACAACATAGTAAATCAACTAAACTTCAATAAAAAATAAAATTAAAAACAAATGTGTTGGTTAACTTGATTGTGTTTCATGTCTGATTGTATGTATAATTTGATGCCACATCTTAAGATGGTGTACAACTTAGGAATATTTTAATTGCAAATACATATGGAAAAAAAGCCCAAGTTGGCTTAAGTAAGAAGACTCATGTAACAAAATCTTCAGTAATAAGACTGGCTTTAGATGTACATATTCTGGTACTAATGTGAATTTGCTTTCTCTTCATCTCTCTGATCTCCTTTAGCCTACTATTCTCCACATTTTTGTCTCAGTCACTGTTAAACCCTCCCTTAGATCCCAAAGTGGCTGCCTGCAGCCCTCAGGCAACATCCTTCCAGGTTCTGATCAAGTGTGGGAAGAACAAGAATCTTTCCCTCTGTGTCCAGAACCATCATTCTGAGGGTTACAGCTTGTTGTAGCTTGGGCATTTCCCCTCCCTGCATGTCACAGATTTTGTTTTCCATAAACTATCACATTCAATACACACAAATACATTTTAAAAAATCCATAAAGACTCCATAAAGAACCTACAAACTCTTATTTGAATGACGTATATAATGACTTTTTTTCTCAAGCATTTTTCATATACAATACTAGATAAATTGTTTCTATTATTTTTTTCCAATTTATCTTTCAGCCAGATGATATATTACATAAAAAAACACTTAGTGTTTTTCTCCATGTTGCCATAAAAACTTTAAAACATTTTCTGTTACTAAAGCCTCTTAGTGCTCATCTGAATCCCACCTAGTCATCTTTCAAGGGCCAACTTAAGTTCCTTCTCTCCTCCAGGAAGTGCTTTCTACCTATGCCCAAAACAAATGTCATGCCTCCTGTATCTGAACTGAGACAATATTTAGGATTCTTGCCAATCATTGTGTATCACCCATATTATATATACTGGCAGTGAAAGTGGTCCTTAGTGTAGTACAGTACCTAAAAGCATTCTGTATGAATATGGTTAGTGACAACGTCTCTCACCCTCATTTTTTCTTAGCTGAGAAATGAGTAGAAAATTCACACATCATCAATCTAGCCAGGAATAAAGAGATGCTGTAAGCAGCATGTTCAGAATGTATTTGGAATACAGTAAACATTCCAGAAATTGTAGCTGCCGTTGTCATTATTTAATTATGACCTTTTGAGGACAGATAACCTGTACCAAAGTGATTTTGCTTGTGTTTTGTATCCTAGCATGTACCACAATGCCTTGAAGATCAAAGATGTTCAATACATTTTGATCCAATATCCCCAGTTGTTATTATGTGCGATGGGAGACTTGTGCAGTAGAAACTTTCAAGCATCAAATGCTATATGGTGGTAGAAGGTATCTTTTTAGTAAAATATTTAACTCTTTTTTTATGGGGTTCTTGTCTTCTCTGAAGTTGTTTTGTCCCCAGTACATTTTTCAAGGGTCCTTGTCCATAGAAGTCTATCCATGCAGACCATAGCAGTCTGTATAACACTGAGCTATTTATTTTCCTTTTTTCTCTCCTACTGAGATAAAACTCTGACAGTAAAATAGTTCAGCAGGGAAAAAAAAATTGCTCTTCATAAGTGATGATTTTAGGGTGAACAGGTTCTCTTTGTTAAGAAGAGTCTTAGAAAAGGATTTTCACCAAAATTATTTGCCTCCATTGTGCATACAACTGGTAGGTCTTCTGAGTTTGATTTTTTAGGGATTTTCAAAATGAGTAGCTTAAGTAGCAATATGGGATTTTTTGGCATGTGATCATGATCTACTATTGTCGTTGTTTTAAAACATATTTGCAAATTATTGGACACTCTTGCCATCAAAAGACAGAGTCTATATTTCCTATCCCTGGACATGTCTGAGTCTTTTGGACTGTCTCAATGAATAGAAAGTGGCAAAAATGACATGGCATGACTTTCACAGCTAGTTTAAAGAAGGACGTGGAGCTTATGCCAGTTTCTGTTGGGACACGCACTGCAAGAGCCCTGAGCCAACATGCAAGATGTCCCACTACATTGAGACCACCATATGGGGAGTCAAAGTGGAGAAACCTCATAGAGACAGATGCCCAGGGAGCCCCAGCTCTTTCAGACTCCAGCTGCTTGAGTTGCCCCAGCCCAGAAACCAGGCACGGAAGAGAAGGAACTCCAAGGCAGCTCTGTCCTCAGGCACCAAGGTATGAGGAACCCCAAGTAAAAACTGCTCAGCTGAGCCCAGTCAGCCCCAAAATTGGTGACCAAAATAGGTTATTGCGATTGTTTTAAGCTACTGTTTTGGACCGGTTTGCTATGCAGTAATAGAAAACAGTACTAGGTAACATCCACCAGAGGTAACAATGTTTTTCAGTTAATCTAAGGTTATAATCCAAAGTACTGAGACCAACCAACATTATGATATAATATTTTTCCTATCTATATGGGTGGTTTTGCCTGATATGGAAACAATTGATTAGGAAGGGAAAATGATCCCTCAGTTGTTCTGGGTGGAACGTAAAAATTGGTGTACCTGATTAAGTTTTTTTGCCCCTAACTTTTTGATTAGTGTATCTCACACTTTGTAAATATAGTAGGTGTGTAATGTGCCCCTGAGGTCTTATGTACTAACTAATTGACTTATGTATTACTGATAATTGCTTATCATTTGTATCTCCTGACCCCACAGATACCAGCTCCATAGAAGAGGCATTTTTTCTCTAATTTGTTCACTGAGGTATCCCAGGAGGTGAGAAGAGTGATGAGCACATAGCAGATGCTCAATGCGATAAATTAACTTTATCCCTAATTAGGAAAAAACTCAAAATACCAAGATTTCATTTCACACCCATCAATCACAGGTCTTTAAAAGATCAAAAATTCTAAGAGTCGACAACAATGTAGAGAAGCAGGAACTCCCCCACTTTGAAGACCTAAGAATAAATTGTTTTTAAAATTTCTGTCCTTAGATGAATAGATAAGTTGTGGCATAAACAATAGAATGTTTTATCCAATAGCTTTCAGTAATAAATCTGATCAAAATGAATAAAACCTGAAAATTCAATGGTGAGGTGAAATAAACAAGTAGTAGAAGGATATGAGCACTATGATACCAATTATTTTTTTTAAAAGGAAAAAATTTTAAAAAGAAATTTAACAACATATGTAAATACTTATGCATTTATCTAATATGCATATATATAAAAATTAATATGTGCACATAACTGATATATTTTGATGGCCACACATATATAGTAAATGTATAAAAGATCATTCAGAAGAAAATGTATCAACTTCAGAATACTGGTTTACCTTTACCAATGGATGGACAGGAATGGAAATGAAAAACTACCTTCATGGTATATATTACATTTTATGTCCTTAATAAAAGTTAAAACATCTGAACCCAAAATGTCAGTGTTACTGTTTGTTAAATCTGGTTGCCTGGTGCATGAGAATTTGTTTTTTTTTTTTTTTTGGACTTTTAACCATATTTGAAAAATTTCCCCCAAAAGGATGTAATTAATGTAGTCTTAGGATATATTTGAAATATTCCACAAAAAAAGGAGCAAATTATATAGGTGACAATAGAGAAGAATTTATAGTGTGCAGTGAGGCTCAGGTTAGGCACTGAACAATATTCTTGGAACAAGGGCAAGAAAGGTCTTTTCATGAAGAAGATTAAGCTACCTCTAGTCTTTAATGGCCTTTAAGGATTCATGAGGGATATACACTGGGAACAGAAATTCCAGTTAGAAGAAATTGTATAACCAATGGTATAGAGGTGTGAGGGGAGCCACTGTGAAAATATAGTGGCTGGAACAAGCTGCTGTGAAGAGGACAGCGAGGGAAAGTCAAGGATGATCCTCAAAGTGGACAGAGAGCAGGATGCCTTCATGAGCTCCTCTGCTGTAGATACTTCCAGGTCTCAATGCTAAGTCAGGAAAAATGCTATACTTTCCCCCAGTGGCATAACTGGCATATTTTATAACCACAGCAAGTCATTTTTAAAATCAATCCTCTCTTTTACTAGACAAAACTATTTTCAGTATTAATAATTCAACAAAACTAACAATCTCAATGGCAAAGAAAGGAAATATGGTTAGTAAAAATGTTCTTTTAAAGAACTTTGTCTCTGTAATCATGTCAATAAAGATTAAAAAAAGGTAAAGTGAAAAATACAGTACAAAAAAGGCAAACCAATTTTATTTTAAAGACACTATGCATGTATTAATAATATGTCATGAATGAATAAAATTTTATACTTATGAAACAAAAATGTTATACCTCACAGTTCATACTTTTTGATGGATGGGTTAATTAATTTGATCATGATAATCATTTCACAGTGTATAAATATATTAAATCATCATGTTACACCCTCTGAATATACATAATTTTTATTTATTAATTATATCTCAATAAAGCTGGCAAAATATTTAATCAAATATGATTTCCAGTTGATCACATTGAAGTAACTGAAGTTCTATTTCTTCATGTTTTCATCACTGTGTTATCATTGTTTTTGTTTCTACAGAAATCTGTGTAGAAATCTGCCAATCTCCACTGGCACTGGAGACATAGCTCCACAAGCAAGCTTGAACGATTCCAACCATTCCTAACTTTCTTCAAGTGAATGTGTCTGGTGGGTCCAGCAACACATTTCAGTCTCTCACTCTCCTGCCTCCCCCTGTTGGATTTGGAAACATCAGCTTGTGAGTTCTTCAAGGGTGGGGTATTGGACCAAGAAAAAAAATTACCTTCCTTACCCCCTCACTTGTAAACAGCCTTCTAGCCAGAAGTAGCAGCCACTGCTTGGGAAGGAGAGGAGTTTTAAGTTTAAATCTAGTAAAGTTTTGATTAATAACTAATTCTGGACATTGTAAATGACTGAAATGAGAATCTGAGATCTGAAATACCTCTAGAATTTCAGTTCTCAAAGACCGCTAGGAAGTCATAGAGACAAAGTGTTACACCAGGAATAGAGAATGGTTGCTTTTATTTTCCAAGTTGATAATTCATAGAAATTAGTGGTTGGATTCAGTGCACTGTTATAGAACAGCCATTAAAGTAGTTTGTAAATGTTTGATTTGGTTATTAGATAACTGTATTAGTCCACTAAGTTTGCCATAACAAAATACTACAGAGTGGGTGGCTTAAACAAGAAACATTTATTTTCCCACAGTTCTGGAGGCTAAAAGTTCAAGATCAAGGGGCTGTCAGGTTTGGTGCTGGTGTGAGCTTTCTTCCTGGTTTGCAGAAGGCTACCACCACCTCCCTCCTCTTCTCCTTCCCAACCCCCTCCTCACCTCACTTCCTCTGTGCACTCATACAAAGAAGAGAGAGAGAGAGAGAGAGAGAGAGAGAGAGAGAGAGAACGAGAGAAAGAGAGAGTGCTTTGGCAAATCTTCTTCTTCTTATAAGGACACCAGCCCTATTGGATTAAGGACCTACCCCCATGACCTCATTTAACCTGACTTACCTCTCTGAGGCCCCTATCTCCAAATACGTCACATTGGAGGATAGGGCTTCAACTTATAAATTTGACAGTGGACAAAATTCAGTCCATAGAAGAATCCTGGTAGAGAAAAGACTGACAAGTATTCTCGAATGCTGCGTTTATTTCAATAATATGTGACAACAAAGCATCAGCTGATAAGATGTGATGAAGTGTGGTTAACAGGTCTTTGGGAAGACAGGTCAATGAAACCAACCCAAAAAGGGAAGGGAAGTGGTTAGTCTACTGTCCTGTCCCCACAATCCTACTGATTTAAGGCTGATATCTCTGGGGAGGAGCATTCTTCCCCCCATGAATCGCAAATGTATGTCTGAGTAAATCTAGTTTAAACAGGGCAGTTTGTCTAAAAGTAAGTTTCACTCATAAGTTTTTTTCCCCTCAAAGTTATATTACAATGTGAATTTGTTCAAACTTGTAATGCACATTTGCTCAAACTCATATTTGTAATGTAGTTAATTTTGATGAAAGAAGATAGAAGATGAAGGAAAAAAAGAATAGGACACTACAATAAAGGAAACATTAAGATAATACAAAAGGACTCTTGGAAAGCAAAATTATGATGGCAGAAGCTATCCAAGCTCAAAAACACAGCTGACAACGTGTTAAAAAAATGCTCAGGAAGAAGAGTAAAATGATGGAAGAATAGACCAAAAAGAGAGAGAGAGAATCAGACCCAGATGCCCCAAATCATTTTGTTCCACAAAGACAGACAGATAAATCAGAAAGGAAAAATTTATCAAAGAAGACTTGAGCTTTTCAAACTACAGCCTAGAGGGGTTTGCTGTGTGCAAAACACAATGAACAGAAAAGTACTCATAACAAATGGTATCATCATGGAATTTCAGAACAGCAACAAAGGGAAAACCCTCAAGGTTTTAGAAAGTGTACAATAGCAGTCATCCTATATTGAATAATGAATTTATATGGTATAAGATTTCCCAGGCCCTCTATCAGAAGCTACAATTGCAGTGGAGCACTGCCTTCAAAATTCTAAGAGAAAATATTTTCAAGCTAAAAATTATGTATTTCACCTGGTTAGTAATCTGGTATGAGAAAAGAGCTAAGACTTTACATATAACTAAAGTTTAAAATTTTTTATTTTCCTCATCTTTTTTTCTCAAGATACACTCTCCCAAAATGAGGGAAAGAGTCAAATAATAGAAAGGCATGGTATCCAGACAAAGGGAATACAATGCAAATACAGTATAGGGTATTTCAGCATATTGAAAGGAGATTCACAGGTCAGGCAGTTTAATGATAAACTTGTGATAGGCATATACCCAATGAAGCAGTTGAAAATATAAGAAAATAAATATTTGCAAAAGGATAAATGCAATTATTACACATTAATTGGCCTGGGCTGGCTAATATATATGTAGTCACAATGATATAAACACTGAATATTGGTGTAACCAACAATTATGCATTAATTGTTCTGGGTGGATGGTAGAGGGTATATAAGAAAGCTAAATCCTTATTGTCCACAGTAGAAAAATCATAGTGATCTTCAAAATTGAAAAGTCAAAAGTTAGCAGCATAAACGTGTTATTTAGAAAAAAAAAAGGTTGGTACCAGAAGAAAAAATTGAAATAGAGTCAAGACTTTTCTTTGGGGGAGTTAAAATCAGGGGAGGATATAGATGGGGAAGAAAATTGTTATTTTAATTATAAGACTTATCAGTTATTTTTGCCTCTTAAAATTGGCACATATTTTAAGTTGATTAATTATTTTAAAACTTAATTATTCAATAAAAAGTTAGCTGTGGATACTTACTATGACCTAGGAACTGAAGCTGGCACAGTGGGGAATGTGGAAAATGCTGGAGAAATTTCACTATATACTCTGCAGCAAATCTGGAATTGGTAACCAATTGTACATAAGTAAACCACTTAGATTTATAATTCAGTGAAAACTTTTCTGGAGTAATAAGTAGCCAAAGAAGGCTATCCCATGTGGGCTGAAGTACTCATGGGAAGCTTCACAGAAGTGAGGTCTCAACAGACCTTAGAATAGGATATTTGATGTGAACTGAAATTTGCCAACATTTATCAAACCCTGGGCTAGGTGCTATCCCTGAGGATTTCTACTCATGCTTTTGCTTATTTCTTTGTTCAATCCCAGGCAGTAGGTTTTATTATTATTATCTCTCTTTTACAGATGAGACACCTGAGGATCTAGACAAGTTGAGTATCTTTCTGAACCCAAATAATTTTTAAGTAACCAGTTGGGGATGAATGAGCAAGTTTCATTAAAGTGGGCAGTTTTCTCATCTGAAAAATAAATGTATTAGTCTAAGTGTACTCCAAGGTTTCTTCTATAGCTTATTCTTAAACCCTACAATCCCCCAATTGTGACTTTCCTTGGGGCTTTGTTGGGGATGGGATGGGGAGAGAAGTGTGCACCCAGCATTGCCTTTACAATTTGAATAAGAGTACCCATTTCCCTCCAGGAAAGAAAGAAAGAAAAGAAAGAAAGAAAGAAAGAAAGAAAGAAAGAAAGAAAGAAAGAAAGAAAGAAAGAAAGAAAGAAAGAAAGAAAGAAAGAAAGAAAGAAAGAAAGAAAGAAAGAAAGAGAAAGAAGAAGGAAGGAAGAAAGAAAGAAAGAAAGAAAGAAAGAAAGGAAGGAAGGAAGGAAGGAAGAAGAAAAAAATAATGTAGATTGTAGTTAGGGTCCCAATGTTCAAAAATTCAATAATGTACCAGCTAGTATGTTCTTGTGACCACAGGTCCTTTACATCACTGTTGAAAGGTGTCCATTGCTGAGCTTTGAGGTAAGTGACTGCTAGGTTTGGAAAACAGCCCAGTTTACAGGTCAAATCACCCAGTTCAGTGATTTAGCTGGATGACTGTTCCAGAGCAAAGCACTTAACCTCTTGTTGAATTAACAGCCTCACATGGATGCATGTCATACATTGAGGATACTCAAGTCTGCATCTGCTCACCCAGTTTTCAGAGCTGATATTACCATACCTTAGCTCAGGCTTTCTCACCACATATATTTTTCTACTGGCTGCTGCATAGAAGTAGAAGACACTCGTTGAGATCATGGGATTTGGATTCAAGATGTGTTCTCGAGTCCCTGCTCTAAGACCTTGGTGTTTAAACTCTCCCAGCCTTCCTTATCTGAAAACTAGGAAAGAAAGAAAAATATAATGCCTACTTCATAGGGCTGTTATATTAAAGGAGAAAATAAACATAAAGTTTATAGCATAATACCCAACATTTTATGTTTTCAACACATATCAAATATTCTTTTTATATGTTTGGTTTTACTTTTAAAAATGGGTGGGGGGACTTATCAATATGTGTTTCCATCCTAACCCTAGTAAACTCACTGGTAATTAGGACCACTCCTGGGTGTAGTACTTTCAGAGTCAACCAACAAATATATATTAACCAGCGGCTCCCAGACTTACAACTCTGGATTTTATCCTTTACTACTCTTAGGACACTCCTTTCTAATATCATATGACATCACTTCTATGTGGAATCTAAAAAATGGTACAAATGAACTTATTTACAAAACAGAAACAGACTCACAGACATAGAGAACAAACGTGGTTACCAAAGGGGAAAGGGGGTGAAGGGATAAATTAGGAATTTGGGAGTAACATATACACACTACTCTATATGAAATAGATAAACAACAAGGAGCTACTGTGTAGTACAGGGAAATATACCCGATATTTTGTAATAACCTATATGGGAAAAGAATCTGAAAAAGTATATATGTGTAACTGAATTGCTATGATGTACACCCAAAACTAACACAACATTGGAAATCAACTATACTACAATAAAAAATTAATTAATTAATTAATTTGAAACAAAGATGGCACAAGGAGGAGAATACAATGATGTTGGTTATGCTGAAGAAAAAAATTTTCTCACACCTGATTTCTCCTTCTTCTTTCAATGATTAGAATAAGAATTATTGGAACTGTTATGTGATCTTTTGGAACTACTGTGAAATGCCAGGGCTTACTTTATAGAGGTACCCTGAGGATTAGAGATAATGCACAATAGGTAGTATATAGAACATAAACTCATTAGCAGCTGTCAAATATTTCTGAACTCTCAATGCGTTAGCAAACACAAGTTCATGTGCCCAATGCACAGTGAGGCCAAAAAAACCGAAACATCAGTTTGGAGAAGAGAAAGGTTTATTGCAGGTCCAAGGAAGGAGAACAGGTTGTTTGTGCTCAAAAACCCTGAACTCAGACACTGATGAAAGAAATTAAAGATGATACAAATAGATGGAGAGATATATCATGTTCTTGGATTGGAAGAATTAATATTGTGAAAATGACTCTACTACCTAAAGCAATCTACAGATTCAATGCAATCCTTACAAACTACCACTGGCATTTTTCACAGAACAAAAAATTTCGCAACTTGTATGGAAACACAAAAGACCCCGAATAGCCAAAGCAATCTTGAGAATGAAAAATGGAGCTGGAGGAATCAGGCTCCCTGACTTCAGACTATACTACAAAGCTACAGTAATCAAGACAGTATGGTACTGGCACAAAAACAGAAAGATAGATCAATGGAACAGGATAGAAAGCCCAGAGACAAACCCACGCACATATGGTCACCTTATCTTTGATAAAGGAGGCAGGAATGTACAGTGGAGAAAGGACAGCCTCTGCAATAAGTGGTGCTGGGAAAACTGGACAGATACATGTAAAAGTATGAGATTACATCACTCCCTAACACCATACACAAAAATCAACTCAAAATGCATTAAAGACCTAAATGTAAGGCCAGAAATTATCAAACTCTTAGAGGAAAACATAGGCAGAACACTCTATGACATAAATCACAGCAAGATCCTTTTGGACCCACCTCCTAGAGAAATGGAAATAAAAACAAAGATAAACAAATGGGACCTAATGAAGCTTCAAAGCTTTTGCACAGCAAAGAAAACCATAAACAAGACCAAAAGACAACCCTCAGAATGGGAGAAAATATTTGCAAATGAAGCAACTGACTAAGGATTAATCTCCAAAATTTACAAGCAGCTCATGCAGCTCAATAACAAAAAAACAAACAACCCAATCCAAAAATGGGCAGAAGACCTAAATAGACATTTCTCTAAAGAAGATATACAGACTCCCAACAAACACATGAAAGAATGCTCAACATCATTAATCATTGGAGAAATGCAAATCAAAACTACATGGTATATCATCTCACACTAGTCAGAATGGCCATCATCAAAAAATCTAGAAACAATAAATGCTGGAGAGGGTGTGGAGAAAAGGAACACTCTTACACTGCTGGTGAGAATGTGAATTGGTACAGCCACTATGGAGAACAGTATGCAGGTTCCTTAAAAAACTACAAATAGAACTACCATATGACTCAGCAATCCCACTACTGGGCATATACCTTGAGAAAACAGTAATTCAAAAAGAGTTATGTACCAAAATGTTCATTGCAGGTCTATTTACAATAGCCAGGAGATGGAAACAACCTAAGTGTCCATCATCAGATGAATGGATAAAGAAGATGTGGCACATATATACAATGGAATATTACTCAGCCATAAAAAGAAATGAAATTGAGCTATTTGTAATGAGGTGGATGGACCTAGAGTCTGTCATACAGAGTGCAGTAATTCAGAAAGGGAAAGACAAATACCATATGCTATCACATATATATGAAATTTAAGGGAAAAAATGTCATGAAGAACCTAGGGGTAAAACAGTAATAAAGACACAAACCTACTAGAGAATGGACTTGAGGATATGGGGAGAGGGAAAGGTAAGCTGTGAAAAAGTGAGAGAGTGGCATGGACATATATACACTACCAAACATAAAATAGATAGCTAGTGGGAAACAGCTGCAGAGCACAGGGAGATCAGCTCAGTGCTTTGTGACCACCTAGAGGGGTGGGATAGGGAGGGTGGGAGGGAGGAAGACACAAGAGGGAAGAGATATGGGAACATATGTATATTTATAACTGATTCACTTTGTTATAAAGCAGAAACTAACACACCCTTGTACAGCAATTATACTCCCATAAAGATGTAAAAAACAAACAACAACAACAAAAAACCCCTGAACTCCCCAGTGGTTTTTTCATGGGAGAAGTTTTCATAGGCAAAATTTCGGGTGCGGGCTGCACTCATAAATTGAGTGTTGAGGATCCTCAGAACACATCTCATCTAATCCCTTCATTTTAAAGGGAAGAAACTGAAGCCTGGAATGGCAAAAGACTGGCATGGACCCACACAGCTCATTAGGAGAATTCTGCCTAGTCAGAGGGATTTCAGAGCTTTATGGAGCAGAGTTCATTGTCTGCTCTTTGCTGAAATTTAATATATTCTGCTTTAAGTCTTTTTAACATTGAGATTATTGAAATGTGTAACCTCTGATGATCAAATCACAGCACTGTCATCCTCTTTGCCCCTTGCTCACTCTGACCTTAGCACAGCACCTGGGTTATCTTCTCTGCAGAGAAATGCACCCTCATCTTTCCAGTAAATATAAATAACCTGTTTAAAACCAAGCTTCAGGGACAGGGATCATATCTGATAGCCGGTTCCAGTGACTGCAGAGCTATTTAGAAGTGTTTCTTGAAACTAACCGTCTAGCTTCCATCAGATTGACTCTTGCATATTCAAATGCTCGAAACTGAAAAACTTCAGCACTACATTCGCTAAGCTCTTCTCAGTTTTCACCTGAATTAATTCTGATTCTCCTAATTTCTCCTGTTTTGGGGTTTTCGTTGATGGTCCATTATCTCCTCAGCCTTCTCTTTTTTCTCATTCCCAGAAGGAAGTTCCCACCGTATAACAACATTTCATTTATATGAATAGACCCAGGGGGAAACTTCTTCCTGACAAAAGAACATGAGAGCAGGCTAAGACAATTAGGTGTCTTTAGCATACATTTGGGAGGATGGAAGGAGACAAAAAATCAAGACAAGAGAGGTAATGTATTCCATGGTTCCTACAGACATCTTGTAACTAAGACCACTCCTTGCCTCAAGATGTGACAGAGAAGGAAGGCAAAGCTTGAAGAAGGCTTAGTTATGTACCTGAGCCCAGTGTCCCCTCTTCTTTCCCTGAGTACCCCATTCAGACTCACCTGGGTTCAAATTCTGACCCTACCCTAACACTTGACCTTACACTTTTGCCTTCATCTAGCTTATCTTCAGTTTCTGTATGCAGGAAATAGGAATATGAATGTCTAGAATTCATTCTGTAAAAATCTGAAATATTCACTTCAGATGGTAGGAAAGATGCTGCTGCTGCTGTTGATGGGGAATCAGGCAAAACATGCAGCATTTATCCCAAAATCTTGGGGAAAATGACCTTTCCTTAATTCTTCAGGCTATTTGTTTAGTAAAACAAACAAAAGTAGTTTGTTTTGCCCTGGAACTCTAACGTATGGAATTAGCTATTAAGACAGGTTATAGCAACTAAGTAAAGGTAGGGTTGGAGAAAGATAGACTATCCTCGGATAGTAGATTCCGGGGAGCTCATCAATACTGATGTGGTAAATGGGGATGCAAGGAGGTGAATTTCACTTTGTGGATGATGTCAGGGTGGTTAACTAACCCTTCTTGCACAAAGCCTTTCTGGGTGTCTTCTGCCAAAATGTTGTCATCCTGAGCTTGATGTGTCTGAGTCTTGCATTCTTCCACATCAGTCGCTCTCCTGTTTCCCTGTCCATCCTTCAGACTCACCTAGGTTCAAATTCTTTGTCACATTCAGGGAACAATTTGAAAATTTTTGATGTTTTGTTCCTGTTTTTTTGGTTTTTTTTTTCAAACAGGTAACTAGTTTTGTCAGTCTTCACTCTTACCGTCCACAAGTATGCTTATTATGTGTTCTTAGGGTTGACTTAGACTCATTCAATATGGAAGAAGCTGTGTCTTCTTCTCTGAGACCTTTGTTAGTGTCATCAGGCTTGCTATCTGGACACGCACTGAGATACATCTGAAATAGTGCTCTCATTTTACGTTAGAGGAAACTGCACTGCTGAGACCTGAAGTGTCTTATCCAAGGTCAAACAAGGTGCTAGCAAGAGATCTGAGGCTAAGATCCAGCCATACTTTTGAGTCCTCGGCCAGTATACTGTCCACTTTCAGAAGTAGAAATTAATTAATTGGGTTTGGGAGAAAATGTTGCATACTCAAAAACACTGTTGTATGTGGGGTAAACAAAGTTCATTGTGTTTCCTTACTGCAGAGATTCTTACAACTTGTCTGCACAAGTTGAAATGCCAGATTTGGAGAATATATTTTACTTCTCAAATATTATTTGCCCATGTAATTATTTTTAAAATTAATTAATTCTATAATAAATATTTTCATTGCTGTATAGTTGATTAACAATGTTTCAAGTATAAAGCAAAGTGATTCAGTTATACATACATATACATATATACATATATATACATATATATTTTTTCTTTCAGATTCTTATCCATTATAGATTATTAAATGATATTGAATATAGTTTCCTGTGCTATACAGTCGGTCCTTGTTTATCTAGTTTATATATAGGGGTGTGTATCTCTTCATCCCAAACTCCTAATTTATCCCCGCCATTCCTTTTTGGCAACCATGTTTTTTTCTATGTCTGTGAGTCTGTTTCTCTTTTGTAAATAATTTTATTTGTATCATCTTTTCAGATTCCACATATAAGTGATATAATATGGTATTTGTCTTTCTCTTTCTGACTTACTTCAGAATAATCTCTAGGTCCATCCATGTTGCTGTAAATGGCATTATTTTATTCTTTTTTATGGATGAGTAATATTCCAGTGTATATATGTACCACATCTTCTTTATGGATTCATCTGTCAATGGACCTTTAGGTTGCTTCCATGTCTTGGCTATTATAAGTGGTGCTGCAATAAACATTGGGGTGCATGTAGCTTTTCAAATTATAGTTTTCTCTGGATATATGACCAGGACTGGGATTGCTGGATCATATGGTAATTCTATTTTTAGTTTTTAAAGTAACATTCATACCTTTCTCCGCAGTGGCTGCACCAATTTACATTCCCATCAACTGTGTAGAAGGGTTCCATTTTCTTCACACACTTTCCAGCATTTTTGTTTGTAGACTTTTAATGATGGTCATTCTGACCAGTGTGAGGTTTATTTTTATAGTATGTTAATTGTCCATAGAACATGTATGTACAGCTGCTATAACTCTTTTGAAGACCACAGTTTAAATGGTGCTGCACTAATTACTCATGACTTTAACTCAGCTTATTCTGAATGCCCTCAATCCAAGGACCAGCATTAGCCATCCCATATCTCTCAGACCACTGAAGACCTGGCATGTAGTGGGTGGTATGTGAGCTTTGAATGTTATTTCTTATTTTTATTTTCATAATAATAAAAGCAATGCTGATGAACAGCCCAATACCTGAAACTAAATGGAAAGTGCTGTTTCTGTGATAGTTTACCATGCTGCTCTTGGGATGTATTTTAATAAATGGACTGGAAGTCTTGTCTCTATCAGTTAGAAGTAATCAACCAAACTTTTAAAAATACTTTCCTTAACATGAGGTTAATATTTAAAGGACATTTTGGTACATGACTCTTTTTGAATTATGGTTTTCTCCGGGTATATGCCCAGTAGTGGGATTGCTGGGTCGTATGGTAGTTCTATTTGTAGTTTTTTAAGGAACCTCCATACTGTTCTCCATAGTGGCTGTATCAATTTACATTCTCACCAGCAGTGCAAGAGTGTTCCCTTTTCTCCACACCCTCTCCAGCATTTATTGTTTCTAGATTTTTTAATGATGGCCACTCTGACCAGTGTGAGATGATATCTCATTGTAGTTTTGATTTGTATAATTCAAAAAGAGTCATGTACCAAAATGTTCATTGTAGCTCTATTTACAATAGCCAGGAGATGGAAGCAAACTAAGTGCCCATCATCGGATGAATGGCTAAAGAAGATGTGGCACATATATACAATGGAATATTACTCAGCCATAAAAAGAAATGAAATTGAGTTATTTGTAGTGAGGTGGATGGACCTAGAGTGTGTCATACAGAGTGAAGTCAGAAAGAGAAAAACAAATACCGTATGCTAACACATATATATGGAAGTTAAGAAAAAAGAAAAGTCATGAAGAACCTAGGGCTACGATGGGAATAAAGACACAGACCTACTAGAGAATGGACTTGAGGATATGCGGAGGGGGAAAGGTGAGCTGTGACAAAGTGAGAGAGTGGCATGGACATATATAAACTACCAAACGTAAAATAGATAGCTAGTGGGAAGCAGCCGCATAGCACAGGGAGATCAGCTCTGTGCTTTGTGACCACCTAGAGGGATGGGATAGGGAGGGTGGGAGGGAGGGAGACACAAGAGGGAAGAGATATGGGGACATATGTATATGTATAACTGATTCACTTTGTTATAAAGCAGAAACTAATTTAAAAAAAAGATTAAATAAGGTCTATAGATTGCAAAAAAAAAAAAAAAAAAAAAAAAAATACCTTGAGAGTTTTTTCCCCCACCTATTATATGTCTGGACTGAGAGCCATCTTTTTTCCCCTCTTTCATTTCATAGGCTTAAACCAAAGGCAGATATGAAGACATGAACAGGAGGTTAAGATTACAGAGTCCTTCACTAGCTTCTTGTACCCTCCGATTATGTGAAGGTAGGAAAACTGATATTTTTTTTAGTACATGAGTATTGTTTTAAACTCTATTGAGTGATGAGGCACTGAACCTCAGAAATGAGAATGGACTTATTTATTTACTTTCCCTCAGCTACTAATTACAAGAGTTGGAATTTGAAGTCATGACTGTCTGGTCAAATTCTCTAATCAGTTCCTCTGATAGCAAAAAGTATTCCAAAAGCTTCTTTTAAGATACCTGATTCATTTCAGTATTTAGAATCACGGACTCTCTTTTGGGGGCGGGGTCCGGGGCATCTCCAAAGCTCATCGATGACAGAGCTACAGCTAGGACTCAAGACATCTTCCTAATCCTGTCCACTTACAAACAACTACCAAACCCCCTTGACAAACAAAGCACCCCTGCCTTGTCTGTGTCTCCCTTTATTAAATTCTGTGTGACACGTGCCATTGTTTCCTACGGGTTAGGAGGTGGTAAGGTGATAAAGACATGGAGCTTTTATGGAGGGCTTCACAGACCATGGACCTGGCTACGTGGTTTGCATGTATTGTTTCATTTATTCCTCAGGATCTGTGAAGCTTTTTCTTTTTGTATTATTTCCCCATTTACGTCTGAAAAAAAGTAAGGATTACAGTGGTTTATTTATTTAAGGCACAAAATTAGAGAATGGGATTTTATGTGATTTGAGCCCCGGTGGGCCTGGCTCCAAGTTCATGCATGTCCACCCTATTAGACTCCTTTGAGCCTTGGTCTCTGCTGTCCCCTGCCTTCTCCATGGTGTCAGATGATTCCAAATGGAATCTCCTCCCCACTTCTTCATCAAGTGGCTCGAAAATGGGTCATGGATGCCTTCATATTAAGGCCAAAGATGTTTATTCTCATCTGACTTAGTTTCTCAGTAGCGTTGAAGGATTGTCTACTTCTTCTTGATTAAGCACTTTGTTTTCTGGGCTCCGATGTACTCATCTGGTTTTCCTCATTCCTTCATGTGTGGCCCTTCCTCTTATGACAGGCCACAGCTCCAGGCTCTATTTTCTAGTTACATTCACACTCTAGATGATCTCAATGAGCCTCTCTCTTGCTCTCTCTTTCATACATGTGCACACGCACACACACACACACATATATGTCCATACCTAAACATACATATACATACACATATATCTCCCAAGTGTCCCTCTGGACCAGACCTCACTCCTGAACTGCAGACATATATACCCAGATACCTGCTCTGCATCCACACTTGTTGCCTAGTTGGAATCTCAAACTTAACAAATCCCAAGCTGAATAGGTTATCCACTTTTCCCACTTCACAGCCACCCTCCCCCAAGACAAAACAATTTGCTCTTATCCATTCAGTTCCTTAAGCCAAAAATTCTCATCTTTCTAGATTCTTTGCTTTCCTCATGCTTTCCCTCTAATCTGTCAGCACACCCTCTTGGTTCTCTCTAGACCCAGTTATTATTACAACCTCTGCTATGACAGCCCTGTTCCCAGCCACCATACTCTCCCTCAGGCTTCTGAAATGCGTACCAACTATACATATTCCTCTGCTTTTGTTTCCCTAGGGTCCACTGTCCACTGTGAAGTTAGATGAGTTTTTGAAAGTTAAATTTGAGTCTGTTTCATAGATAATTTCATTTGTGTCAAGTTTTAGAGTCCACACATAAGTTATATCATACAAGGTCCTACTGTATAGCACAGGGAACAACATTCAATATCCTGTGATAAACCATAATGGAAAAGAATATGAAAAAGAATGAATACATCTATATATATATATAACTGAATCACTTTGCTGTACAGCAGAAATGAACACAACATGGTAAGTCAACTCTACTTCAATAAAATGAATTTTAAAAAATGAATGTTAAATCTAAGGTGTCATGATATTGTCCTGTTGAAAATCTATGTCCGTTTTCAATTTCTATATGTTGACTGACTACCCCATACATAGAAATCTTAATAAACACACTATGAAGTGAGTTCTGTTTCATGACAATGCATGGTTAGCATCTCAAACAGCTGGAGTTAAGACTGTCTGTGAGAAGAAAGGGAAGCCAAGGCAAGTTGAGGCAAATGGCTTCTGTGAGTTAGTGGGTGGGTGCTGAGTAAGGGTTAGGAGAGCTCCCCCCACCCAACCTAGGTTTCATGTGCATCCTTGAAACCAGAGTGGCTTTTGAGCCCTGAACTTGACTTCTAACCAAGTCAATGAGCTTGCTCTTGTACACATCTGAGCCAGGCACACAAGCCAGTAAAATATTGCTGAGGGCTCAGAGAGCCTGTGGCAACCCTTTTAAGCCTGGTGAAATCAATAAACCCATGAAGTGGGAGGTTCATGTTTCTCCAGAATCCCCACAGGTCATGTTGTCTGGGAGTTAATGGTCTAAGGAATAAGAATGGGCACCAAGGGATTAATTGTGTGACTCTTCATTAACCCAAGAAATCATAACAAGAGGCATTTGTCTTCCACACGAAATCATACAAAATTCTCTCTTTATTAAATATACATTATTTACAGTGTAAGTCTTTCTTCTGTACAACAGCAGCCATAGAAAACAAAGAAATCTAAGGCTAACTTTTATTTTTCCCCATACAGTGTATTAAGACACATTACGTGGTCTACAAAACTGACTTGGAACGAGGTAACATCACTTGGGATTCTGTTTCAGGTACAAAAATGAGAAGGTCAAAAGGAAAAGCTAGACTCCAGAAGATCTACAGAGAGAGGTGACCTGCTTTGTGCTTTTGCCGTAATAAGAATCTGACATCTATATTTTTGAAGAGGTTATTTTGTATTTTATTGTTTCCTTGTTAAAAATAATCTCCCTATTCTTTCCCATTCTTCAAAAAGGAGGACCACTATATGCCAGAACAAGACTGATTTCCCATCTGAAGTGGACATTGTAATATGGTATCACAGGGCTCAGCAAACTGCAGCCCATGGACCAAATCTGACCTGTTGCCTATTTTTGTCAATAAAGTTTTGTTGGAATGTAGCCATGCCTCTTTGTCCGTGTATGGCCCTCTTCCTGCTACAAGAGCAAAGGTGAGTAGTTGCAACACAGTCTGTTCTATAAAGCTTAAGGTACTGACTATCTGGCCCTATACAGAAAAATTTGCTAGCTCCTTACCTAGCATATCCTGGAGGCAGACTTGTGTTTTCCCCCTCAGCCTGCATTCCTATTCCTGATGACACCTCTGCACCTTTTGAGCCTCCTCCAGTGCACCGAGGGAAATGACAGCCCAAGACAGCACAGCACATCAGGAGGCCTGTCAACTACCAGATTCAGAAGGAGAACGTTCTTGATGTTGGACCCCACTAAATACAACGTCTTTCTCACCATATAACTATGCTGTTGTAAGCAAAGTTTGGCATTTCTTGCATGAGTATTTAAGGCAGTGGAAGGTTACACAGGTTGGCACTGCCATTCAAAGAGAAGAGACTATTTCCTGTGAAGACTTGGGGATGGGGTTGACTATAATGGGAAAGTCTGACTAGACAGAAGCTCATTAATACTACCAGCTAAGGTGTCACTGAAAATTCTACTTATGGGAAGGCCTTCCAAAGAGTCTGCAGGGGAATACAACGATCCTGTTGCATCCTGTTTTCATGTCCTCTGAGGCTACTGCTGGCATCAGAAGCATGGAAGAATATGATGTTCATGAAAATAAAGACTAGGATTTAATCACTAAAACAATTAGCTTCACCTTTGATCATGGCTTAGGATTACTATCTTGTTTTCTCCTGCTATTTTGCAAAAGTTCCCCTGTATCGCTGGGGAAGGGTGAAGAAAACAGTGTTCCCAGATAGTGTTGGATGGTGGGTCCCTGGCAGTATTCGCTGTCAGGGGTGGGGAGTATCATACCTCAACATACTTCTGGCCTGCCTGTGCATGGCAGGACCAATGAAGGGGAGAGAAAGACCCCTTAGGCTGATTTCAGGACCTCAGGGCTTCTACCCATAGAGCTGCTGATTCAGGATAGTGGAGCTAGGGAGCTTTCTGACAGTTCCTTTTCCTTAAAGTTGTATCTGGGTATTCAACCAGGGCCAGTTAGATCATTGTAGTGATAGCTCTAAAGCATCCTGGAAAATTCCTGATGAAATAAACATCTTGAAAAAAAAAAGATGTAGCTGACGTAGAGCTGGGAAGGGTCAAAAATATCATGCCAAGTTAAGTAAAGAATTTCTCATGCAAAGCCCATGATATTGCCTCTTTCCTAAGGTGATGATCCAAGTGCATTAAAGAGACTCCTAAGTTAGGAGCCAGGAGAGTGGGAGGAGCTGCTGCCAGTGAGTCACGGTGGAAGCAGTGACTTTCCTCTCACAGGAAGGTCATCAGTTGTCTCCATGTGTCCCCTCTTCCTCCTCAATCTGTTCCCAGTGGGTGTGGTCAAAACACCCAGACCAACTTTTGCCTTCATCCTTGCTCACGTCTGTTCGGCCACTTTGTAGACTATAAACATTATAAAAGACAGACAATTTGCTTACAAAGTACGATATTTCACTAAAAAAAAAAAAAAAAGTGTGCTTTTCTGTTCTCCCTCAGAGTACCTTAGTGGAAAGTAACACAAAAGTTACTCAAAAACAGAAAAAAAAAAAGAGTTAAATATGAAAACCTTCTATGAAGGCTTCAAATAACTGTCAACTCAAAAGGAAACGTGTCTCTCCCTGTCAAACAGAGATGTATGGAGAATGTCACAAAGGAAGCCTGAATAACAAACCTATTTTGACAAAGAGTTTGTGTAGGTGTGTGTTTGTGATTTTTTTCCCCCTTTAGGAGGTTCAACTATTTGGAAGTTGTGAAAGCAGGGATGAAAATTAAGGACAGCAAAATCTGCAAACTAGATGGCTTAACAAGTAAGAGTGTGGATGAGGAGATGGGGGTAGGGCAAGAAAGACCCAAGAACAGTATATCGAAGTAATCCAATCAGACTCTGTATTTTTTAAAGAAAACACTATCAAACTGCATGAGAGACACGAAATAGCACTCAGTTATCTTCCAAGTATTCTGAAAGTTTTGAGTTTGCCAACACCATCTTCCTTTAACCACATTTGCACCTGCAGGAATAAGGAAGACTATTTATTTGGTCTACTTGGGACCTCTAGGACAATGGGGGACTAATTATGCCCAAGCCTTGAGGTTAAGGAAAAATGAGTAGCAGAGCTATTCACTGTGTCTCAAATTCCGTTTGGCAGGCTTTTCCCAATTCCTAATGCTGTTTTGATGGATTGTAGCTAAGGGGGTATTTAAAGGACACCAGGCATTAGTGGACAAGCTGTCAAGACTTTTTATAAGAAAGAATTCACCAGCCTGATTCCTAACCCCTGAATGTCTTGGAGCTTCCCAGTGTAGCTCCTGTAACTGAATGAGCTTCCTGCAGAGAAGAGAAATGTGTGATTTTCAGGATTGGAAAAATTCCCCCAGAGCACAGACATGAGACCTCACTTAGATGCATGACCCTTTGAGCCAATGAATTACTCAAAGATATCCTTCATCCATTCTCAGAGATCTTCCTAAATTGAGTCAAAGTGGTTCATCAGGACACAGTAGGGTTTTAGGAGGAGCTGGGGTATGACAAAGACCCCTTGAGGAACGTCTAGAAGAACAAGTGCATGCAATAGGTCACCAATACACGGCAAAAAAGAACTGAAAAAAAAGGAAGGAGGAGAAGTGGAGATTGCTGTTTCCTACCTCAAATAGGGTCCCCGAGTTGTCACTTAGTTCTGACCCATGAAAGGAGGACTTTCAGAACCCCCCACTCAGAATTAAAGCAAGAATGGAGAGAATGTACCCTTCCCAGAAGTTCTCTAGAGACAGGTATCATTTACTCTTACCCCTAAAGAGTCAACCCATCTCCCTCCACAGAAACACACCAGTGTAGACTGACATTTGCTTCGAGGAAGAGAAACAAAGCAGCTTATTGAAGGTGGAAGTAAAAAACAAGAAAAAAATATATAAATATTTTCCAGAAAGTATGTTTCTTTCTGTCTCTAGCAAAGGTGTTACAAGAATGATAGTGTAGAACCTTAGCCCTATATTCTACAGCATTTTATGCATACCCCTATTACAACAATACATGCTTCCCCTGTTAGACTTTGGGTTTCCCAAGGGCAAGAACAAGGTGTAATGTGTATGAATACAACCAATATCTAGCACAACCCTTGGAGTATTGGGTATTCAATAAAAACTTCATTAATGAATAAAGTACAGAACAATTCTTTTTCGTTTGTTCTGATCCTACTCTTGTGGTGGGCATCAGTCTGACAAAAGGTGGAAGTCAGGTGGGTACCATCTCTGTTATTACTAAAGGGGATAAAAACTGTTTTAAAAGAATCAGCCCTAGGATCCTTAAAATAAATATTACATTTGCAGTTCAGAGTACATAAGGGCTAAGCTTTTCTTAAAAATATATCTAGAGAAGTGAAAATGTTTAATTCTGTAGACAAATTCTCCTAAAAACCATGGTGATCTAACGTATACACACACACAGAGATGCAGTGTTAAATATATATTTAAGGTAAGCAAATACACTGCTGCTTACATAAATAGATTTGTTTGGTGGGAATAGTATCAATGAAATAGCCCCCCTAGAATGTGAAATTGCACAGGTATTTTTGGTTTTCTTGTAAAGTGACCACATTCCATAGAATATGTTGGTAAACAGCAATTACCAAAGAGTGAGGGTTAAAATGTAGGATTATGGCGATCCAGTTGGCCAGAGCATGCAGTCAGGAAACCTGAAGCAGAAAACTGTGGTTAAGGAGGCATTAGAATGCTTTCAAGGACTGTTTGCTTTAGATTATAATTTTTCAAGGATTGAAACACTCACACAATTCAACAATTACACAAAACTCCATGGATCTTCATACCACGGGGGAAAGACAGGCAGAGTTCACACTTCTTTGTCATTGCAAATTGTGTTTTCCTTTGGAGAGAGCAGCTTGCTTGCTTTCCATACACATCTGGTGAAAGTTAATGTTCTCTGGGGTTATGAAATATTCCAACCCTGTAAAAATAATTCTGATTTAGCCCTGAGACTCTTCTTGTAAGAGTGACGTGCTGATCGCACTGTCTTGGCATTCGTCATTAAGTCTGTGATACGTAGTATATATGGATGGATAGTCTACAGATGTGGGGAGGTTTGCTGGTAGATTCTGTAGTGCAGATGTGACAAGGATGGAGTTTCCCAAATTTTTCACCCTGCAGAACCCCCCACAAACCTATAAAAGTGGATGAGAAAATCAGATCCTCCAAGGCGGCCTCTGTTAGTACTCCATTTCTTCCATCAATACTGGGTCAGCAGAATATAGTCCCTAATTCTCAGAGATTGAATGATTAGCAGTTCCACTTTTATTACTCACACCTTCCTTTTCCTTTCCATTTCGTTACTAGAGATGCTTTGGGCTAAACCCACTACACTTCATGGTGACTTTTATTTCAGGGGACGGAGGATTCTGTCACCAAGCAAAAGGCTGATTTATATAGCCTTTTTATGGAAAGAGAAAATTCAGGAGTGAACATTGGAAACAGGAGAGAACAGGGCAGGAGGAAACAGTAAAGATCTTTCCTCTTATGAATGGATTATTCATCTTATTAAAGTTAGAAGGAAAAAAAAGTTACCCTTGTAAGAACCACTTTACAATAAATTTGCTAGCAAAAGGATATAATGAGAATGATTAAGTAAGAATCCACAGAAAAGTTTTAAAAGAGAGGGTGTATTTGGAACAACATCTTCAAGTTGAGAAATATGATTACAAACGAAATCCTTACCGCATGTGCTCTGACACTGAAAGAAAAGCCTGGAATAGACCTGAAATGGGGTGAAGCTGAGGAGTTCCCCCTTGTCAGCCTTATTATATAGGAAAGTGTTAAATAGTCAGAAGTGACAGACACACGGAGAACAAGATGGGATGTAAATCGAGTCTGTCTTGTAAAGAGAATCAGCAAGTAATTTCCACATTCTGTGGACCATTCTCTTTGCATTCCCAGCCTACTGGAGCATTTATATCCTTTCCCCCTTATCTTTTTCCTGAAGCTGGATCAGAGGCAAAGAGTGAGGAATATCACTACAGAAAAATCACCAGGATTCGTACCACCACCTCGTGCATGTGCCCAAGATAACTTCTTGAAGGAATGACTGTGTTTCATGGATGTTTTGGTATCAAAAGGGGCAAATACCCTGAAATGTGTCACTGCCTGGTCTGGGAGTTTATGCCTGCAGAAAGAAGTGTGTGTGTGTGGAGGGGGCTTTATATACACAGGATGAAGCGGATCTGAAAATGTGATGTGCTGTAGGACTCAAGGGCTCCTCTCAAATTAATCAGTGGGGTCTCCCTGGAGCTAGTCAGAATGCCTCACACATCAGTTCATCCTAAACGTCCTAGAGAAATGGCTCAGTGGACAGACATGGATTATTCTGTCTATTCTAAAGTGTGAAACCTGTGTTTACTTTCTTCACCATACTTTTAGTGAGGGGAGGGAAGGAAAGAATTCTGTTTGGTATTTCTTTGCTTTCATGCAGTTTTTTGTTTGTTTGTCTTGCTTTGTTTTTTGTTTTTGTTTTTCTTTAAAGCTGAGTTAAGCTGGTTAAATCTCTTTCATGGAACCAAGTGCTAATTTAGACTTTTATTTGAATTGCTTTTTTGCTGCAGCAATTATATATATATATATATATATACCAGTATAATAATCCCAGGAATAACCTAGTTAGCATTTCTCACAAAATTGGAAGAGGCATTTTTTAAGTTACAGAACATCTACTTCCTAGCTGCTTTCTTTTTACCTCCTAGTTTCAAGCGACTATTTTCCATGCTTCCCCTAGGTTTATGCTATTGTGTTCTGTTCTAAAGTGTCAGCCCTGGAAGAGAGTGGTGAGAAAGGAACAAAGCAATAGCTCATGACTATCAGGAATCCTATATTTGAAAATACTCAGGGGATGAGTCAGAGCGAACAACAATGATGAGTTAGGCTAATGGGCTTCCTGTGGGGAGAAAATTAACACACAACAAACCTCTCTTGTTCCTTTTAAAGTTCCACTGACACAAACCAGGCCCTAGCATCTTGTTTTGGTACCCTGAGTTCCCTGGTCGGAGTGGACTTGAAATGGGGGAGGGTGTTGAGGATGACCGTTTCATGCCAAAGCCACAGAGCTCAGGTTCAAGGTAAGCCTGAAAGACTTAATGGTCGCAGAACTCAAGGCTGCATCTTAGAAAGTGGAAATACGGAACTGAATATGGACATGTGTAAACATGTGTCCCTTCCTTGTCTAAAGTAATCTGTCTCTTGAATGATCGTTTTCACCATTATAACTGTGTCACAGAGGAAGGCAGTTGCCATAGCTGCCTGGTATTCTGAGCTGGTTCGAGGGGATAGATGCTGTGGTGAATGCAGGTATGTTCCAAAACTAAAAGGAAAACAGAGAAAGAGCATGACCAAAATGAAAGATAGGAGAAAGAGGAGAAGGAGAAACCAAAAATGAACAACAAAGGAAGAGTGTGAGGTGGTCCTGCAGTTTTTCAGATGAAATATTCCCGCTTACACTCGCTCACTGTGTTTTGCAAATCAATGTCATTTCTAAAGGAACTGTCCAAATTTTCCGGATATTCCTTCTCCTTCATCTGGTTGGTACGATGTGACTGCTTATGCTGGTAAAGGAAGCGACTCATGATGCCGATGATGGAGAAGATGATGAATATCACCACTGCTATTACTCCTGTTGAGAAAGAGGGGACAAGAGAGAGAGGGAAATTATCACAGATCATCTGATCAAGAGAGAGAATTCAATGTAGACAAGAAAGGCACTTAGGAGAAAGAACCAAACAAAAAACAAACAAACAACAAACTCTGCCGCAGGTCCAGAAATAACCACAGGCTGAAATGCGTTCAGGCTTCAGTTACAAAAAAAATCCTCTTTCAGGCTAGTGAGTGCTCAAGCCAGTTTCAATTAGAGGAGGTTTTATTTAATGGACTAAGAAAGTCATCAAATGGATATGGAATCAGACTAGCAAAGGATCTCTTAGTAAATTCCTTTAAGACCTGCTTTAATGAATGTGTCTGAATCATTTTTAATTAGCACATTTCTTTGTCACCTTGCAGATAAGTATCTTAGAACTACTTTAGCATCCTAGAAAATATGTAGATATCTCACTTTCCAATACATGCTTTATGGATGTAAACTTGTTTATGGTATATTTTTGCTTTGCTAAAAATGTTTTACTAATAATGAAATGCTTACTAAATATTCAGGGCATTCTCCCCTGCTGTGCACTCTGCAAGGCATAGGCTCCTTTGAAGATGGTACTCCTCTGTCCTCCAGAGTCAACTGCAATGGCAAACTTCTGCCCTGTTGTGTCAGATACTATCCTACTTTGATTGTATGTGATTTTACGGGACCTACTTGGCAAGCTGTCCTCACTGACCCTAAGGTCTTATCCCTACCTTTGCCAGGAAGGCTCTTGAGAAGGGAATAGCAAAGTCAGCAAAGTCAGAGTAAAACCAGGTAAGTTAACAAACCTAGAAATAAACTGGATATAGTGAGTGATACCCAGGAATGGGCTGCAGCATTTAGAGATGAAATACAGAACCACTTTCTATTCTATTCAGGGTGGGAGGCAGTGAACCTCCAGGAATTTTTCTCAGGGGTTGGGATGAATTTCCTGTCTTAAACAGGCTCATAGAAGCCTGTACATGGGTGGGAAAAAGTCAGCAGTCACAAAAGTCTTTTCTCCATTTGTCAAATGAGAAATTATAGGAAGAGAAACAGGAACCAAATGGTTTCCTATATTTCTTGTCGCCAAACAAAAATCAACTTGGACTCTTTACCCTGAAGTAGATATTCAGGTCAGACATTTGAAGAACTTCCTTAAGAAAAGGGTGTGTGTGTGTGTGTGTGTGTGCGTGTGTTTCCTCACAACCTTATTGTAACAATGCACTTCTGTGCTCTCTTTGCCATTTGTCCTTCCAGCCTAAAACACTACTCACTGGTTCTATTGTTACCTGTTTCCCCTTCCCACCCCACCTTGCCCCCACCAAGCTGTGAGTTCTTGCAGGGCAGCATCCATGTCTTTCATCCTTGTATTCTTGTACTTAGCACTGGTCCTGACCCATAGTGGGGGTTCTTTCCATAGCAGTTAAATAAATGGTTACTTTTTATTTTTAAGAGCAGAACTTCCTCTGGTGTGAATTAGTCCATCTAGCCTGCCAGAAAGCAGAGATGGGGCCACCTGTGAGGACCATGGTTCTCAGATGGAAATGAATTCTGTCTCTCACAGGTATCTTACATTAAACAAGTTTGGGAGTCATTCTGTGTTGCAAGGCCCGGATGGAAAAATCAAGCTCCTGGAGGCAACAGCCAAGCTGAGGCAGAATACAGAGCAGTGAGGCCAAGAGGCTGTGAGAAAATGGAAAAGCGATGGGGGCGGGAGGGAGAGCAGAGCTCACAGCAGAGTGGACAAGAGCTTCCTCTGTAATCGTATGTACTGCTAGATGGGAAATTACAGTCCCGTGGGCTTCACCGTGCTCATTAGATCCACTTGGTGGAGAAAACCCAACAACACTACAGCTTTGCCCATCTGTCTGCCCCAATATGGCATTTTCCCATATGTAGTTTTATTAGTTTGCTTTGTGCTTTAGGAAAAATGACAAGTTGATGAGATCAACAGGATGCACGCTGCCTGTCTTGAAGTAAATTATCCAGCTGTTGACTATGCGCTCAGCTGCCTGGTGGTTCAGGGAGGGATCCCTTCATGGAGCTGCTGGTGCCAGGCTTGGAGGGGAGGGTGCCTTTGATCATCCCAGCATGTGTGATTATTCATGAAAAAACTCACGTTCTTAGATCATGCAGGGTTCTGGATTCTGGATAGCCACACTGAGGAAGGATTCAGGTAAGTTCCTCCAGAACACAGAACCCCTGATGTCTTTTCTGCTTTCAGCCACAAAGAATGGTTTACCTCCGATGAGAGCCGAGTCACTTTGCACTGCGTTGGTGAGTGGTTCCCGCTCATCTGTCTTCCCAAAAAGATCTGAAAGGTGTAAAAGACACTCAAAGTCTTAGAAGGAGATCTGCAATATGGCTTTGTGATGACACACCTGTGTATTAGACCAGGTGCTCTCAAATAGTTGACATTTTGGAAGGAAGCCAAACATACCCAAAAAAGCATTTGAAGTATACTGCTTACACCCCGTAGTTTCATGACCCTGTTCGTTTCTATATAAGTTGTAAGACAAGAGGTTAAAAGACATGATGGTGGTACTCTGCTCGTATCTGCCTTGGCCCACAGCTTACCTCTCAGCCTACCCTTGAAGTCCCTTTATTCTTTGCTGGACAGTTCCTCTGCGTGTCAATGACTTCTTCCCTCAAGCACACCTGCCTCTGATTCAGAGGTTTCTTTAATTACAAGAGATTTCTGACTCCATTGGCGGGAAAGGGCAAATTTATGGTGAATTAGCACCCCTAAGAAACCCTCACACATTTTACTATATGTACATTAACATATACAGTG
The DNA here is from genome assembly GCF_949752795.1 of Hyperoodon ampullatus. Taxonomy (NCBI): domain Eukaryota; kingdom Metazoa; phylum Chordata; class Mammalia; order Artiodactyla; family Ziphiidae; genus Hyperoodon; species Hyperoodon ampullatus. The sequence continues at coordinate 104,052,793 of NC_136921.1, forward strand.
TAAAAAAAACAAAGAGCATCAAGTTTGAAGGCACATAGACCTGGTTTCGAATCCTAGCTCTGACACTTATTGGTCTGGTGACATTGAGCTACATACATTTTTAAATAGCAATCTGCAAATCTATTAAAGGGGATTAAAGATCCTATAGGTATGCATATAGTGCGCATAAAATTGTCAGGACCTATAGCACCTCTCATTAGTATTGCTGTATCATTTAATCCTCAGGAAATGACTACAACATGGTTAGAATTTTTTCCAATCTCACAGATAAGGAAATTATATCAAAGCCATTAAGTAACCTGCCCAAAGTTCTGTAGTTCATTCATGGAAGATTCAGAATTCCAATCAAGGTTAGCCAAGTGTCGTATTCAGGTTCTTTCTAGGATACGTACCTGACCATTGCCAAGAAAACACCAAGATTGGTGATGAGCATGCGGCAGCAAAACTCTGTGCCCTTTCTTTGCTTGTAATTCATAACTTATTCCACAATTGATGACCACACCTGATTAAAATAAATCCTAAGAACACTCCAAGACACCTAGGATGACAGTGACTAAGAAAAGGTATTTCAGGAAGCAGCAAAATAAGAGAAGGTATATGGATGGTAGTCCTGTGGGACTTTTCTTTTATCAAGGAAGGTCGCTTTTAATCACATGAATTGTATTTTTGATAGATCAACAACCAGCCTGCCTTCCTGACCCCTAAACTCTTTAACTCTTTAATCCTTAGAGCAGCAACCACTTAAACAGTAGTGAATATATATATATATATACATTTTCAGATTGTTATTCAAAAAGGTATGTAACTCAATGTCACCAGACCAATAAGTGTCAGAGCAAGGATTTAAACCCAGATCAATGTGCCTTCAAGCTTGATGCTCTTTTTTTTAATAACATATATGTTAATGTACATACAATTAAATATATACACATATATCTATTTCTAACTACTCATTAAAATTAGGATTATCTAAACATATTAAGTATCACTAAGAAATCAGTCATAATTCTTAACCACCTGTAATGATACAAGGTAACGAATTGGGTAATATTAGCCTTTAGCCTCGAAGTTTCTTGAAGACATCAAAGTAACACTGGTGTGAGAAGTTCCCTTGAGTATTTTCTTGCACACCTGATGAAGAATGCACCGTGGTCACTGCATTCACATCCGAATCCATCATCGAGCCACAGCTGGATTCTTTCAAGATCCCTTGGATGGTTACAGGTGCGGTGGTGGCATGGCGCAGGGCTGCCTTCAGTGGTGCTATATGGTTGTATTGGACTGAAGCCAGGCAGCCAACAAAACCCAGGGTGTTTGCTTTAGCAACTTCAGAATCCAATCCAAGATTCTCTGCAACATGAAAGACAATCAGATTTTTTAAACTATGCTCCATATCTACTTTAAGTAATGTCTGAAATTACAGAAATTACCTTGTTATTTTTTGAATAAAGGAAATTGTCCCCCATCTCTCTTTATCTCCCCTTTCCAAACTCTAGTAGACCCCAGTACCAGTGTCAGTATATCAACTACATATCATAGAAAATTGCTAGGGTTATCTTGCTTTAAGATAATGTTTCAAACTTCTAAATTTTCATTCATGTATTTTATGAACTGTAACGAATACTTAGTAAATCTCTTCTACACTCTAGATGTTTTATAAAATTCAGATCATCATCTCCATCACCATTTATTTATGGATTCTGGTGATTAATTCAAGTGTACTACAAAGCTCATTACAACATTTCACTCAAAATGATAACAAGAAAAAAATGAAAAGAGGAAGACAGAGCAGTTAGTATTCAAAGTGGTCCTCTCAGAAATTTATCATGTTTGGTGTTTTAAGCAGCTTATATACACCGACCTTCTAGTCAAGATTTTCACATGCTTAGTTCTGTCCGTGGTACTGATCGGTGAGCGTGGATTTTCTATGACAGAAATCAATCTCTCAAAGTATCATTGAGTCTTTATAAAAGCTAATGAGACAATCATTTATGATTCACGACAAGATCAAATGTCTCATTGTCTTCAAGTGGTAAGATTGTTCAGTAGCCCATTTCTTTATTTTAACAAGGATCATTTGGACAAATTGCTGTGATGCAATTACATAAAACTACAATACGGGATGAACCTTTTTTTTCCCCCTTTAAGGCATAAGAGTTTCAATAGACCTAGATTGTTCAGATAGATATTTTATTATGATAATCTGTTTATTTTCTGGAAGAGGACAAGGACATTCCTCTCTATCAGGTAAAGTATAATTTATTTCCATCATAAATGATCAAAGAGTGCTGCCAGGGATCACCAACAAAGCACTTTGTTGGCCACGTTTAGGGAAGACATATAATGGACATATGGATCAAAATGAGAAATTAACATCCTTTAACAGTGCTTTTTCTAGTTTTGTCCTCATTATTGTCTCCCCATTCAACACCCTTGTTAACCTTGCTAATTTATCATCCCTCTCTGCTTATAGGAAAAGAAAAGAAATCATGCATTAATTTTATGTGGTTATTGTAACAAATTAGCACAAACTTAAACAGCATAAAATGACACAAATGTTTTGTTTTACATCTCTGCAGAAGTCTGATACCGGTCTCACTGGGCTAAAATCGAGCTGCTGTCAATCTGCATTTGTTCTAGAGCCTCCAGAGAATAAGCCATCTCTTTGTCTTTTCTAACACCCCCAAACCACCCACATTCCTTGGCTTATAGCCCCCTTCCTGTATCTTCAAAGCCAACAATGTTGCATTTCTGTGTATCTTTCTTCCAAAGTCACATTTAATACTAATTCTCTTCTTTTGTCCCTTCTTCCACTTTTAAGGACCCTCCTGATTGTACTGGGCTCAGCCAGATAATCAAGGATAATCTCCCTATTTTAAGGACAGCTGGTTAGCAACATTAATTCTTCTTTGCCAGTTAGCATAACATATTCACAGGTTCTGAGGATTAGGATTTGGCTATTTTTGTGGGTCATTATTCTTCCTACCACTCCATTCTTCTTGAGATTCTGTGAGAACTTTCCAGTTAATGATAATAAAAATCTAATAGAGATGTGAATTGACACTCTTCAAGTGTGTAAGAACATGGAGCAGGGGTGGGGAGGAAACTGTGGTCTTCCAAATATTCCTGTAAATATCCTACAGTGGTGGTACATATTTGTTACGTACTCATGAAAGCATCACATATGCCTATTTCTCATTCTATGCTTACAAAGACTGAGATTATGAGCATAAGAGACTGCTCAAACACTGTTATGCAAAAGTCTTCCACACCAAAAAGCTTTAATTATGACTAAGTGCTATTTGTCGAGTGCCAACAGAACTCAATGTACCCTAGTGTAATTCAGAATGCACATTAGCTACTGATTGGTAGTTTTCAAGGGATAGAGTTAGAGATCAGAAGTATTTACAGAAGGAAGACAAGAGAAGGGAAGCATAAACTTGTATGAAGATTTTGCCTTGTAGGATTTCAAAGCAGTGGAAAGTGACATGTCACTGCAGCTATGCCTTAAGGGTCTAAGTCAAAACTGCCAGATCTTATTCCTAGAATTCAGTTAAAAAGAAGCCTGTATTGGTGACAAGGTCTTTGAAGGATATCGTTATTCTGACCACTATGAATCCAACTTCCAGGTAAAAGAATTGGCACATGGATAAATAGGGGGAAATGTCAGAAAATGACCACCTCTCTTTAATGGAAGAAATGTTTTGGATCAAGTCTTATCTCTAGGAAAGTTAATTTATTCTAGATGTATAAAAAGCATGCAAACCTTGAGAGCGTTCTGAAAAGAAATGAAGAAAACAAGAGTCCTTGATAGCAGAAAATACTCTCAGTATGAGGCCTGGCATAATGATTCCTCAGATTCTTACATATATGGAGAGGCAAAAAAAAATGTTAAGATGGTTCCAGATTATATTTACTTCTTATAAATTTGTTACCTAATATGTGGTAAGAAACAGTTGTTTGCTAAAAATGCATTTGTTCAATAGTCAACACCTATTGGGTACCTACTATATAATAATGCAATATTTTTAAAATTATTGAAATGTGATTGATGTACAGTATTATGTTAGTTTCAGGTGCACTATAGAGTGATTTGAGATTTGCATACATTATGAAATGATCACGATGATAAATCTAGTAACCATCTGTCCCCAAACAAATTTATTACAATATCAGTGACCATATTTCTTATGCTGTATATTATATTACCATGGTTTATTTATTTTATAACTGGAGGTTTGCATCTCTTAAACCCATTCACCTATTTTGTCCACCCTCTACCTGCCCCACCCACCCCTCTGGAAACCACCAGTTTTTTCTCTGTATGACTGTTTTCATTGTTTGGTTTGTTTGTTTATTTTGTTTAGTTTTTTAGAATCCACATAATAAGTGAGATCATATGGTATTTGTCTTTGTATGACATTTCACTTAGCATAATACCCTCTAGATTCATCCATGTTGTAGCAAATTAGGAATTTAACCATTCATCTATCCATGGGCATGGGCACTTAGGTTGTTTCCATATCCTGGTTATTATAGATAATGCTTCAATGACGTTGGAGTGTATAGATCTTTTCAAATTAATGTTTCTGTTTTCTTTGGGTAAATACCCAGATATGAAAATGCTAGATCATATAATAGTTCCATTTTTAACTTTCTGAGCAATCTCCATACAGTTTTCCATAGTGGTTGAACGAACTTACAATCCCACAAAAAGCACACCAGAATTCCCTTTTTTTACATTCTCAACAACACTTGTTATTTTTTGCTCTTTTTGATAACAGCCATTCTGACAAGTGTGAGATGGTATTTGATTGTGGTTTAGATTTGCATTTCCCTGACGATTCGTGATGTTGAGCATCTTTTCATGTTTCTGTTGGCCACCTGTATGTCTTCTTTGAATAAAAAATCTATTCATGTCCTCTACTCATATTTTTAATATTTTGAAATTGTGTTCTGTGTATATTTTGGATATTAATCCCATGTTGGATATATCAATTGCAAATATTTTCTTCCATTAACTAAACTGCCTTTTCATTTTGTTGATAGTTTCCTTTGCTGTGCAAAATCTTTTTAGTTTTATGTAGTCCCATTTAATTATTTCTGCTATTGTTTCACTCACCTGAGACAGATCCAAAAACATATTGCTAAGACTGATGTCAAAGAGTGTACTTCCTTTGTTTTCTTCTAGGAGTTTTATGGTTTCAGGTCTTCATTGAAGTCTTTAATCCATTTTTAGTTTGTTTCTGTATATGATATGAGAAATTAATCCAGTTTGATTCTTTTGCATATAGCTGTCTAGTTTTATCCAGCAGTATTTATTGAAAATATTTTTCCCATTGTATATTCTTGCCTACTTTGATGTGGATTAATTGACTATATAAGTGTGGGTTTATTTCTGGGTTTGCTATTCTGTTCCATTGATCTGTGTGTGTGTGTGTGTGTGTGTGTGTGCGTGTGTGTGTGCTGGCACCATAATATTTTGGTTATTTTAGTTTCGTAGTATAGTTTGAAATTAAGGAGTGTTATACCTCCAGTTTTTTTTCTTCTTTCTCAAGACTGCTTTGGCTATTCAAGGTTAGTGTGTGTGTGTGTGTGTGTGTGTGTATTTCCATACAAATTTTAGAATTATTTGTTCTAGTTCTGTTAAAAATGCCACTGTAATTTTGATAGGGATTGAACTGAATCTGTAGATTGCTTTGGGTGGTATGGCTTTAATAATATTCATTTTTCTAATCCATGAATATAGTGCATATACAGAGGATTTTTTTGCATCTATGTTCAGAGGTTACAAGTTTGGCTTGTAATTTTCTTTTTTCCTTTTCCTTTCTTTTCCTTCCTTCCTTCCTTCCTTCCTTCCTTCCTTCCTTCCTTCCTTCCTTTCTTTTCTTTCTTTCTTCTTTCCTTCCTTCCTTTCTTTCTTTCTCTTTCTTTCTTTCTTTCTTTCTTTCTTTCTTTCTTTCTTTCTTTCTTTCTTTCTTCTTTCTTTCTTTCTCTTTCTTTTCTGTGTGCAAGTCTTTTCTGGTTTTGATATCAGTGTGATACTCACCTCATAATATGAATCCAGATGCATTCCTTCTTTTTCAATTTTTTGGTATAATTTGAGAAGGACAGGTGTTAACTCTTCTTTAAATATTTGGTAGAATTCACCTTTGAAGCCATCTGGTCCTGGACTTTTGTTCATTGGGAGAATTTTTTTTAATTATTTTAAAAACTTTTAAAATGATTCAATTTCATTACTGTTAATTGGTCTGTTCATATTTAATATTCTTGATTTCAGTCTTCGGAGATTGTAGGTTTCTAGGACTTTATTCATTTCTTCTAGGTTGTTCATTTTACTGACATATGACTTTTGTAGGTGTCTCTTAGGATCCTTTGTATTTCTGTGGTGTTCGTTGTGACTCCTCCCCTTTCACTTCTGATTTCATTTATTTGGGCCCCCTCTCTCTTTTCTTCTTGATGAGTCTGGCTACAGGTTTCTTAATTTTGTTCAGCTTTGCAAAGAACCAGCTCTTAGTTTCATTGATATTTTCTCTTTTTTTGGCTCAGTTTCATTGACTTCTGCTCTGATCTTCATTTCTTTCCTTCTACTACCTTTGGGTTTTGTTTCTTTTTCTAGCTCTTTTAGTGTAAAGTTAGATTGTTTGAGATTTTTCTTATTTCCTGAAGTAGGCTCGTATTGATATAAAATTTCCTTTTAGACCTGCTTTTGCTGCATCCAAGAGAATTAGGATCACTGTGTTTCCATTTTTATTTGTCTCCATGTATTTTTTTAATTTCCCCTCTGATTTCTTCAATGATTCATTGGTTGTTTATTAGCATGCTGTTTAGACTCCACATGTTTGTGTCTTTTTGCATTTTTTTCTTGACTTTTAGTCTCATACAGTTGTGGTCTGAAAAGATGCTTGATATGATTTAAATATTCTTAAGTTTATAGAAGCTTATTTTGTGGCCTAACATATGATCTATCCTGGAGAATTTTCCATGTGCCCTTGAAAAGAATATGTACTCTGCTGGTTTTGGATTAACTGTTCTGTATATATCTATTCATCTATCTGGTCTAATATGTCATTTAAGACCAGTGTTTCTGTACTGATTTTCTGTCTGGATGATCTGTCCATTTATGTAATGGGGTATTAAAGTCCTCTATTATTGTATAACTGCCAATTTCTCCCTTTATGCTTGTTAATATTTGCTTTATTTCAGTGCTCCTATGTTGGGTGCATATATATTTATGATTGTTATAACTTTTTTGTTAGATTGATCCCTTTACATTAGGTATTGTCCTTCTTTGTGTCTTGTAACAGTATTTATTTTAAAGTCTATTTTATCTGATTTCAGTATGCTATCCTAGCTTTCTTTCATTTCCATTTGCATGAAGTATGTTTTTTCCATCACTTCACTTTCTGTGTGTGTCTTTAGATCTGAAGTGAGTCTCTTGTAGGCAACATGTATATGTGTCTTGTTTTTTTATCCACCAAGTCACTCTATGTTTACAATAATTGTTTTTAAAATATTATTTATATTTCCCTTCCATGTATATGCTATTATCATCCAAAATATACAAGTGAAGGAGCTGACACTATTAACATTAAAATATATACAGGAGCTAATGTGGCAAAGTTGAGATTTAAACCAAAGTTTTCATGACTTGAAATGCCAAACTCTTTATGTAAGCTATGTTGCCTCCCTAAAAACCTTCCAAAAATATCCTAGGTATTTTTGTAAGATACTTCTACATAAATTAGCTAAGAAGAAATAGGTTGCAAAGACTAAGGAAAGCACAAGTCATTCTAAACTCTTGATTGTATTAAAAATAATGCATTTTCTAAGTCACTTTATTCAATTTATAGGTTATAATTGCATTCAATTTATAAGGACCTAGGCAAGGGAACTATTGTATGGGCTGAGCTACAGAATAAATATGGAAGACAAACTTAACAGTGAATATGGCTACTCAGAAGTGGTTGAATGAGAATGCAAATAAAGGCCCTACCACTGGAAAATGCCACTGTTCTCTTTCTCATTCTTCCCAAGGTTTTCTGCTAACATATAAGAGTCCCATCCAATCAGGAAGAACTGCAAGGTTTCTCCTTATATAATATATACCGTCTCCTTGAGAAACCACAAATATCTTACAAAGAAAATTTCTTATTTGAAATTGAAATAGTTTCTACCTCCCAACACACTTTAAATATCACTGAAATATCACTTCTGATTCTCATTAGAGTCTATCTCCCTGCCCTCAAATACTGACGTAGAAACAGTATGGTGTGCTGAAATAGCATGGATTGGAGGTAGGTAGACCTAAGCTGATGAGTTATGCCCTTGAACATATGACTTGTATTTTCTCATTTCTGAGATTTGTCCACTGTAAAATAGTGATAAATAGTACTGACAACATGAATTGTGGTGGAAATAAATATAAAAAGCATGATTCCTAGCTCAGTGCCTGTACATGAATTTATTATTATCATCATCATCATCATCATCATTATTCTTCATACTACTCTTCCAAAGAGTTCCAAAAACCTTTGCCTAGATTCAAGCGCCCTCAACATGCCCAAGTAATACTGCATTTATATGAGAAAACTAAGATGTAAATTTTTATGTGCTTGTCATAAAGACTAAACTTTCATTTCATACTGACTCATAACTGAATATATGTAGTACTAAAACTTTGAATGACTCAGTTGGTTAAGTTAGTATAGACTAACTTCTTTAAGCATCTGAAAACTTGACTATCTACATTAATTTGCAAACACTCATTCCTTCAAAGCAAAGCTATGCCCCTCTGTTAAAACTAGTGGATTTTTTGATGCCAAGGAAAATAGCAGAGAACCAATGTTAGCCCTAGAATGTGCAACATTTTACACAGTCACAATTGTTTGACACTAAGAGAGTGAAAGAGCCAATCCAGGCAGGTTTCTTTTTCTTTTGGATATTAAAAAAAGAAAAAGAAAAGATCAGCAATTTGCTAAGAACAGACATTGCTGTAAGATGTAATATGAAATTTGCTATATGTCAAAAGCCATTGATGACATTTGAAACATGAAGTGTCAAAATACAAGTCATGCAGACCCACACAACCTGGGCTTACGAGAGAGTAAAATGTACCATCACAAAACATAAATAAAGAACTTGATATTAATGGAAGATATAAGTGATATATACAGGTAAATAGTATTTCCCTCAAGAGTACTTTGTGGCTTTCGGTAATAGAGAAACAGTCTGAAATTTTAACTATCGGGAATATTCATGTCTCTCAAATAAAGCTTTTAATCCTGAAAGAGGAATGTCAAACTGTATTAAAAAAAAATACTTGGCATTTACTTAATGCTTTTATGCTTTTCATGGTATGCACATTTGTACAGCCTATGTAAATATTCATCCTTGTAAAATAAGAAAGTGTGAGACAATTATACCTAATTACCAGTTAGGAAAATTAAGACACAAGGTCAAGTAACTGTTTAAAGCAAATTACCCAGTCCATGACCAATCCAGGTCTGATACCTAAGTCTCTTGTATTCTGTCCTTCTTTTCTCTGTTATGCCATTTTTAGTAGCTTTCTGTAGGTATTGATTGTTGATAAGGCGAAAAGAAACCTCACCTCCATAGCATGACTTAGAGCCCTTCACTAGCTAACTCCCATAAACCCAGCCAGCCCCATCTGTGCTACATAGAACCGAACTTCTCACTCTTCTCTTAGTAGGTGCACATGTTCTCTCTGCCTGGAAGGCTCTTCTGTCCCTTAACTACCTGGATAACATCCGCTCCTTCTCTGTTAGACCTACATCTATTTATTGGTCACCTATGAGACTCACACTCTGTGTGAGACAGTGGACTTACAATTGTCAGCTAGCAGACATATTTAACAGACCAGCAATGATTTCAGGCAGTAAGTCTTATGGGAGGAAGGCATCATTGTGGCTCTGGTATCACAGAAGAGAACCCTGACACAATCTAGGACAGTGGGGATCAAATTTAGTATGCAAATTAATTTTCCAGGGAAATGTATGAAAATGCATATCTTTGAATCTCATTCAATAGGTCTGATGTGGAGGTATCCAAGAATTTGCATTTTTAAAGCACATTCCTAGACACTTATGATATGGATGGCTCAGGAACCCCACTTTGAGAAACTAATTTAGGAAAGATGGTCTGGAAAACAATGTATTAGGTGATCAATAGACAATAATCATGCATGAGAGGGTGGGCAGGGTGTTCCAGACACAAAGCAAAGCCTATACAAAGCCTAGACTGAGAAAGTTTCAAACACTAAATAATCAAGTTAACTCTACCTTAAAATAAGGCAAAAGACGATGTTGAAAAGATAGGCAGGGGGCAGGTGGAGTTAGGAAAGTACTTTCTCCATGTTCCCAAGGCATTTGCTTACTTCTAAGGCACTTCTTTTATTTCACCATTATGTTTACAAGTCTGTCCTTCAACAAGATTGGCAGATTCTTGCTTTCAAGAAACCTGTCCCTTTCTAATTTCCAACCCCACCAACTAGGACACAGTGCCTAACACACAGAGCATTTTGTAAGCCATAAAAGGAATTAATAAATAAAAAAATAAATGTTTCCTAATATCAACAGTAATGCAGCCTTATCAGGGATGTTTAGATATATTTAAAACTTTATTCTGGCCATTTACAAGCATTTAGTTTCTTTACTTTTACATTCACACTCACAACACATTATGTGGAATTCTCTTTGATGAAGCCCAATTCTGATGAGAACTTCATTAATATTTCCTGAAGCTCTGCCAATGGTACTCATCGAATATTTCTCTTCATTATTCTAAGTATTCTGTTACCTAAAGCTAAATAAATAGTTTCTATGGAACCTGAGTGACCCTGTAAATTTGGTTGCTACATATCACAGTGTCTATTCTGTTTGTAATGGCCCCATAGGCTTAAAGGGTCAGAGCCTGTAGTTTTGTTCATCACATTACCAAGGAGATGCCTGTCAAATACTGCAGGTCTCTGGATGAAAGCCCCACTCCAGACAATCCATTTTATGATGAAGTTTTCCTTATTTGCTTACCACTAACTGCCAATTTACTAACATAGTATTTGGGGCATAGACGTTGATAAATACATTCTTTTGGATGATTAAATGGGTCTCAATTGCACAGGATTTGGCACATAGTAGGTCTTCCATTACTATTCTTTAAGTAGAAATATATACATACACATAGATAGACAGACAGACAGATGGATAGATAGATGGGTAGATGATAGATAGATAGATAGATAGACAGACAGACACTAATATTACAAGAAACACACAAAAATAACCAAGTTGATTCCGTCAACAAAATTCTACCATTTGAGAATTCATTATCTCCAGTGAATAGCTCATGGGCTCAACTATAGTTTTCATTTTTAAATTAGGTTCCTTAGTTACATGCATTACATAAAAGCAGCTCTATGGATATATGACAATGACTACTGGATCAGTAAAACCTTAGCAATATATCCAAATTTAAAATTCTAGATAACATACTCCCTATGCCAATTCTGCTTATTTTCCACAGAAAAGTCACTTTTCTGACTTTTAACACTGGGATGCTCAAGTTGACGTATAAACTCATTCCTTTGGGATTTAAAAATACAAAAAAATTCATTGTAGGGTGCTGATTATTTATTTGATGTGGGCCCAGAACTAGCTAACTCACGTGTCTTGATTTATGTTGTTTACTCTGTTAAAGGAAATGAGCAAAAGTAGAGCCCCACATGTCCTAACAGAGAGTCTTTTAACAGAGTCCAAAAATAACCCATAGAAATATATTCTACTCTGTTATGGAATTACTGGCTGTGAAGTTAAAAGAAGTACCAAAAGGAGTAAAAGCCATACTGAGCACCTCCAGTGATCTGATGTTATTTCTTTTATTGTTTACAGAGTTAGGCATAATGCATATTTTGTGAGGAGGCTTTCTGCTGCAAGTAACAGAAAATCTAACTTGCAGAGACTTAAACATTACAGGAATGAGTTATCTCAAATAACAAGGAGTTTAGAGACAAGGAGAGCTCTGAGCATGGAATTTCAGGGCTTCTCCTCTTTGGCTGTCTCTTCCTCAGGCTGGAACAAGGTGGCTGTGCAGTTCCAGGCATCATATCTAGACACAATGATGTCCAGAACCAATACATAAATACATAAACAAATCTGCCTCGATTCTGTGTGGTTTTTTTTGTTTTTGTTTTTGTTTTTAAGAATGGAGAATCCTTTCTTAGAACCACATACACACAGCTACTCTGAAGGCTTCTTCTTATTGGCTAGATTGTGTCCCAGGTTTATGCTACTCCAATCACTGGCAATGGAGAGGGGCCACAAGCATTTGCTTAGATCAGCAGTTTTCAAGACTTGTTTTTAGTCTCCAGATCCATTTTCACTCTTAAAAATCTTGAAGAGATTTTGGATATCTATATCTGTTTTGGATCTGTCAATATCCATTGTGTTAGAAATGAAAACTGAGAACATTTTTAAAGAATCCACAGTACACATTCCATTAGCCGTCTAAGTGGTGATATCATCACACATCTTGTAGCCTCTGAAAAACTCCATTCTGCATGCATGAGACAACACGAGTGACAAAGTTCATTAATATCTATTATTAAAATGAAGATAGCTTTGACCTCGTGGATTCCCTGAAAAGGTCTCAGGAGTCCACCCTCCCAATGACCACAGGACCAAACTTTGAGAATCACTGGCTCAAACGAACCAGGAGGAATCCTCAGGGATTGCAGACGAAGACAACATTCCCACAAGCACATGAATTCATAGAGGAGCATGAAAGCTTAAATAAAATTGGAATTCTGTTAGGAAGGGGAAAATAAGTCAAAATGGATATTGGGTAGGTAATCAACACTGTCAGTTGCATACATATAAGACAATCTCTGGAAGGAAGGAAAGAAGGAAGGAAGGGAAGGAGGGAGGGAGGGGAGGAGGGAGGGAGGGGGAGTGAGGGAGAGAGGGGGAAGGAAGGAAGGAAGAAGGAAAGAAAGAAAGAAAGAAAGAAAGAAAAAGGAAGAAGGAAAGAAAGAAAAAGAAGAAAAGAGGGAGGGAGGGAGGAAGGGAAGGAAAGGAAGGAAGGAAGAAAGAAAGGTATTCAAAAATAACTTCCTTTTAAACTGAATATATGTGTGTGTATCCACCCCTCCCACCATACACACATTCAGTTAAAAAAATAGTTATTTTTGACCAGTCATATATTGACCTCTGCAAAAATTCTCATGTCTAGTTTGAATGTCCTAAATTTGGCTGCTCTGTATAAGGAAAAATGAGCTATTCTATAGGGAATGAATGGAGACCAGCCATGGGTAATATTGATCAATGTGCATAGCAATGACTGGTCCTTGGTCCTGGCAGCTGATCTTTCTGGGAACCAAACCTTCTGTGCTGCTCCCAGGCCTGGGGGAAGGAGAGATGGCATATTTGTCTTTTTGTGTCTAGATTATTATCCAATATATAATTGGTAATTCTTATATTAAATAAAAATAACTCATTCAAATATTTCTAACATGACGATCATAAAGCAGCCCCTTCATCTCTCTAAGTCTCAGATTCCTTATGGGTAAAACGGATCATTGTATATGCCTTGAGGTTTGGTTTAAAGGACACATGGTGTGGCAGAGAATAAGCTCCACTCTCCAAAGATGTCCATGTCTGAATCCCCAGAACCTGTGAATATGTTACATTACTTGTCAAAAGAGACTTTGATCATATGAGTAAGTTAAAGGTCTGGAGATACAAAGATTATCCTGGGTTATCTGGGTAAACTTAATGTGATCATAAGGGTCCATATAAAGGGAGGCAGTCAGAAGTAGGAGATACGATGACAGAACCAAGAGGATCTAGTAATTTGAGGAAGGGGTTACAAGCCAAAGAATGCAAGTAACCACGTAAGTAGGAAATGGAAAGGAAACAGTTTCTCCCCTGAAGCCTCCAGAAGGAACACAGCTCTGCTGGCACCGTAATTTTAGCCTCATAAATTTCACTTAAAACTTCTAACCTCAAGAACCGTATGATAAATTTACCTTGCTTTAAGCCACTGATTTTGTGATAGTTTGTTAAAGCACCAACAGGAAAATAATAAACATAGGAACACTCTTTGAGAATGCTAATGCGGTTCTACTTTCTACATTTAAAACATGCCCAGAAATTAATATTTTAGTGGCTATTAAACAATGATAATTTTCTTGTTTATATATTTCTATTTAATAAATTCGGTCATTGTAAACCATCTCCACTTTGTGCAGATCCAATATGCATGAATTTCAGTTCCCATGATTTAAATAACACCAATCCTTCAACAACATGATTCAAGTTTCAGTGACTATGATATAAACATAAGTAATAGTGCATAAAGTACAAACTCTGCTGCTAGCTCTTCAGTCCACAAATTAACATGTAAATAGCAGATGTGCATCATGATTAGTAACCAATCACATCATTTCTTTCAAAGTCTGTGGTAGATTGGCCACTGTGCCACTGTTGATTTAATTAACACACAGACAGCAAAGCGTATAGTTGTGTAGCTTCTTTGTATCTCAGTAATAAACCCATGTGACATTTTACAGAAAAATAGATAACCCAAAGAGGGAATTGGTCAACAAAGATGATTTTGCAACAAAGAAACAGAAAGTGAGAGTACTGGAAGCGAAATTCAAATGTAAATAGATTTATAGAAGAAATAGCTGGCCATGGAAATGCTGACACTGATACAGAAAGACTCTAGGTCTGCAGTCACAGGAAATTAGCAAAGGTGATAGGAATCGATATAAATGAGGTGGTTCATGACAAACAGAATGGCAATGTCCAAGAGGAAGTGATGCCAGCAAAAAACTTCACAGTAAAAGAACTCTCCAAAATGTTTCATGACATTGAAAACACAAATGATGAAATAGTGGAAGCTGATCCAAACTTAGACAGCAGCATGACAGTTGACCAAGGCATATGAAAGATGCTCCCTCCATATTTAGTCATACAGCTAGATGGCAGCAAGCACTGTTCAAACTGTTCTTGAAAGATTTTTTTGCAAACAAATGAGATAGTCTAATTCTCAACATTTCTAATATTTTAGATTACAGAGTACTAAGTAAATACTAGTTTTTCTTCATTTCCCTAAGAGAGTTTTTATTTATTTATTTTTATTTTAGAATTTTGTATGGAAATTTAGTTGATTTATACCTTAAGAGAGTTGTTAATGCTTTGGCAAAATTTTTTTAAAGGTCATAGAGCTAATCATGTTTTTCTCATGAATGATTAAGATGTCTTTTCGCAGTTTCAGTTCGTGTGGTCACTTACTGTTCTGCAGAATTGGGTAAAGTAAGGACCACCTCCATAATATCCATCAGTACAGGATTGCTTATTAAGTGCCAAAGGCTGCTTTAAGTGCCTTATAACACTTAATCATCATCTGCCTTATTGTGCCACAGGTGACTGAAATTAAGGTTTAGAGAAGTGAAGTAACTTGTCCAAGGTCTCACAATAAATGTTAAAGCCTGATGCCCCACAAAGAGGCCAGGTGTGGTAAATGTAGTGACACAATATATTTTGTTGAATAAATGCGTTCAGTGATTGACATATATCATATGATATCACTTATATGTGGAATCTAAAAAAATGATACAAATGAACTTATTTACAAAACAGAAATAGACTCACAGATATAGAAAACAAACTTATGGTTACCAAAAGGGAAAGGAGGCGAGGGATAAATTAAGAGTTTGGCATTAACAGATACATGCTACTATGTATAAAATAGATAAACAACAAGGACCTACTGTATAGCACAGGGAACTATATTAAATATCTTGTAATTATCTATAATGGAAAAGAATCTGAAAAAGAATATATATATACATATATATATATATATCAATATGTTTTGCTGTACACCTGAAGCTAAAACAACATTGTCAATTAAATATACTTCAATTTAAAAAATGGTTATTGAAAAAAATGTGTTCAGTGATTTAACTTTTAAATTCTATTCTGAGTGTTTGTTTTAAACTCGGTAAGTCGTTTTCCTGTGAATTTATTAACCTACTTCAGTGAAGCGTGCTCATCCCAGAGAGCCAAACTCTCTTCCTTCCTAATGAAAGAGGGTGTTAACTGGCTGGTAACCTCATGCGGTCATCATGGCTGATGATTGCTTACTTGCTGTTCTTCAGGATAGCATATTTGTGTTTTAAGGTGAATCTGTAAGACTTCATGAAAAGGAAAAGTATATTTCTGGGATTTCATCACAAGAGGTATTTTGGAACTAGTGTGTTTTGTAGTCGACTTCCAATCACACTGCAAATGTAATTCAGTAAATACTAAATGAGGATGGATTGTTCACGAAGCATCAGTGATGTTGTCTGCGTAAAGGTTGAGCCCGCTTAGCTTTCAGAGCGGGTGTGCCACAATTATGGTGCATGACCCACCAGCGGGGGACTGGCCCCTAAGGCAGCCCCCAACCATGCCAGTCTAGAGACTTCTTTCCTCCACTGCCTGTAGAACCCTCCTCTATAGCTCTTGCTTCATACTTAACCTTATGCTCCCTTGTTTTATCTCTTGCATTGTTCTCCTTGACACACAAGGAGGTGGCCTCCTGGATAATGAAGATCAAACTGGCTTCAATGACCCAGATGTGAGCAAACATATTCATCCTCTGTCTCCTCTGGAGGGCAAGAAACCCATGAGGTATCATCCCAACTCCCACTCATCAGTTCTCAGCCATTTATACAATTGCTCTGCATCAGTGAGTGTCTGCATTTGGCTAAAAGGGTAGCATTTTCTTCTCTCTTTCTCCATCTGATTCAGAGAGTATAAAATCACACATTATTCCTGTTAGTTATAATTTGCATTTGACTGCATGTAACAGACAATTTTAAAAAGAGAGAGAACAGTAGCTCAAATCAAGTAATAGTTTATTTTATTTTTTATTCCCAGTTAATGAGAAGTCTGATGTTAATCTGTCTAAGGTTGGTATTTTGGCTCCAGATATCATCAGGGGCCCAGAATTTTTTTTAGATTTACACTTTCCTCTTCATAGGCTATAGCTTTTGTTTTCTTCCTCATAAGATGACTTGACAAACTCCAGCTACTACACTTATGTCCCAGCAGGGGAAAGTAGCGGGGGCAAAGAGCAAAAAGGTACACATCTGCTAAGTCAGCCTTTTTGAAAACTACGGACTTCTTGGAAACAATTTTCCAGGACCATGTTTCATGGCCATTCTTAAGAAGTAGGCCAGGGATGTCCTGGTTTTAACTAGGAACTTTGCTCCCTCTAAACAGGAACAAAAATTTAATGAAAAACATCACTGTGTTCAATAAAGAAGAGGAGAATGAATATTGGATATTAGGTAGGCTGTTAACAGGCTCTGACTCAATTCCCTTCTGACAAACTTTCTTCTCTATACTTTCCTCCAATTAAACTGTTCTGCAACTTCCCTTCTAGAAATAGATTTCGTCACCAATGAATCGGATACCTGGGTTCAACATTAAACTCTTCTACTTTTTAACATTGTATCTTTAGGAAAGACACATGATATCTTTTGGGCTGTTTCCTCATCTATAAAATGGGAATGGATGTGGTGCCTGCAGGTGGAAGATTAAAGATCGTCTTTGACATGCCTTCTGTTGAGAGACGGGGTCTATTTCTCCTCCCTCAGAGTATGAGTTGACTCATGCTCAATGGAACACATTGCAAATGATACTCTGATAGTCCCAGGACTAGCCTTCAGTAGGTCTGGCACCTTCTGCCTTGGGGGCTTGGAGCCCCAAGGTACTGTGTAAGAAGCCCTACAGCCCTGAGAGACCATGCAGAGGGACCTTGAGACTAAAGGGAGAAACAGAGTGACCCAGCTGAGCCCAGCCTTCCAGATGTCCCTGCCACAGCAGCAAGCATGTGAATAAATCTGTCTTGTCCCCCAGACTGGCCCAGCTACTAACCATATCTCACCAAGAGAGTCTAGTCAACTCCACAAGGAGCTGAAGAAACAACCAGGCAAGCTCTGTCCAAGTCCTGACCCACAAAGTTCTGAGATATTTGCAAAACAGGTGTTGAGTTAAACTATGAAGTGATGGGGTCATGTGACACACAGTAATATATATGTAAGGTTCTACCTCATGTGTTTGTTGTGAGGATTAAATGTAATAATGAAAGTAAACATATTAACTGATAGCCAAGCACATAAATACTCAACAATGTTCAGCTTATAGGTATAGTATCCTCTAAGGTTCCATCTACCTGCCTGTGGAAGGAGACATTGGGAGGAAACATCCAATTCATGTCTCTCACCAATACTCACCACCCCAGAACTAAGTCTTCTAATTAGAGTAGAAGCTAATGTTTTACTTCGATTCAGCCATTTCATGACTCCTTCACTCTTCATGTACTAATTTCTCTGTCTGTAAGATTTCAGGGTCTGTGAAATGGGTTTATGCTTTATATGCCTTTTATTAAAGGCTGTGTAGCATAGTGGAATATATCCAATTTCTGGAGTCAGGCAAATCTGGCTTTGCACACCAGGTCAACCAATTAATGAATGGAGGAGTGAATGTTATTATTTGAATTCCCCCCAAAGGAGGTTCTAAGGCAGGCATCAGGGTGCAAGTACTTTATCTACAAGGTGAAGAAAACACTTCACCTTGTAAATAATGGGTGGTGGCAAAGATAAGGATGGGAGGGAAACTAGTAAAAAGTTTTTTTTTTTTTTAATCAAACCAACCAGCACTGAGGGCAACTAAAACTTAATCCTACTGGGAAAATTCTAGGAGTCACTAGGGAGTACATACTCAAAGAGAACTTGACCCAATAAATGATAAGAAACTGGGGTATTTATACACTAGCTCACAGGCATTAAGTCCTTTATATTTCAGGCTTGTCACAAAAACAGGCAAAGCATGCTTCAGTGGCTAGAGAAAGGCCTCAGTAAAATAATTCAGGTGCTGGAAGTTGTAAATGAGCTTGCACTGAAGTGGTAAAGGCAAGGGAATAGGCAAGTAACCATGCACAAGTTACTGAACCTTAATTAAAGAAGAATGTGCACCTTTGTTAAATGAAAAAAAAGGTAAAAGTATTAAGGGCATATTTAATAAACTCAAAGACCTTCTTATATTTTAAGTCATTATTCTAGAATAAACCTTTGCTTACTGTCTAAAGCAATAAAGAAAACAGTACAAGATAAAAACAAATGTTACTCATCCTTAATTTCCTCATCTCTCAAATTAGGATAAAAAGAATTAATACAAAAAGCAATTATACTGAACTCTATGTACATTATTATTATTATTATTATTTTGTGGTATGCGGGCCTCTCACTGTTGGAGCCTCTCCCGTTGCGGAGCACAGGCTCTGGACGTGCAGGCTCAGCGGCCATGACTCACGAGCCCAGCTGCTCCGCGTCATGTGGGATCTTCTCGGCCTGGGGCATGAACCCGTGTACCCTGCATCGGCAGGCAGACTCTCAACCACTGTGCCACCAGGGAAGCCCCTGTACATTATTTTGAATACTTCCAAAGCCTTGCCCTTGTGGAATTCACAGATATAGAATAAAGGTGAGGAGATAGCTGGGGTCAATAGGTGATAATTGATCAAAACTCAGTCATTCTATTAAAAATAAGAATACATAACTCTCTTTACATATGTATTCCCTTCATCCAAGAAACAGCAGAGATAACAATGGAGATAATACTGTCTTAGTTTACATAACCCAAATACTTTAATAAAAGCAAAAAGAATATACTAAGTAAGAGGAAACACCTTATGCGAAAAGAAAAACACCCAACTGCCATGTTTATCTGAGAAAGTATTGGTATCAACAGTAACAGATAAGAGAATCTGCATTTTAATTTAATTGATAAACACTCACTGTATCATGTAAAAGCACTTGAGAATATGACTCCAAAATTATCGCACACTGTGATAAAAAATATGATACTGCAGCTTAGCAAAAACTCTCTAGATAAAGAAGACAAAGAAAATGGTATATTTAAGAATTCTTCTTTTTGTTTTTCATCTGCCAAGTTGTCTTTCTGAATTTCAAGGGAATTCTTTTTACCATTTTCAGATTCCCCTTCTGTAATTGTGCTTCCATATAACATCTAAATATTAGGTAATAACTGCGCCCTAATCAGTGTGCATCCAAATATATAATACATACATGCCCTTACACACACAATCATTTAGTTATCAGAACAATCGTGATAAATAGCAATGATTATTCCTGTTTTACAGACAAGAAAACTGAGGCTCAGATAAAAATGAGGAACTTGCCAGGGTCTTAACCCACCAGTGGTTGAGCCAAGCTTCAGACTCAGTCTCCACCCCAAAGCCAGACCTCTTGTTCTACATTGCACTCTGTGCAAGTTTCGCTGCACTCAGCCATTCAGATAAGTCTCTAGCTGATGATTAATAAATAAAAAAAGCTCTCTCCCAAATGAGAGATATAGATTACAGACATTAGGGGAGGTGGGATCAATAACTAAGATATTAAAGTAAGTTAAACCCACCTTTCATTGTCTGTGGAAGCTCTAGATAGAAAGAGTTCTTACATTGTTTTTGACCCCTGAAGATATTTGTCCATAGCCAAAGGACAGCAGTGGAAAATTTGAATTTGGTGCTTTTCAATGTCACTGACATGTTGAAATGCAAACTGCAATTGTTAATAACATAGGTGTTACTCATAGAATTTTAGAGCTTCCAGGAGCAGAGCCCAAGGAAAGATGAAAGTTTCATATCGCATTTATCTATGAGGGAGATGGTTTTTCTGACTGACATCCTAGGGTAATCCTAGATGGCTAGGGGCAGTTTCAGAATTCAATCCCCACTGTATTAGTCATGGTTCGCCAGAAAAAACAGACGAATAAGAGATATGTATTATTACAAGGAATTGCCTCTTGTGATTATGGAAGCTGAAAAATCCCAAGATCTGCAGTCAGCAAATAGAAGGAACAGGAGAGCCTATGGTGTAGCTCCAGTCAAAAAGCCAGCAGGCTCCAGACCCAAGAAAAGTCAAGGTTTCTGTCCAAATTTGAAAACCAGAAAGGATCTAGAACCAGCTCTTCAGTCCCTTTTTGTTTGATTCAGGCTTTTAACTGATTAAATGAGGTCATTTGCTTTCCTTGGTCTACTGGTTCAAATGCTCATCTCCTCAAGAAACACCTCACAGACACACCAGAATAATGTTTGACCCAACGTCTAGACCCTGTATGGACCAGCCAAACTGACACACAAAACTAACCATCATGGCCAATTTGTATACAGAGCAACACATCCTCTAGCCTCCCTGGACTGAAATTTCCTTTTCCCAACCTCACGCAAGGGAAGAATTGTCTTACCAAGTATCAAACTTCACAATGAGTCGATTACAAGGATATGAGATGTATATAAATGGCACACACGGAAATTTTTAGCCATAGAAAAGATACCACCATGATCCTCTGGTAGAGTCAGATGGGATGAAGTCCTGAGCAATCTTCTGACACAGAATTTATGACAGAGCACAGGGGACTGAGAAACCCTGACTTGAAGTCCTGAGTCTTATTTGTGACCTCAGCTCTTTGGAGAGGCTTATTTAAAGCCCCTTTTTAAATCCCTGGGCATGCCCAACATCATGAGTACCAAATGCCTTCTAATCCGCCACCCCTAAAGTGAAATTAAGGGCTTTATATGGCTTGTCACAAAAGTACCAGGGATTAGGGATTTTTGATCCAAAGGGTTTAAGGACTCTCTGGACTTCCTTGGCAGTCCAGTGGTTAAGACTTTGCCTTCCAGTGGAGGGGTATGGGTTCGATCCCTGGTAAGGGAGCTAAGATCCCACATGTCTCACGGTCAAAAAACCAAAACATAAAACAGAAGCAATATTGTAACAAATTCAATAAAAACTTAAAAGAAAAATGGTCCACATTAAAAAAAATCTTAAAAAAAACCCCAAAGTGTAAGGATTGTCGAAACAATTATTACATTGCAGAATCCAGACCATAGTGAAAGTGGGTGGCATGTGACTCCAAATCCCTTAGGTCAAGAAAAAGGAAAAAGTGAGAGTAGCCAGGATGACCACGTACAGAAGTAACAATGTATTTCAAATGAAAATGAGAATTCACTGACAGTCCAGCAGCCAGGCACATATCTGCATTGGGAAAAGTCAATAAAAGGAGCACGGTTATGGGTAACCCAGGATGTAGGCACAGTCCACACACAGGTGCAAAGCATAAAGGAACTGTGCAGCCCAGTGAGGTAGGGAGGGAAAGTTTAATATTAAAAATGTTAAATATCATATATATCCAAATTCTGTTTAAATATAATGATTGAATTCATGTCAGTATTTTAGCTCAGAATATTGTAAAGCTCAGTTTCCTTTTTTTTTTTTTTTTTTAGATATTGAAAAACATTTTTATTTACAGCCTAGCAGCTCATTAATTTAGGTCAGCAAAATTGGCTTTTGGTAGCCGTTGTTTGATTTTGTTTGTTTTGTTTTAATAGTGTGAAAAAATGACTTTGGCATTAGGATTTGCAAAGTCAAAGTTTATAAAATTTCCATATATCACAAAATCCTATAATGTTCAACATTAGAATAAACTTCAGAGAGCATCTTGCAGACCCTGACATTTCAGAGGATGAATTTGCAGCCAAGAGATTTTAAGTAGCTGCTGAATCACTCAGCTCTTGTGATTTCAGACACTCCTCCACCTCCGACCCTACACCTTGCTCCTACTCTGGCTGCTAACAAAATCTCCTTGAAGCACATATTACCAAAAAAACCTTGGAATGTCACCCAGTGATTGTTTTTATTTTAAATATTTTACAGTTGAGTCTTAGCAGGGTAAAGTGTGGCAGTGTGTTTGCCTGCTCTGGGATACACACAGGTAAGGTCTTCAAAAGAATAAACACAACCAGGAGTCCTCTTTAAAGACCTCTTTGCATGAACAGGGATTGTAGTGGGAGTGTGAGGAACACAGCTCACAGCACAGGATTTCCTGAATTCTCCTGCTGGGCTAACCTCTGCTTATGATGGCTTTTCAAAGGCAGTGGTTTCCCTCCTAGATATATACCTAAGAAAATTTAAACCAGCTACTCAAACAAATGCATGTACATACATGTTCACAGTAACACTATTCACGATTGCCAAAAGGTGGAAATAACTCAAATGCCCATCAGCAGATTAATGGATAAACACAATTTAGTATAACCATACAATGGAGTATTATTCAATCATAAAAAGGAGTGAAGTACTGACACATGCTACAATGTTTCTGAGCCTCAAAAACTATGCTTAGTGGAAAAAGCCAGACATAAAAGGTGACAAATGGTGTGATTCCATTTATATGAAATATCCTGAATAGTTAAATCAATAAAGACAGAAAGCAGATTATTGGTTGCCAAGGGAGGGGAGAAAGGAGAGTGGGAAGTGGCTGCTTATTGGTTCAGGGCCCACTTTGTGGGTGATGCTTTCAAACTACGTACAGGTAATTGTTGCACAACACTGTAAATGTACTAAATATCTCTGTGGATTTTAAATGGTTAATTTCATGTTATGTGAATCTTACTTCAATTAAAGAAATACAAATAGAGAGAGGGTAGGATGATAGCCTATTGATGATTCAACTTGGCTAGACCACAGTACTAGTGTCGTTGAATCAAACACTAATCCAGGTGTTGCTGTGAAGGTATGTTGTAGATGTGAATAAAGTCCACAATCTGTTGGCTTATTATCCTAGATAATCCGGATGGGTTTGATGCAATCAGTTGAAGGGATTTAAGGGCAGAGTGGCTCTTAGGCTCCCTGAAGAATTCCTTGTGGTTTACCTATTTTGTATATAGTAATGTGTATGTATTAATCCCAAACTCCTAATTTATCCCTCCGCCTACTTCACAGGGAACTATACTCAGTATCTTATAGTAACCTACAATGGAAAATAATCTGAAAACGAGTATCTATGGTCAGAACATTTTGCTGTACACTTGAAACTAATACAACATTGTAAATTAACAAAACTTCAATTAAAAAAAAAAAAAAGGAATAAAAAAGAGAAAGAATTCCTCCTGTGACCAGCCCATGCCTGAGAGCTCCAGCCTGCACTCCCTGATGATGGCCTGCCATACGACTTCAGATATCATGCCCAGCTTTGGTAATCACCTAAACCAATACTTTGCAATAAATCTCAATATATTATCCCTTCACTGGTTGAAGCCTGACTGATACAAGTGGATTCTAAATTTGGAAGATTTGTCATCCAAAAGCCTTTTGCCTTCTCTTAGTTCTGTAACAATTCCCTCACAAAGATAGAAATCCTAGAGAAAGAGGAAAGAGTTCCAAACGGTGTACTTTAGAACTTCAATTACCCGTACTTATTGGAGAAATGAATAAATAAGTGCTGTGATAGGGTGGCCTTATGACAGGTAGGCAAAGGAAACGCCCACAGCTGAGGCCAAGGATGTTCACTGGAAAAAAAAAAAAAAAGACATGAAAGAACATTTCCCTGGCAGGTAATGAGACCCACCAGCTCTCTTCCCAATGAGACTTTCAGAACCTCCCACTCTCCAAGAGGGAGATTGGAAATGTCTCTCCTAGGAAATATGCCTATTCTAAGAAGAATGACCCAAAGATAAAGTTGGAGGTTTTCTATTAAAGGCTCAGTCATATCCTGTAGTGTAGCCCTTAATCAATGCATTCTAGCCACCCCATTCTTAAATATGAGAAGATAGTTTAGGGTCATCAAAAATCTGAGGAAATCCTCTAGTAGGAAAGAGAAAGACCAAGGGACATAACAGAAAAAGCAACTAAAGAAAAGTAACTATGTAAAAATAAGGAAAACAAAGGTAGACAGACAAACACACAGACTGTAAATATACTCAGAGTGCTAAGAAAAGATAATTCAACTTTGAAACCTCATATTTATCTCCAAGAGCTAAGCTCATTCCCATGTATAAAAACTTCTATTCATACCTTAGAAGAATCACTCTACCAACACATATAACCAAGGCCCTCACTTCCTACAACATGGCAAAGTAAGCTCCTTAGGTCCCAAGATAATGGAAACTTTGCTGGAATGTAAGATACATATGAGACTTCCAGTTCAGAGATCTAGAGCAGCTGATGTGATGTGCATTTGACACACTTTCTAGTGGAAAGACACCCCTGCTCAGCACAGCTAGAAATGATTTGCTCATAAACAAGGACCTGATCCTCCACCCAAGGTCAGTAGGGGAAGAGTATCCTGGTTAAAGATGGTTTAACTATTTTTTTAATTGAATTAGAGTTGATTTACAATATTGTGTTAGTTTCAGGTGTATAGTAAAAGGATTCAGTTATCCATATATATATATATATATATATATATATATATATATATATATATATATATATATATATATATATATATATTCTTTTTCAGATTCCTCTCCCTTATAGGTTATTACAAGGTATTGAATATAGTTCCCTGTGCTATACAGTAGGTCCTTCTTGTTTACCTATTTTATATATAGTAGTGTGTATATGTTAATCCCAAACTCCTAATTTATCTCCCCCACCCCCTGCCATTCCCCTTTGATAACCATAAGTCTGTTTACTATGTCTGTGAGTCTGTTGCTGTTTTGTAAATACTTTCAGTTGTATCATTGTTTTTTAGATTCCACATATAATAATATGATATTTGTCTTTCTCTGTCTGACTTCACTTAGTATGATAATTTCTAGGTCCATCCATATTGCTGCAAATGGCATTATGTCATTCTTTTTTATGGCTGAGTAGTATTCCATTACACACACACACACACACACACACACACACCCCACATCTTTATCTGTTCATCTGTTGATGGACACTTAAGTTGCTTCCATGTCTTGCCTATTGTAAGTGGTTCTGCTATGAACATTGGGATGCATTAGATGGTTTTACTTTTGATTTCTCCTTTCTCTGGCCTCTTAGGGTCCTTAGAATCCAATTTCCATGAGCTAGAGTTCCATCGTTCTATTATTACTGCTTGTGTGCAATTTTATGTCCCTACCCAGTCCACTGGATTTTTCAGGGCAGAAAAAAATCCCATACCCTTCTCCAGTCATCTAAGCACACATGGCTGCTGGGATCTGCATCCCAGCAGGGGCTTGGTAAGTGTCAGCTGATAGGCTGATTGGATCATTCTCATGCCTTCTCCATCCTCACCTGGGTTGCCCTATAGCACACCTGCTGGGATGGTGGCAGCTGGGCTCAGTTGTGACTGTGAAAAACTTGAACCTCAACTGCTCACCTGGCATTTTCCAACCCTCAGCTCAGTTCCATTAAACTATTCAAAACCCCTAAACTAAGTGTGGTTTAAGGGCAGCTAAGGGTTGCCCAGGATGGTTTAATTTCCCTCTGCAATGACTGCAAAACCACCACTCTTATTCTGTTCTTTTGTGCTCACCTTTCCAGTCCACCTTACACTTCGACCCACTCACCCAGTAAATTACCCAAATCTTCCGATTCCTATTTCAAATCCCATTGTTATCCCGCTGGCTCTGACTCTTGTTCTCTTCCACCTGAAGGATGGATTTTAACATAACTTCCATACCAATCTCCCCCCACCCCCAATTTGACCTGTTACCCACAAAAGAGCCAACAGCAGCTCTGACCATGAGAGCTCCCTTCGATGGCTTCTCCCATCTATATAATGAAGTCTGGACTCCTTTGCAGAGCCCTGAAGAAACTTGGTAATATGGTCCCAAGTGAACTTTCCTGTTTTCCCCATTCCTCTCTCTTATCCTGCATGAACAAGACCATCTGAATATGACCTAGTCACTGTTCCCAGCACACGATTTTTCCTTCCTGCTGTCCTTTTGGTTTATACCATCCCGCCTTCCTTTAATGCATGCCATCTATTGAGACCACATCTGGGCTTCAAGACCAGGGTCAGGGTACTCTCCATGACACTCTTCTGGATCGTCTCAGCTAGAAATGGTCTTTCCCTCTTAAGAATTCTAAACACACTCGATCTGCATAACATTTACCAAAATTACTCACTGTAATTATTAAATGTGTCTTGTCTCCATAGATAGGGGTTTTATTACTTTGGAAACAAGGATCCCTAGGCTATATCTCTTTAAAGTGTTCTTAGTTTCACTTAATATTTTGATTTGTACATAATAGGTGCTCAGATGGTACGCATTGAATGAGTTATCTACGAATAATGCTAAGGAGTCATTTTCCTAACTCCAAACATTTAGATAATATCTTTCAAGAGAAGCTTCACCTATGCAAAGCTTATATTCTATAGATGCATTTTGAAAAAGGTGAGAAAATATATGGGAAAGATAAAGCACATATCCAAGTTTTGGGGTGGATTAGAATAGTCAGCAATTCATCTTAAGGGATGATCTCAAACCAGACATTTTCTAGGTGTGTATGCTGATTTACTTATTTGTCCTCCCCACAGGAAAGCCAGTAATGTGCCCCTTTATCAAGCAAAAGGTAGAAATCATTGGTATATTAGCCACTGGTCTCAAGTCCCAACCCTGATCACTGGCAAAAATTCTTGTGGAAGTGAAATGGAAAAACACAGGGATTCAGATCAAATCTTTCCCAGAAGTGGATATCCTGTAATCACCCCTAAGTGGAAAGGAGCTTCATGCTATTTTAACTTGTTTTAATACTCAAGTTACTGTCATTAATGGCATCCTCCAAAAATAATATCCCAGTAAACTAAATGAGTAACCAGTAACCAATGACTCTCTTTGTGCTTTGATTTCCTCTCCTTCTCCAGGAGAAAACATCCAGAATTCTAACCTGTGCTGACTCCACTTGTTCTTTTCAGCTTCTGACCCTTCCCGCCAAGCTTGGGAGAGAGACCTAAAAGGCTGGTGCAGAGTTCATTATTCTTAGCTTGGATCCTCTTCACTTCATTACCTTGTCAACACTGACATTTATAACACTGGCCCAGATTCCCCAGGCAAAGGGTAAACAAATCAATAGCAGTGCCAGTGGCAAGAAAAAGGGATATCAGCCTAAGAAAATCAATAGACTGCATGGCTGCATGATCTTATAAACAACAGCTACTGTTTTCAAATACCACTATGTGCCAGACACTTTACCCATCCTATGTGTTATCTTCATAACAAATCAATTAAAAAAGTATGTCTATTGCCTTACAGATGAGGAAATTTGGGCTCAGAGAGGTTAACTTAGCAGAGACATAGCTTGTATAGGATTTGAGGTGCCAACTGTCTGATTCCAAACCCACTCATTTTCATTTCACTGTCAGGCACCATTGTGAGAAAAAGACACAATCTCTAGGGAACCTGGAGATCCTTATCCAAAATCTAACTGTAGCTGATTGTACAATATTGAGCCCATTAATGTGCAGCATGATGAACTTTCAGTTCCTACTGCACTAATGTTCATATATTACACTTTTTTTTTCCCTTCAAGATACATTATGGGAGCTTGGGATTAGCAGATATAAGGCTTTACATAGAGAATGGATAAACAACAAGGTCCTACTACTGTATAGTACAGAGAACTGTATTCAATATCCTATTACAAACCGTAATGGAAAAGAATATTAAAAAAATAATGTATATCTATGTATAACTGAATCACTTTGCTGTACAGCAGAAATTAACACAACTTTGTAAATCAACTATACTTCAATAAAAAAATTAAAAATTAATTAAAAGGAAAAATTATGGAACTCTTAATATGTGCTTGTAAATATGGTAGCAAGAAGGATACAACCATAAATAAGACTCAGTCCTGTCTTTGGAACTCCATGATTACCTCATGCTGAGAGTAGGATAGGGACGGAGATGATGGGCAGCATCTTTACAAATCAGACTAGACCCCATTCCCTGGCTTACAACCTTCCATGGCTCCCTACTGCCCTCAGGATAAGGCCCAGACGCCTTAGCATGGCTTGTGAGGCTTATGGGGTCCTGGTTCCTGCTCGCCTCTCTGGCCTCATCACTTGCTATCTTGTGCTTTGATTTTTAGCCTTCTGTATCCAGAAATGACACTTTCATTCCCCTTTTTTCTACTCACCTGGGTCCCTTCTCTGTCTGTTCTCAACTTAGATTTCACTTCCTCCAGGGAACTTGGAATGTCACACCCTTCTCTCACTAGCACCCACACAGATCACTCTGGGCTTACTTGCCACTTACTGGTCTATTTCCACACTAGGCTGTAAGCTCCTTGAGGGCAGGGACTGTCCTTCAATTTTTGTATCCACAGCGCCTAACTTGGTGCCTGGCATCTAAAAAGTACTCAATAAATGATTGCTTAATGAAAAAAAAAATCAGACCAGATTCCATGTTTTGAAGCTTAGTTGATCCACCAAGTATCACAAGGTTGCAATCCACTAGAGACAGCTTTAATAATGAGAACATACATTTAAATTTAAATAATGTCAGGTAGGTTTCACCTGGTTTATCAGAAACTGAGAATTGTCCATATGTGCACCTTCAACATTTACCAAGCATCGCAGAGTCAAGGCTACATAATGCCTTATTCATTCATTCCCCCAGAGCAGAAAGGAAGAGTGAAATGCAAAGTTTTTTATGCACAGAGTGGGTAGCCGTCTTCTCTCTTCCATAACAACTCCTCTCTTAGGTCCGAAAGGCATTAGAGTCCAATGCCATTCTCAAAAGAAAAGTAGCTGGGTCAGATGAGGTGACTTCTTATGTTCTTATTACTGTTACTGCAAACATTTATTGAGCTTTCATTAGGCCAGGCATCATGCTAGCTGCATTACCACCTAATCGTCCAAACAGGCATTGTTATAATAAACACTTACATTTCAACTGAGAAAAGTGAAGTTCAGAGTATTAAGTCATTTGTCCAGGTCAGTTAGTCAGTGCTAGAGTTATGACTGGAATCCCGGGCAGATTCGAATGCCTGACTTACAATAAATATGATATTACCCCTCCATGATTAAAGCCTGGCCCTAGAGTTTACTTTTAAGCCCATCGCAGTTAAGGCTAAGGACACAAGGTTTTTATTTAGGAGCCCTCAACAGAAAACAGAGTGTATGTTGTCTGGACTATCTTATATTATTTGTTAAAAACAAAATATGGCAGGACTGATTGGGAGTGTAGGACCCAGACTTGCAATGTGTGACTTTAGATGCCAAGTCCACCACTGGCTAGTTTTGTGACATTGGACAAGTCACTTAAGCTCTGTGACTCAGTTTCCTCATCTATAAAATAAGAGTAATTATAGGTGTTACCTTCTTGGGTTGTTGTGAGGAAAAATTTAGTCAACATAAGAGCTTAGCAACCCAAGTGCCCATCAACAGATGAATCAATAAAGAAGATGTGGTACATATACACAATGGAATATTCCTCAGCCATAAAAAAAGAATGAAATAATGCCATTTGCAGCAAGAGGGATGGCCCTAGAGATTATCATACTAAGTGAAGTAAGTCAGAGACAGATAAATATACATGATATCACTTATATGTGGAATCTTAAAAAATGATACAAGTGAACTTTTTTACAAAACAAAAATAGACTCCCCGACATAGAAAACAAACTTATGCCTACCAAAGGGGAAATGGGGGAGGATGAGGAGAAATTTGGAATTTGTGATTAATGGATACAGACTACTATATATAAAATAAATAAACAACAAGAACCTACTGTGTAGCACAGGGAACTATATTCAATATTTTGTAATAAACTATAATGGAAAAGAATATGAAAAAGAATATATATATATAATATATATGTGTGTGTGTATGTATAATTGAGTAACTTTGCTGTATACCTGAAACTAACACAACACTAAATTAACTATACTTCAATTAAAAATAAGGAAAAAAAAAAACCTAAGAGTTTAGATCTAGCACAGAGCAGTGCATTATGAAATAATAACTAATAAAAAACAATAATAACAATGTTATTATATTATAATATACTATATTAGTTTATTATAATAAAGTAATAACAATGTTAGTATAATATTAATATGCTATACTATTAATAAGAGCATACTATTATTAGTATTATTATTTGATTAATGCAGAAAACCAAGTTATTTACCATAGCCTAAAAGAGATATTCCAAAACCTTGAACAACATTAATATTCTCAACCCAACCTTGATAACTTTCCTTTGAAAGAGGGAGAATTTTAAAGTGAGCAGTATCTTTAGAACAGGGAAAGATTGTTTATGTGTTTGTCTGTTTGTTTGTTTGCCTGGGGGTATCTATATGGCCTAGCACATTGCCTGCTCCATAGTATGCTCAATAATTTTTGTGTCATGAGAGATAATTGAAATTTTTTTTTGGTAACAGTCATGTCATTGGCTTCTGGTAGACCACACAAAATATCCTTTGTTAATACAGTCAGGGAAGGACATACAAAGTCTGTTCAAAGAGTGTTTTTGCTTTTACAATAAACAAACTTGACTTTTACAGAGAAGCACAAGCATGGAGAAGGTCTCGGTTCTGATCATGTAGTAGTTCCTTGAAAATGCAAAATAAAATTGCATTTTTAATCAGAAGATAACACACATTCCTGTTGCATGAGGTAAAACTAAATCATCTATTGCATTTTCCATGAGGAAAAATGCAGTTCATTATTCTTTAAAAGAAACAGTAACGAATGCCCTGTAGTCCAGTTGTGATTCAGTGTTTGTTATCTTCAAGGGAGAAAGGATAAGATGGGTATTTAGGAAGTTGGAATGGTTACTGAAATCTGATATTTCAGGATCCTTTAAAACACGTCATTCACAGGGAGGTCAGATTAAAGTAATGAGTCTGAAATATTTTATTCCTCATGGAAACGGTATCATTAAGAAATTTCTAGACATAATACGAGACAATTACACACAATATTAGAATTTGAGTCAGGAAGGAGCTGTGGTTTGGAGATCTTTTTATTTACTAGAGAACTAGAGATGACCATAAACAAAGTGAAACATTATTTAAGAAACCTATGAATTCAAAATAAAATAATTTTTCAGTAGTTTCTTCGGGAGCTATAAACTTGTTCCAAAGAAGATAACATGCATTTCATAAAAGAGGAATTTCAAAGATTATCTTTTCTGTTGCAACACACTTAGACTATTGATGTACACAAGCAAAATGCAGTCCCCAGATTATGCACAATTCCAAGCCTACCTCGTAGAACAGCATCCCATTCTTTCCTGGTTAAAGGGGGTAGCAGAATATGAATGAGAAAAAACAGTGCTGTTATTGGATTATTGTTGATTTGTCCTCCTCAGAGTCCATCTCACTCTGGTAAGAAAACTTCGGCTTCCATTTAAGAGATAACATTTCTCTATTCTCAACACACACCTGCACCCTGCAGGTCAATATGACACCTGTCCAGAGCCATAGCTGGGTGCATAATCCAAGCATGGCCACTCAGTGTATTCTAATCCCTTGGTCATTGTCATCATCTGGACTTGTCACTTGACACAAATTTGTCCTTTGAGACTCAATCCAGGACTTTTTTCTGGAAATTTTAGAAATAAGAGTCTTTCTTTCCACCAGGGCTGTTGAAATGGTAGTGATCAAGCATGGGGCTGCTGATGCCACCTTTGTTACCAATGAAATTCTGCCTGAGAATAAAGCCCCATAGAGAGGTAAAGAGAGTCAAAGGTGGAGTGAGAAACAGACAGACAGACAGACAAAGGCCGAATCACAGTCACATTTGAACTTCTGAACCCAGCTGTGCCTGAAGCAAAGCCTGCACTTTGAAACTTCCATTTTCACCAACTACTATATTATCTATTGTCAATTTAAACTGGTTAAAGCTTGATATGCCCTTAAAACAGCCCTGATTGACAGTGACTCATACTCCCATCTTCAAGGTTCACCACAGTCCAAAATTGCTCTTTTAGAATGCATTTGAGTCCCTCTTTGGAAATTACCTTTATAGCCACTTTTCCAGACTCATTAAAACAAAAACAGTAACAAAGCAAAACAGAGTTCTCCTCCATGTCCCCACAATCTTCAAACATCAAAAACTTCTTATGTGTGGAGCGTGTGCTAAATACCAAGTACTTTACATATGGAAGGCTTACTCAGCTCTCTGAATTAAATGTTATCATCCTCGTTTTATTGATGAGGTACTATAGACAGATTAGACAATTCACCATGGTCACACAATAGTAATCACAGAGGAGAAAGCCAAACATGACTTAGTTTGTCTCTAAAAAGCAGAGCTATTTCACTCTGTAATTTTGCTTTTCAGTTTAATATCAATTGGACCAGTCTTGAATCAGAAGGGGGGCCCAACTGTGTATAAAATTAAAAAAAAAAAATAGAGTACGGTCTTCCCAAACGAGTACTTTGCAGTACTCACCTTTCACTTACATGCATAAATTCTGTTGTGCTGTCTAAAAATATCAGCCATAACTCTTCACCTACAAAATGTTTGAGAAATGATTTAACATGAAAACAATCAGGGTGTTCGGTCAACAAGACTCTGATGCTGCAGAAGGCACAGTAGGTTTGATATTCAAAACTGAGGGATTTGGGAGAATCAAAAAACCCTGTTCTACAGACACAATCAGAACTCACTTCATCTGAAGAAGCCAAAAGCATAGGCAAGCGCTCACAAGTAGCCCTACAATTTCTAGATCAGCTGGGTTCTTTTGTAGGTTGAGAATGAATTTCTTCAATTTCTAATGGCTAGTTAGGGCCGAGTGAATTTTGAAACTACCTGGGCAAATAGCCATCAGAGCAAAATAATAATGTCTCTGCCAGGTGTGAGTTTCAGCCTATCAAATTGGCAAGTAGGCAGGAAATTAATAAATGCTGGCTGTATAAACAGATAATCCTGTAAGTATGCCCTGAATGTCTATTTGGAATCTGTTAACTACAGTTCAAAAGCAGTACTACAATTCCTTTCCACCTAAACTTGAACATGTTTCCATATTTTAAAAAGTAACTGCTTCCTAAGTCTGCAGTACGATAAGAGTCTCCTCTCAGGAAGAAAAAAATAATAACAATTATAATAATTCCTTAATTCTTAGTTTTCTAAGATGTGTATATATATATATATATATATATATATATATATATATATATATATATGTGCATATATATATACAAAATGTATATATATATATATATACAAAATGTGTATATATATATATATATATATATATATATATATATATATATATATGCCTTCAAATTTAATGATATGTTCTGGCAGAGTAAATTAAGAGAAACCAGGATCAGAAAAAAATAATTTAAAAAATATGTATATAAATAAAAACACAGCTTCTTTTAGAAGTTTCAAGCTCTCTAAATTTCTAAATCTGTTGGAATGTCCAAGTTCTTTTACCAGGGTTGAGTGAGACAGAAACTTAGAAACACACTGGTAAGTCACACTATTTGAATCGAAGGAATGTGCTTCTATGTTTTCTAAAGAATTCAGTAATTTTCCAGAAACAGATGATCTTGTCCAAAAGGGTGACTTCCCTAAATATATATACTGTTTTTCTTTTTAATGTTACCTTCTCTTTAATACATTCATGTAATAGACCAGAACCAAGAAATCTTTCTTAAAAGTCAAAGAACGTTAATAAAGCAAGGAATAAACCTAACAACAGCCCATGACTTACCATTGGTAAATACCTATAATGCAATTTTAATGTCAATGATTTTATCTTCTATTTTCATGGACTAGTCTCTACATCATAGGAATTCCCAAGAAAGAGACTTTTATTCATCATGGTATGTGTGTAGGCACATACCATATAGAACCATCATTGGTACTAAATAACTACTTTCTAGAATGGTGAATTGATTGGCTCTTCCTCTTACAGAAAGAAAATGAATAAATGGGTTCTGCTTTACAGTGGGATGTTGTTAATGGTATTGAAGAAAATTGTGACAACAGATTTACTACACTTATTTGCCCTTGGTCTATCCTATGAAAAATGCTTGCAAATCCTTGTTTTAGAGTTGAAAATGTCCAACCGAGTACTAGAGTTTTCTAAAGTTGTGGAGTAGGGTTGCATTTGTCGTAAATACCATGTACCCATTCCTGCACCATCCCTTCTTATAACAAATAAGAGTTCTTTCCAATGCATGAGGCTTCTTTCCAAAGGGTCTGCAGGATAGATGTCCCTCCTTAATAATGGACCTGATGTTTATATCATCTTCCCTCACCTCCAGATATAGACCTTTCATAGACCAGAAGCACTGAGGTTAATTGTGGATCCAAGTGCTCTTGTCTGTTTATAGCAATTTGGATGGGAAGGAAGGTGGGGAGGCAGGAGTCTCCCACACTTAGCCCAGTGAAGACATTTTATTGGATACTCTTCCTCAACCATAATCAAATTCTTTCCTATCTTTTCCAAAACAAAATGAAAAGCTGGTCCTCAGTAATTTAGTACCATGCTTTAAATTTTCATCCTTTCAATCTTATGTTTTATGGGTTTAGTTCAAAAGACAGAAATGCCACAGGAATATCATGCACAGTGGCAAGATTAATAGAGAGAAATTTTTAAATAAGAGGATGTTTCTAGAGCTGCCATTACACAAACTAGGAGTCATGAAAACAGCCAGAGCTTGGTGGTCTTACAGCCCTAATGATCTCCCTTCCCAAAATTGTCCTGACTTGGTTGGAGTGAAGATTCAATGGCTCAAGATGTATTTAGGTGTCAGGGGACATATAATAGACCAGATACTATAAAAAGTAATTCTGCTTCATTAAAATCAATCAACACATTTTTAATGTCTTGCTAAGCTTCAGGAAACAAAGAGGAATCCTAAGTTTGGGGGATACTTTTTGGGGAAGAAAGATGAAACCAAGACAGTGAATCATCAACCAACATTAAAGTTGTATCAAGGAAAAGTACCTAAATCGTCTTGAAGAAGAATAGGAATCCTAGCCTTGAGCTATTGCTAGGTGAAGATGTTCAACCTATGACTGACTCTTACATTCAAATCAGTGAAAAGGGGACAAGATAAATAAAATCACCTAACAGAAAAGGGCATAAGTATAAAACCTCTCCACCTGGGATGTGGCTCTGGATTGAAAAAAAAAACTGTAACAAAAATAATAATAAAATGACATATTATGATATGATATGATATTATGATATCAAGAGGTTTGGTCTCATTCAGGCCTTGAGCTTAAATTTATATTCACTCTCTGTCTAGAATAAAACCCAAAATGAGAAACTGAAATAATTTGAAATTGGTAGCACATCCTGGCACCAGGCGGAAGCAAACACAAATCTTGCCTGGAGGAAAGCTTTCCAATTTCTGATCATCAATGTTCCTACAAATTAATTTCAACCAAAAATGAGCTCACACACGTACTTATACACACACATAGCATAGGAGAACAAGCTATCATAGGAAAGAGTTAGAAAATAGAAAATAATAGATTTAGATCCATATGGACTTCCAATATTGGGAATATCAGAGGCAAGATGTTTAATAACTAATAATGGAATACTTAAAGACATAAAAAGATTTTAAAAATAAGTGGGAACAACAGATTATCTTAATTAAAAGTCACGTTTGACAAAGGATAAAGTATTACTTTAAAAAAAACATAATCAATGAAAAATGATTCACTGAATAGGTTTAATGGGATATTAGGCATAAATGAAAAGAGAATTCATGAATTTGAAGATAAAACCCAATGAATATCCCAGAATGCGAGACAGTGATATAAAGAATAAAACTTATTTATAAGACGATGGTAAGACACATGAGGATAGAGTTTAAAATTCTAAGGTTTATCTAGTGAAGGCCGAAAGTAATTAAGTAGAGAGAATAAGAAAGAAGCATTACTGAGATGCTGAGAATTTTTGAGAGCTAATGGATAGATACATATGAATAATACCTATGAACTAGATACATAGGAACTAATGAATAAATGCAGGAAACATAAACATATCAAATAAGACAATTAAAAATAAATCCACAATCAGACGCATGGTAATAAGACTGCCAAACACCAAATTAAAAGAAATGACCATAAAAGTAGGTTTTGGGTGTTGGGAGTGGTGGTGGTCAGAGCACTTTCAAAGGCAGGACAGGCTGACAGCCAGCTTTTCAATAGCCAGATCAGAAGAGTCCAGTGTTGTGCTGGCGAGGGTTTAACCTGGATGTCTAGCAGCAGGGAGAGCCCTGACTTGCAGAATTTCTGAGCTCCA
Source organism: Hyperoodon ampullatus (assembly GCF_949752795.1). Lineage (NCBI taxonomy): Eukaryota > Metazoa > Chordata > Mammalia > Artiodactyla > Ziphiidae > Hyperoodon > Hyperoodon ampullatus. Next base: position 104,089,892 of record NC_136921.1, read on the forward strand.
TGGAGTAAACACTCCCAAGATGGCTGATTTCAAACTACCCTTGTGACATCACAGAATTGGGCAGAGATGTATGTAACAGGTCCTTATGAGCCATTGTGAGCTGGCTCCTTCACACCCATGGATAAATCCGTCAATGTCAATTTGTACGTCTAGTAAAATTATCTTCCAGGAATAAAGATGAAAGGTGAAACTCCTGTTTTCAGATAAAGGACCCCTTATACAGAAAAAAAATTCAAAAGAATTTACTTCGGAAACAAGGAAATCGAATTTGGTAGAAAGTAGAAGGTTCCAACAAATTAGTGACTGAATTAATAAAACACAAAAGCAGTGTCTACATGAAATAATAATAATTATTAGTAGGAGGGGGGAATGGAATAAGAAATAAGTGTAAAATTCAATCTAGAAGTCAGTCACTGTTGATTGGCTCATTCAACTGCCATTTTAGCAAGTAAAACTGACATTTCCCAGACCTGACAGCAGATAGATTTCTGGATGCACATTACGTTCTGGAAATTAAGTACTGTTTATGAATCTGGAAGGCTATAGTGTGACAGGAGTCATTTTTCTGCCTTTTCAGCTTTTTCTACTGGCCAGCAAATTCATGGTAACCTGAAGTATTCTCTGCCACCCTTTTTAAGAGACCTTCTCTGCCTCTTGGGAGTTGACACATGCCACTGTGGCCACAGTGGCATCTGGAATCTAGTCTCACATAAGGGATGGCCTGGGAGTTAATAGCTCCCACTCATGAGCTCAGAGCTGCCTGGAGAGTTACTCCAAAAGACTCTAACAAGAATGCACACTGTAAGTGTGGCCACAATTTTAAAAGTAACTTATTTCCTGAGTTAAATCCATTCCTGCTTAAAATGCCTCGGGTTACTAATGTTTTCTGCACTGTATTGTGACTGAGAGAATAAGAAATAACATGCTAGAATCACAGGAAAGTTGACAAGTAGAAAATAAGGAGGCAGAAACAAATCCAATCATACAAGTAACCCCCAAATGCACAGGGGCTTACATTTGCCAATTTATAAAATAGAAGATGGCCAAACTGGATAAAAATGCAGTATTTAGCTATAGCTCTTCACAAGCTCATATATAAGGCTAAAAAAAGAAAAGATTGAAAGGGAAATATGGAAAATGATATACCAGGCAAATACTAACTAAAGCAAAACTGAATTAGCTATATTAATAACAAACTAAATTAAGCACAGAGACATTAAAGTTAAAAAATATTACTTCAGTGTGAAAAAAAGTTCAATTCACTGAGAAGATACAAAAAATTTCAATCTTGCCTACACCTAATAAAAGTCATCATTAGACATAAAATGCAAATTCACAGAACTTCCTGTAGGAAAAAAGAACATCCATTATTATCATAGGAGATTCCAATCCTCTCTGATTTTTTGATAAATTAGAAAACAGATTAAGTACTTACAGAATTAAATAATTGGGTTGTTCAAATCCTTAAATTATCTAAGTGAAATTTACATAAATTAAATTAAAAGAACTCAGTAAACGTTTTAAGGTAATTAATTTGAAATTAGGTAAAAATAATTATTTTGGTGAATCACTTTGTTCATTTACCTTACTCGGGATTCTACAAAGTAGATATACATGCCACTTTGTGGTCCTGCCACACGTACCTCTCAGCCTCCCATAGCAGGACTCTTGGTTCTACATCTTGGATATTATCTGCATCTTGGTGCTTCCCCTGATGAAAATTATTTATTACTTTATTTATTTTAACAGAGCTTGCCGGAAAGGCATGGACTAGAAAAAACAAACCTGTGACTTTGCCCAAAGTGAGGGACCTGATAGCCCTGAACTCAACCTCTGAGGAGAAGTTATAACTGAGTCGGAGGTGCTGATCCATCTGCAGGAAAAGAGAAAACAAAGAGGCATCAGCAGAGGTCCGCATGTCCAGCACATGAAACATTCCCATATGAAACAGCTTTGAAAACACACGCAGGGAAGAGCCCTCTCTGGGACTTTCTCTCTGGAGAGATGAGAAATGTCTCGCTAATTCTCCCACAATGCACATAAAATACCCGTTTCTTTACTCTTGGTGAAATAAAGGCTTTCACAAAAGTCTTCTTCTCTGGGAAATTCTGTACAGCTTTTCACAGGTATTTATCTCCCCACTGAGAGTTTCTCACCAAATTCTTTGCTGCAAACAAGCACACAAATGAAGCCTTTCAAGAATGCTCCTGTGCAGGATTAACATTAAAAGGAAAGCAGGTATTCATTCCCAATCTCTCCCCCCTTCTTCCCTTTTGGTCCTTAAAGCCATTACCGCCTCCTTTGCTCCAATCATTCAGACCTGGCTTCATTCATGGGTGCCCTGGGGGATTTTCCTGAGTGAATATTTCAGTTTGACAAAAGGTTTGACCCTGGGGAGGGAAGACTAGCTGAACAGTTGCCACCAACATGAACAGATGTTAATCCCATCTTGCACACGAGTGAAAGCCACGAGGGGGATTCTTTGGGACTTTATCTCTAGGGTCATTCTTTAAGGAACCATCCTTTCTACACACATTGTTAATTCCAGTTCCATCTCTTTGTTCTCCTCCCCATTTCAAGGCATCGTTTCCCATCCATTCCCAGGTTTTTTTTGTCTAGTCAAACCCTACCAGTTTCTTCCCGGCTCTACTCTGAATATTCATATGGTGTTATCCCTGGGAAGGATCCTTGTAACATATCACAGTTCACCCGTAGGAAGAGGAGACTAAGACCCCGTCAGCCACGTGCCCGTCCCCGGGCTACCCTTGGGGAGGAGCTGATCAGGACACATAACCAGTGCTCCCAGCTCCCACCACCAGGGCCCTCCTTCTGCACCCACTGCTGCTCAGTGACCCTCTTCCAGGACTCTGGGTCCTGTGGTGGTTTCTGCTGTGAAGGAAGTCAGTGGCTATGACTTGTGACATGTGACTCTATGGTTTATTTCTTTTTCATTCATGAAATTATGCTTTAATAATACTTGTTATTTATTGAAGACTTGGTATGGATGAGACACCATATTAAAGTATCCTTCAAAACGCATTCTTCCCTATCATACTGTGAAATAGACATTATTACCCCTGTATTTCAGATGATGGAACTGATGTCACAGAGATCACAAACTTGGGCAAGGGCACACAGCATCACATAGTAGTGTCCCCTCGGCATGTGGCTGGCCAACCACACAATATGGCGTTTGCTTTACTTGTCCATATCTCTCTAGATGCCTGAGCGGCTTGTAGACAATCACTGTGTGTTCTTATTTCTGAATTTCTACAAAATTCATTCAACAAATGTTTGAGCATCTCCTATGTGCCGGATACTGTTCTAAGTATTCCCAGTGTCCACCTCCTCCCAGAAGCTTTCCTTGATGCTTTGGTTAGATTAATTGATCCTGTTCTCTGTTTCATGGTGCCTTTTTATTTTTTTCTACCTCTAACCTTGCATTGAAGATGCTGTATTTTAATGATCTGCTCTCTCTCTCTCTGTCTCTCTCTCCCCCTCATTTTTCCCCACTAAATTATTGGCTTTTCGAGGACATCTTATGGATATACGTTTTCTGTAGGTCCTAGTACAGAAACTGGGAAAGTAACTCCAAAGATAGGTTTGTTGAGTGAATAAACAAACATCCTGTACTGATTCCCTTTCTATCTTTTGGGCTATGAAGACAGCATCCATCACAACACCAGGATGCCTCTGGCTGCCCTGGTGGCCTCCACACCTTTATACAACATAGGGTTTTTCATACCCATGGTCCTCACCTGCAATCTATTTAATGCCCAGATTCCATCCTCGCCTTGAAGGAGTTTTCTCTCTGCCTTATCACAGAGCTCTCACCTACACTCTGGAACTGTCTCTTCCAGCAAGGGGCAGGGTGCCTTTTCTCATGTTTTGTTGCCCAGGTTGGAGAGGAGGCTAAAGTGAGTGGGAATTTCCTGCTGAGTGGATAGTAGAAGGATTCTTAGAACTGAAGGTTGAGCTCAGATTCCTCTAGCTTCTGCCTGTCATCTCCTCCCCAGGCTCCAAAGGATCAATTTCCTATGCAAGTGATTCCCTCAACACTACCACACTTGGAAGAGCTAATTGTTCTAGTATATGAGTCATTCTTGTCCTACTGTTCTGCTTTGTGGGAACTTACCTGGTCCTTTCTACTTTAACCAGATGACAAATAAGAGGGAGAAGGAGGTGAATGACACTTAATCAAAGGGTTATTTTTTTAATAAGTATTTATAAAGGTTTGGAGATGAAGGTAGGATGATTCAAAGAAGGCTTGAGATAGTTGGGGAATTGATTCCAGCCCTGACATGGAGTGAGGGCACCTGAGTGCACCTGAGGGCACCCTTAGTACTGACTCAGGTGCTGGGTTACCCATTTGAAAAGCTTAGCAAATGCACAGGGTAAAAGCAAAAAAAGTGGGGGGTTGTACCACAAATATTAATTTCTAGGATCTCAATCTTTATGATAGGGGTTAGACAATCACTGAAGTCTTCAATGAGAAATACATTATTATGTTATATTCCCTTATGTTTATTTTATGCTTTAGGATTGCTTTTCTTTTTAACTGCTCTTGGTGAGGTGGTGAGAGAATGAAGTACCACAGTCCTTTAAACTTTAGGGTGCCTAAAATTTTTAATCTGGCCTCGAGAAGCTTTGTTAATCTCAGAATCAAGGATGCACCGTGGTCTTGTCAAGTCATTAAGTGAGATGAGAAAAGGAGGGAAATTGAACAAATCTTTTTCTTTTTTTTCTTTTTTTTTTTTGTGATCCCTAGACACCAAGCTTTGTGCTTGGTCCTTTAGTTATGATCTTTCACAGAACCTTTACCAGAACCGACTGAGCTCAGCTACATTTGCACCCCAGCCCATCCCCACAACACTCAAACTTTTTTTATGGATAAATAGACTGAACCTCAGAAATGTGCATAACCCATCTAAGATCCCAGAGCATAAGTGATGGAGCTGGGATTTACACCCAAGCCTGTCCCACACTAGGGATCCATCTCTTGATCTCAGGGTCTTCACCTCTCAAAGGAAGACATTAACTCCATGGATTGAAAATGCTGGGCCTTCTCCTTCTTTACAGCTTGTAATTGTGCTGGCATTTTGATAACCTGGGTTAATCTGTTTAATGACATTAATATATTTTAAGTAGGGACCCTGTAGATTACCTCCACCACCAGGGCATGGGTCGGGGCACCTGAGCCTTAGAAACGACTGGCCAAATAACAATTCTCAAATCATCACCAGGATTTCCCACTCTTGTCTGCAGCCCTGGTCCCTAAGGACTCCTTCCTAGAGTCACACAGAGCAGAGAGGAGAAGGACTAGCAACTCAAGATGATACCTTGTAGGAGGGTCTGTTCTTAGCTACTGGAGGCCTCTGGCTGGCTAAGTATAGTGCTAACCATCTGCCTTCTCTTTATAACTGGTTCTGAGTAATGCCTGAGACTGAGATGGAGTAGTAGCTTACCTCTTTCTGTTTTTACTAAATAGCTTGTTCCTTTTCTTTTCTATTTTTTGTTGTTGTTGTTGTTTTGGGTTTTGTTGTTGTTGCTTTTTAAAGTTGGCTGCGCAAGATACACAGGATCTTAGTTCCCCAACCAGGGACTGAACCTGCGGCCTCGGCAGCAAAAGCACAGGGTCCTAACCACTGGACTGCCAGGGAAGGCGTGTTCTAAGTCGGGAGGAAGGAGAAGAGATAGAGCAAGGGGGGCTGGGAGTGTAACAGAGACAAGTATGTCATGTGACTCTGTCAATAAATTGATTTAAAGTTAAAAAACAAAGAAACTCTCCATCTCCATTGTTTTCTGCTACTTCTGTGCTTTGGAAATGGTATGTGTTCCACTGATATGTGCTTATCATTGACTATTGATTGATTGGTGGGAACCCTTGAGATGGAGAAGAGAAGGGAGTACTCCATTATTCTCTCACTGCCCTATTTGTGCCTTGTGTTTGCAGAAAGAAGACAGGAAATAGAAAGAAAAAGAGAAGGGGTCATATATGCAAATGCCCACCAGCATGCAGCCTAGATGTCCCATCAAGGCCTCAGTCAAGACATGTTCAAAAAAGATGTCATCATTTCCACCTCCTTTGTCCTCTAATCTGGCCTCAACCCAAAGATTTTTAACTCTTATTTCAAGAGTCAATACTAGAGGTGAGTCCATTAAATTATAATCACTCAGGAATTGTGATTGTGTCCTATATTTGCCAATGACTCCTGAACTTCCCCCGAATCAGAAAAACGAATATTCAGTCTTGACTTATCCCATAATCCTTATCCAGACAGTCACCTAAGGCTACTGACGTTCCTTTCAGACCTTTCTCAAGTCTTCCTCTCATTGGCTACCCCACTGCACTAGTTGAGGACCTTATCTTCTCTTCCTGCTTGGTCTCCATCCTATACCTCATGGCTCCCAAATGTGTATTTCCATGGAGCAATCACAGTGAGCCTCGGGAAACAAAAGCCTACCCATGCCACTTTCCCTGCCTAAGATCCAGTGGTTTGCCTTCCCCTCTCCACAGGGCTAATTTAATCTTCTCCACATAAGCCTTGTGGAATTAATTCACCTAGGTCAAAAATATTTATTAAGGATCTGCTATATGTGAGACACTGCTTGATAAATTGGGGGTTCCATGGTAATGAAAATAAACAAGAATCCCTGTCCTCATGAAGCTTACATTCTAGAGGAGAGAGATAGGACAAGAAATTAGATAAATAGATAAGTTGTATCGGATGCTAGATAGTGATTAAGTGGTTTAGGATTGAAGTCAAGGAGCTGGATTGCTGTATTAAATAAGGCACTCAAAGATGACATCCTTGAGTCAAATTTTGAGTGAAGTCCTGAAGGAAGTACAAGTACAGGTAAGCAATGTAGATACATGAACAATCGTGTTCTAGGCAAAGCAAACTCAAGCATATTCAAGAGCTCTGGAAATAGCAAGCAGGCCAGAGTGGCCTGAGTGGAGTTACAGAGGGGACAGGAATAGATGAGATCAGAGAAGTCACAGCAGGAAGCGAGCAAGGTGTGTGCAGTCATGGAGGTGCTCTTAAGCCACTGCAAGATCTTTGGCTTTACTCTGCATAAGAAAGGAAACCATGGAAGGGTTCTGGACAGAAGAGTGTCACGATTTGACTAAGTTTTAATAGGATCACTCGGGTTGCTGTGTTCAGAAGAGGCTGTAGGGGAACAAAAAGAGGCACAGGGGTATGTCAGTTAAAGGCAACCCATGTGATCCAGCAATCCCATTCCCAGGCAAATATCCAGAGAAAACTCTAATTAGAAAATATACATGAACCCCAATGTTCATAACAGTACTATCTGCAATAGCCAGGACAGGGAAGCAATTGAAGTGTCCATCGACAGATGAACAGATAAAGAATATGTGATATATACATACAATGTAATATTACCCAGCCATAAAAAAGAATGAAATAATGTCATTTGCAGTAACATGGATGGACCTAGAGATTATCAAACTAAGTGAAGTAAACCAGACAGAGAAAGAAAGATGTCATATGATATCACTCATATGTGGAATCTAAAAAATGATACAGATGAACTTATTTATGAAACAGAAACAGACTCACAGACATAGAAAACAAACTTATGGTTACCAAAGGGGAAAGGGAGTGGGGGAGGGATAAATTGGGAGGTTGAGATTAACATAAAGACACTACTATATATATAATAGATAAACAACAAGGTTCTGCTGTATAGCACAGGGAACTATATTCAATATCCTGTAATAAACCATAATGGAAAAGAATATATACAAAAGAAAAGGTCACTGTGTCAAATGCCAGTGAAAGACAAATGAGGAAAAGACCATTGGATTCGGCAAGATCCGGCCACTGCTCTCTTGAGAAGTGTGATTTTGTGGCCGCTCAGTGACAAACCTTCATTGTGTAGGTTTAAGAAAAAGGAAGAGGAAATTTGGAGAACAAGCCTATAATCAACATTTCCAAGGAATTGGGCAATAAACTGAAAGAGAAAATGGGGCAGTACATGGGGTCAGATAAGAGAGTGAGTTTTCCTTCCCTCCCGACACCGTACTTTTTTGTTCATATTTTTGGTTTTCTTTAATGCCTGTAATACTTGCATGCTTTATGCTTTGGGAAGCCATTAAGTAGAGCTGGGAAAATGCTGTAAAGAAAGGTGGGGAGGGTAATGCTGCAGTGATGCTGTCCACTAGGTATGAGATCTGGCCCACAAGTGATTGGTCAGGTATTCACTAGAGCCATTAGCTGTTCGTTTTCAGCAACAAGAGGGAAAGAGGTGCACAGACACAGATGGAAGTAGGTGGAGAAATGTGCTGAGAGTGTGAGGATGTTCTCTTCTGAATGCTACATTCTTTCACAGAAAGAAGGAAATGAAGTCATCTACCAAGAGTGAAGATTGAATTGCAATTGTCGGCGGTCTAAGGAGAGAAGGGAAGTTTAAAATTGCCATCTAGGAGATCAGGAGGATGGATGAATTAACAAAGACTAAGGGGTGATTTCTGGGCAGATTTAAGAGCTCACCTGAGGTCATGATTCTAAAGGGGGATGGTCTGGACTCTGCCCATTTTCTATTGCGATCCACTATTGCCTGATGCTCCCCTGGGAATTCTGTGGCGTACCTGACACACTCTGCTCTTTCAGACAGTTTTGCAGGGGCTCACTGGGACCCTCTGCCTCTTTCTTCCCCACTCAGCCAATTCGAAATCAACGTCAAGACTCAATTTACTCCTAACTTCCTCCAGAATGTAAGTACTGCTGATCTTTGGACAACATGTGTTTGAACTGCGCAGGTCCATTTATACGAGGAATTTTTTCAATGGTAAATATTATACAACAGTACTACGGGATCCTCCATTGGTTGAATCCACAGATGGGGAACTGTGGATACAGAGGAACTGAAGACAGTGAGCGCCACCTAATACTTATACACAAGTTTCTGAGTGGGTGGGGGGTCGGTGTCCCTAACCTCCCCTCCTTGTTGTTCAAGGTTACCCGTACCTGATGCCCAGATGAGGTGGGTGCCCTCATCCATGATCCTGTATCACCTGTGCACACTCCTTCTACAGCCTTTACCCATCCCTTGTGATTCCCTCATTATGCTACAGTTCAGGGGTTATCAAAACTGAACAGGCATCAGCATCACCTGCTCCCCCTCCCCACAAAAATGTTTCTGATTAAGTAGATCTGACATGGAGCCCAAGAATTAGTATTTCTTGCAAGGTCCCAAGTGAGTCTGATGCTGATGAGGGGGATGCACCCTGAGGACCACTATTCTAGTTCTCCAAAGGTTAGGGATGAGTGTGGTTTTTACCTGTCCCCAGAACTTGGCTGCACAGTTGGCTCGGGGTCGAAGCTCAGAAAAGTTGTATTGAGCACCAAAGGCACATTTGGCTGAATGAGAAGAAGGGAAGTAAGATACCTGAATGGTAAACACTCTGCCCTCTCGGTTAATCTTCAGGTGGTGCAGTCTTCCGTTGGCAAAGTTCTCTGTATCGATGGTGAATACATGGGTTTCTTCCTTGCTTAGCTGGTAGCGAACTTGTAAGCTTCCTTGAAAGACAAACATTAGAATTAAAGATAGGAGCCAAAAATGCAAAAATATGATCAGATTGTCTTTTAATTGATTGTGACTGTTTTCTAGGGACCTACATCTCAATCTTTTCATTATTCACATTTTTAAAAGGTATTACATATCTTGTGACTATAGCATCTAGGTCCATATTAAAAATCCTGAGTATAGCTGAAATACTTTTGTGTGTGCATGTGTGTGCGTGTATGTGTGTGTGTTTTCAGAAACCAAAATGCCATTTTGGAAAATAAAACAACCACAAGTCTATTTTGTAAGTGGATTGTGAAAACTTTAATAAGGTAAAATCTTTTCCCACGCTCTCTTCAGTTCCTACCATTTCCTAGAACTCCCTTTCTTCCTAAATGCCTTCCTGGAATTTCAGAATATGTAATGTGAAATAAGATTGTAAAGTAGTCTAGGCAGAATAGGAGAGAATAACTTGGGGTAATGAGGCAATTACACGACAGTCAGCCAATAGCAGAAGCTCCCTACCACTAACCTTGGTTTCCTTCATTCCTCCTTTCCTTTTGGTTCTGATCGTCATCAATTTCCATTGGGGGTGTATTTTCTCACTTAAAAACCAATCATAAAAAAAAAACAATAAAAACTTATCATAGCTCCCTAGCAGTAGCATATTTTGTGCAGAGAGGAGATCAGACGTGGGGCAAGAGGCCTGCCAGGAGAAAGGAAAGGGCCCATCTTGTGAACTAGTGGGATGGTGGCTGGCATGATCTTTCCAGCTCCTTCTAGTTCTAAGAACTTGGGTTTTTAATCTATAATTCAACCCAATAAAATAAATTAGCATGTGATAATTACGTGTCAGGCATGGTGATAAGGACCACATTCCTTGAAGTTATTTGGGACTCTCTTACCATCCCACTGTGTGGGTCATTCATACGCACATTCTGTATGTACCTATCCATTTTAGAAATCACTTCCATTTTATATATCTTTACAAACACCTGCCTAGCAACCATCCATCTTAGATGTCAGTAGTCTCGACCAGGACCCTGTCAAGGTATTTATTCTATATCTTCCCCAGCATTCCAGTGTAGGTCTAAAACACCTCAACCATTTCTTCTAGAGCTCTACAGATATTGATCTCACCTTCTTAGGAGGTTTGATGCAATCGGTGACTCCCTAAATACCCTAAGAAGAGCTCCTGAAACCTCTTGCTAACTCATTGTCACACAGCTCCTAGGAGGAGAAAGTCAACCCATGGCTTTTCAACGTAAGTTTGACACCATTAAGAGCTGACTCCAGTCTTATAGGAGGCACTGGGGTGAGATGGTGACAGTCAGGGCCAGAGGCTCATTGACCACCTTCCCCTCAGCTTTGTATTCAGCTGCTTGGTCAGTGAGCAAAGAGGCACGTCTCTCCTTCTAGTGTATATTCTGGTGTCATGAGGTTACTGTCAGCCTCTTGGATGGCATTACCCGGGACCCCAAAAAGTTCACTGCCCTAAAGCCCTCTTCTACCTCCTTTTTATGATTCATCTGTCTGTTTCCATTTCTCCCTAGAGTCTCCCACCACTACCTTTGCCTCCAAAAGTGTTTAACATAATGGTAAACTTTGCAAGTTTATAGTCCAATAGACAGGGAACTGATGGAAGATTCTCTGAATCTAATAAAGTACAACAACAACAAAAGGATGGTCTTAGACAGGTGTTCACTACAATTTATTCAGGGAACTATAATGTATTCCCTCCTGTGCGTTCTCCATTTCTTTTCTTTTTTTTTTTTTTCTGTTAGTATATGTTGACATTGCTACATTATAAAGGGCATGCATTTGCGGGTGTGTGAATATGGACTGAAATAAGATGCTCAAGGTGTGGAAATTAGACATTGATTTGAGCCCCAGTTAAGACTTTTCCAAATATGTTTCTGGAATAAACATAGGTATAATGGAATAAACTTTGGTCACTGGCAACTATGTTGTAAAAGTTTTAATGGCTCTTATTAATATTGGAGCACTCTAGCTGTATCTAGCCTCACTTTTTTAGGTCTCCAGGCAAAATCCATATCATCCTTTTTAGAACTATGCAACAGGTATTATCAATATCATTTTAAAAAATGTTGAAGAGAAATCCGATTCCAAAAAAAAATAATTGTATTTAAACACAATGATGAGGAATCTACTTTAAATCAAAGAGGGTGTAGTCATATTCTGTTAAACTTCCTTACTACTTTCTGGACAAAGTTACCACCCCTCGGCTTCTATTATGCTTGAGTTCCTGCTTATGACTCCTCTTTCATCTAGAACAGTTTTTTGTTCCTTCCTCCATTTGATTGATGAAGGAACAGAGGTGCAGGAAGGAATAACTTTTCATCATTCATAGTAAGTGATGGACTCAGAAACGAAATCTAGTTAGCTCTAAAGAGCATGGTTTTCCCATGGAACACAGGGTCCCATGTGTTCACCTCAGCCAAGAACAGTCTTCCACTTCGACTTTTCCCTTTAAGCTTATTCCTACTCAAACTCCAAAAGTAAGCACCAGGTTACCTCTTCCAGGAAGCCTTACCTGGCTTCTCCAAGGTGCCCTCTTCTGCTTCTATAGATCCTGTGCTCACTTCTAGCCTAATATGTATTGGGTTGTGCTGTCTATTTATTTGCTATTGCCCCTTCCTTCTTTCCTTCCCTCTCTCCTTCCCTCCTTCCTTCCTTCCTTCCTCCCTTCCTTCTTTTCAAAACAACATAAATTTATTGTGTCAAATTCTGGAGGCTAGAAGTCTGAACTGTTCTCTCAAAGGCTCTAGGCTAGGATTCTTCCTTGCTTCCTCTGAGCTTCTGGTGTATGCCTGTGTTCCTAGGCTTGTAAATGCATCCCTCCAAGTGCTTCTTTTTTCTTCACATGTCTTCTCCCTGTGTTTCTCTGATAGATCTGTATTCAAAGCTGCTCTAATACTCTACAAATGATAACTATATCCCTTTTAGCAAACCATTTTACTATTTATATTCTTCTTGACAATCACCTACTCATGAGAAGATGAAAATTATGGACTAGAAACTCAGAATTGGAAATTCCAACTATATATCTAGTTCAGTGTCTCAACATGGGCCTTAGGAGAAAGATTCTCAAACCTGTTTTTTCAAGAACATCACTTTGTTGTGTTTTACGTGTTCCCACTTTGCCAGTTTTCCTACACTAGTCTGTCTTCCATACTGTCATTAGTGTGAGTATTCTAACATAGACTTACTTGTCCATGTGATTCTACTGCTTAAAAAATTCCAAGGCTCCTTAATTTTACATGAAACATTCCAACTGCTTAGCCTGACATGCAAAGTCCTTTTCTTACCTTCCAACTTTACCACATACATATTTTTTCATAACTGAATCACACCTGAACTATCCCAAATAACACTCCCAAAATAATGCTCCTCCTTGCCTTTGTGCACTTTTTCTTCCTCTGGGACCATCCCTGCCTCCTTATCTCTATGACAACCACTTCTCCTTCATTAAGACCCACCTGATGTGACCTAGGTCTCCACTTGCTCCCAAAACTGATAGTATCTTTCCTTCCTATATTGTCACAGTGCTCACTTTTAGTAACAACCCCAGTGTATCATGCTTTGCTTGTCTTTCTCCTTGAACATAAGCTTCTCTAGGAGGAATAGGTGTTTATTCATCTTTGTGTCTATAGAGAATAACAGAGGGTCTGCTATCTCAAGTCGCCAAAAGTCACTTGTTGAAGAAAATGGCCACTCTGGCAAATGTTATTATCACTTCATCAACATTATAAACTAGCAATTATTCAATGTCTACTGTGTGTCAGATACTAAATTAACAAATAGTTATAATGTTATAATTCTATCTTTAAGGAGTTCATAATCTGAAGCGGGCAAAAGCAAGGTCATAATTGTCTGCTTATATGCCTATCATGTATTAGATTATTTATTTATTTATTTATTTTAACTTCTTTATTGGAGGATAATTGCTTTACTATGGTGTGTTAGTTTCTGCTGTATGACAAAGTTAATCAGCTATACATATACATTAGGTTTTTAATCTGGTACTAAAGATATTTTTTATCAGATTCTCAGATTAGAAAGTAGAATTTCAGTGGAGTAAAATGCTCTACAAGTAAAACATAATAATAAAAATAATAGTAATGATATTCATAATGAAATGGGATTCAAACCCAGGAGCATAGAACTTTAAAGTATATGTTCCTCCCACTAGATCATGTTGCCTCTGAAGACATGTCTGGTCAAATAGATGGATGAGTTGATGAATAGAGAAGTGGATGGCTGGGCAAAGGGAAAGGTGTATGATTTGATAGACAATATAAACACATGTTTTATGAATTCAGAAGAGTGAAGACAATGAGCACTTACAGAGTTGAGGTAATGAGAAACAGTGTTTCAGAGAAAGAAGTTTATTAAAGAAGGTAGAACTGAATTAGGCAAAAAAAGAAGAAAAATGTACTATGCTTATGTAGCTGTAGAGATATAAGCAGAGCAATGTGTCTGAATTTTACCGTGCTTGAAATGTAGACCCATAGGCCAGTAGGTCTGATGAGAATCTTGGCACATATTCACCCAACCAACCTCCTCATTTTGAAAGATGGAAAAACTAAAACCCTAGAACTTGGAAGAGAGTGGTAATAAAGAGAGAAGCCACATGGAGAAGGCTTGTATTAGAAGGAAAAATAATTTGGACTTATTCTTGTAAAGAGGGACCCCATAAAGGGCTCTAAACACATTGTGACTGGGCTGATTTATACAAAGTGATATTTAAAGAAAATTAGCCTGGGTACCCAGTGTCCATGTCAGATCTAAGAGGGAAGACAAATATACCAGCTCCCACAAACATCAATGGAAAAACCCATGAGGTGTTGGAGTACCACTATGGAACAGGAGTCCATTCTTATATTTCTGTTAATAGAGCATGTCAGTTTCTTGCTTTATCATTTGACTTTGAAAGAAGGAGCTCTTTTACATGTTGATTCCCATCCAATCCTCATCAGTTAACATCAATTACAGACTTATGCAGCCTTTAGTGTCTGCTAACCAGATCATCCTTACCAACTAGCTCCTCTTCTATCTTCACTGTCTGATCCATCCTCTGGTTGCTTAGGCCAAAATTCTAGGAGTCTTTCTTACTTTGTTCATTTCCTCTACCAGATATACATGTTACAAATCCAAGTCATCAGCAGCTCTCTGGTCTCTACAAAGTAAATCCTGCATCTCTACACCTCTTTCCAGCTCCGCCACCACACCGTCATCCATCCATCACCATCTCTCTCCTGGAACATTGTAACACATCTGAACTGACTTCCCAGATTCTAGTCTTAACTCTCTTTTCCCTCACACCCCTCCATTCTATACACAGAAGTCAAAATAAGCTTTGTAAAGGTTTAAAGGTTATTTAAAGGTTATTAAAGCTTTTTAATAAAGCTTTTTAAAGCTGATGGCATTAATTTAAATGTTTTAATGACACTCTAATGCACTTAGAATAAAATCCAAATTCTTTCTCTAACGTCCTATATGAACTTATTTCATTCTACACCTGCCCTCATTCACTAAACTCCAGCTACTGTTGACCTACTTTGTGTTCCCCTAACGTGCCAAGTCCACGCCTGCCTTAGAGTCTTTACAGCTGCTTTTCTCTCCACGTGGAATGTTCCTCTTACAGATATTTGCCAGAAATGCCCTCCTTATTCATGGGCCAAATGTGACCCATGCAGTGATGCCTCATGTATCCATGTACCCCTACCTCAATACCTCCTTCTAAAAATGTTTTCCAAACTGTTAGTCATGATTGATTAGTACATCATGGAATCAGTATCAGAATTCAGTATCTGTTATTATTAACTGCAGCCTCTCTGTAATTCCAATTATAAGCATTTCACTCTCTGACTGCAATCTTCTCCTTTTCAGGTTCCCTTAATTTAATCCCTGGATTCCTACAATCCTTTTTCTTTTTTTTATTCTTAATTGAACTATCGTTGGTTTACAATGTTGTGTTAGTTTCAAGTGTACAGCAAAGTGTTTTATATATATATATATATATATATATATATATATATATATATATATATACATACATGTTCTTTTTCAGATTCTTTTACCTTATAGATTATTACAAGATATTAAGTATAATTCCCTGTGCTATAAGTAGGCCCTTGTTGTTTATCTATTTTATATAAACTAGTGTGTGTATGTTAATCCCAAACTCCTAATGTATCCCTCCTCCCCTTCCACTTTGGTAACCATAAAGTTGTTTTCTCTGTGAGTCTATATTTGTTTCATAGATTTCATTTATATAAGTATTTTAGATTCCACATATAAGTGACATCATATGATATTTGTCTTTCTCCATCTGACTTCACTTAGTATGATAATCTCTAGGTCTATCCACGTTGCTGCAAATGGCATTATTTCATTCTTTTTATGGCTAATAGTCCACTGTATATATGTACCATATATTCTTTATCCATTAATTTGTCAATGGACATTTAGGTTGCTTCCATGTCTTGGTTATTGGAAACAGTGTTGCAATGAAAATTGGGGCGCATGTATCTTTTCGAATTATACTTTTCTCCGGATATATGCTCAGGAGTGGAATTGCTTGATTATGTGGTAACAACAGAAAAAAATGGGCAGAAGATCTAAACAGACATTTCTCCAAATAAGAATACAGACGGCCAACAGGAACATGGAAAAATGTTCAACAATGCTAATAATTAGAGGAATGCAAATCAAAACTACAATGAGGTATCACATCACACCGGTCAGAATGGCCATCATTAAAAAGTCTACAAATAGTAATGCTGGAGATGGTATGGAGAGAAGGGGACCCTCCTACACAGTTGGTGGGAATGTAAATTGGTGCGACCACTGTGGAGAAGAGTATGGAGGTTCCTTAATAAAACTAAAAATAGAGCTACCGTATATTCCACAATCCTTAGTATAAGGATTAATCTCACCAAATACTCAGTATTCCTCAACACCTTCATGTTCCCTCTCCTCTCTTTACCCAACTCAAATTGCTGGTGCCTCACCATGACCCTCTTCTTGTATAAACTCTCAATTCCCTTAGCCCACTCATACTTTATTGAATGAAGATATTTGCTTGGCAAAACCACAGCTGCTAAAATCCAACCTTTACTGTACCTCTGCAAGGTTTAGCTGGCACAAAAAAATATAAACCCTGCAAATTGCTTATAAGTCACTTTAAATTATTCATGATCAACTTCAAGTGGGGCTTTCTTGTGTCCTCTCAACCTCGTTGTATTTCCTAAGTCCATTCACTGACTTAGATAACTACTTAATGGCTTTTCTTCTTTCCTCAGATCTCCAACTTACCTTCTCCTTCCCCCATCTCAGCTAATGACCTTGACTCCTGCTTCCCTAATAAAACTGAAGCAATCAGAGCAAAACTCCCAGACACTTCTGCCACCATATTTATTATCAGCTCAATTTCTGAGCCTGTATGGTTTTGCCTTCCTTTCTATTGACTTATATGAACTGTCCATGATTATCTAATGTCATCGTAGGCACTACTTATTCTTCTCACCTGTTTGAAGACATCACTCAAGCAATACTCCCTTTCTTTACAACTTTTCTTCCTCTCTATGTCATCATTCCCATTAGCATTTTTTTCCAGTTTCAGTAGAATAAAAGGAATCTTCTTCAACTTTCTTAATGTTAGCCATGGCCATATTTCTCTGCTCTCTTCTGGCTTATGATGCAACTCCTGAGGCATCATGTTATATTTTCTGAATCCTATTGCTCTTTTCCATTTGCTTTTAAACTGTTTCCAGTAAGATTTTACCCCAGGGTCTCCATCAAAACTTCTATTGCCAAATCATCAATGACTTTCATGTTGCTAAATCAAATTTTCTGTTCATAAACTCCAATTTATTCTCACCAGCCTTGTACCCAATCACTCTCTTCTCTTTTATAAAATTTTCAACTGCCTTTGAGAATATTACTCTCTCCTAATTGTCTTCCCACTTCACTGGCCCCTCCTTTTCCCTCATTTCTGAGTCCACTATTTCTCCTTGTCCTCTTAATGTTACAGTCCCAGGGCTCAGCCTGTGGACTTCTCTATCAACACTCACTACCTTGACAATCTCATCCAGTGTTATGGCTCCAAATACCATCTTTGTCGTTTCTTACGGCTACTGTAGCACATTGCTCTGGATGCTAGAAGTTTGAAATCAAAGTCTCAGCAGGTCCATATTTCTGCCATATGCTCTAGGGGATAATCTTTCCTTGTCTCCTCCTACTTTCTGGTAGCTCTTGGCAATCCTTGGTGTTCCTTGGCTTGCAGGTGCATCATTCCAATCTCTGCCTCTATTGTTATGTTACATGGCCTTCATCCCTCTGTGTGTCTCTATGTGTCTCTGAGTCCCTGTATCCTTATCTCCCTCTTCTTATAAGGACACCAGCGATTGGATTCAGGGTACACTCTAATCCAGCATGACTTCACCTTAACTAGTTAAATCTATTAAGACTCATTTTCCAAATAAGTTCACATTCTGAGGTTCTGGGTGGACATCAGTTATGGGGGGACACAGCTGAACCCGGTATAATATCTAAATGCAGACCAATATCCAAATTTATATCTCCAGCCTGGTCTTCTACCCTCAACTCCAGACTCCTCTATTTAATTATCTCTCTTCTTGGTTGGCTAATAGGCACCTCAAACTTAATATGCCCGGGACTGAACTCATGACCTCTTTCAAACCCATTCTTTCAATGACTCTTCCCAACTTAAGCACCGACAATCCTATACATACAGGTACTCATCCAAACAATCTTGGATTCCTCTCTGGTGTCTTTTTCTCATACCTTATGTCCAATAGGGTATGACATAGTTTGGTCCCCCACCCTTCAAAATATATCCTGAGTCTCACCACTTCTTTGACTCCCCACCAATTCCACTATTACCAATCAACTCAACCAGTTAACCAACATTTCTAACCCAGACTGTTTCAATAGCCTCCTAACTACTTTTCTTCTATTCTAACCCCTTGTAGTCTATTCTCCCCAGAGCATCTCAAGCAATCCTGTTAATGCATAAAGAAGACCAACCACTCCTCTGCTCAAAGTCCTCCAGTGGGTCTCCATCTTTCCCAGTGTAGAAGGCAACATCTTTGATTTTCTTTATTAAAATATAGTTAATTTACAATGTTGCATTAATTTCAGGTATACAGCAAAGTGATTCATATACATATATATATATATATATATATGTATATAAATTTAATTCTTTTAAAGATTCTTTTCCACTATATATCACAAGGTATTGAACACTGAATGTAGTTCCCTGTGCTACACAGTAGGTCTTTGTTGTTTATCAATTTTATATAGAGTAGTGTATGTATGTTAATCCCTAACTCACAATTTATCCCTCCCTGCCCTTTCCTTTTTTTTTTTTTTTTTTTAGTAACCATAAGTTTGTTTTCTATGTCTGTGAGTCTATTTCTGTTTTAATAAGAAAAAGAGTAAATAAGTTCATTTGTATCTTTTTTTGTACATATAAGTGATATTATATGGTGTTTGTCTTTCTTTGTCTGGCTTACTTCATTTAGTATGATAATCTCTAGGTCCATCCATGTTTCTGCAAATGGCATTGTTTCAGTCTTTTTGGTGGCTGAGTAATATTCCATTGTATATATGTACCACATCTTCTTTATCCATTCATCTGTCAATGGACACTTAGGTTGCTTCCATGCCTTGGCTATTGTAAATGGTGCTGCTATGAACATTGGGGTGCATGTATTTTTTCAAAATTAGAATTTTTTTCTTTTCCAGATATATGTCCAGGTAGAAGGCAGTATCTTTGTTGTGATTATAAGGTCCTAAAGTCTTCATTACCTCTCTCTCTTCACCATCTACTACATTGCCCCTCATCTCTGGGGCTCAGCCACAATGCTTTCCTTACCAGTTCCCAGAGAACAAGCACATCTCTGTTTCAGACTTTGCATTTCCTGTTCTCTGTCTGGAATGCTCTTCTCTGGGTACTCACAAGGCTCCTCCACCTCATCCCTGACTCCTTCATGACTTTGCTCAAATATCACTGGTTTCAAGAGTTCTTCTCTGATGACCATGTTAAAAACTGCAAGATCCCCACCTCACTCATACTATCTCTGATTCCTTTACCCTGCGCTTTTTTTTTTCCCAATACAGCTTATCATTTTGTAACATTTTACTTCTTGTTATATTTATGACTTACTGTCTATCTCCCTCCATTAGAATGTAGAGATTTAATAAAATAGAAGAATCTAGAACAGAAAACATAAATATGAGCCAACATATGTAGGGAAAACATTGTTTCAGACCTACAAACCCATGCTGAGTCACTATGTAAAAACATTTCTTACTGTATATTTTGGCCAGACATTGTCAAAAAGGCCTGGCCTTTCAAATAGCTATTTCTATAGTATTTATCACCAATCTACTCATTTATTAATTTGTACATTTTCAACTTGTTCAGTGATTTTCATCCCCCATTTAAATTGAAAGCTCCATGGTAACAGAACTTTACCTGTAGTTTTCCCTGGGAGATTCTCAGTGTCAAGAAAAATGCTTAGCATTTAATTGGGTGGAAGGGGTTCAATAAATATTTATTGAATTTTTTAATAAAATGAATGAATGAATAGGTATTTTCAGTGATATATGAAATATATTCCCTTTATCTCATCCATGCTTAAACATATATAATGCAAGCAATTATTTAAGGGTTGATAAAAATAATTTTAATAATTATCATTGCTATAGCTATAAATATTAGCTATTGTTACTGTTATAATCAGTATTATTAAAATATCATTTATTGCCCATTTTGTTCTAGGGATTGTCTTAAATGCTTTTCTCATATTTCAACTGTAGACCTCAAAAATATGTCATACACATTATTATTTTATGCTAATTGTACATATGAGGACAATTTAGTTTGCTTAACTTGGATGGACATTTAAATCTCAGCCATTTCACACAGACCTTTCTTCTAATCTGATTGTGATCTGCATTTCCCATAACCTCACAAGCATGGAAGGGTATCATCCACACTCTGCATCTCTTCCTTACACCCACCATATGAAGATAAAGCATCTAATATAACCCATTTAGATGAAGGCATATGTCTGTATGCTAATCCCGCTTAGTTAGACTTCACAGAGAAAACATAAAAAAACAATTTGTGGCCATTCTGAAGCCAAACTCAGTAGTCCAGAGCTTGTTCTCATAACACCACATGCACAATTGGATGCTAAATTTCATGAGATGTCTCCCAAAAAAAACCAAAAAACAAAACAAAACAAAAAAAAACCCATATTTTTAAGATTCTTTGAAAGAAAGAAAGTTTACACTTAAAAGAATTGCACATTCCATGGAAGATAAAGTCCATTTTCATGGCAAAGTTAAACATTATGTTTATTCTCCCGAGTTTCTATCTTTGGCAAGGTGAGGACAGATTAGAACCGAAAAGTATCAGTTACCCTAAAGAAAATATTCTCAGCTCTTTGAGAATTTCTCATGAGTCAGCAACTGCAATGCGCTGGGCATTCTCAGATCCACTCAGCTCTGATGGTTTTCTGGGGCTCGATTCATTTCTTATTCAAAAACAACCTTGAAAACTCTCAGAGGAAGTTATAAACAGGTACGAAATCTTCCAGTCTATTTGGTGATGGGTTGTGGTTTACTTCATACAGCCTTATTCTAAGAACTTTCATAAGCAACAATTATCTTCTTCTATTTTAGGCTTTCTGTTTTCGTTTGCACAAAATATTTCACAATCTCTTACCTTTAATTGAAAAGTCATTTGCATAGAAAAAGAGTCCCATTACTGGGAATAAATGCAGAACAACTATCCCTCGTCCATGGCATTCTGTCCAGATCCACTGGTTCCCTATTACCTGCATCATGTAATGTCAGCCTTTTTTCAACAAAAGGAAAATACATAAAATTCTGAAATTAGGAGTTTAATTTTGTATTTCTCAGTTGATATGTATGAATGAAACCAAACAAGTTCCTCTGGTTCAGGCTTGTCCTCTGAATTTAGTTTTTACAGCATGTATAAAACGCACAGACCACAAAACTCCATAGGAGACACTGGCCAATGCTTTATGTGTTTGGAGATTTCATCACGTTACTAAAGATCTGTTTTCCTTTCTTCTGAGACCCAATTAGAGTTTACTTCCATTTAAAAACTCTCTCCTCTTATTTGTGTATGATTTATGGGGTTTGAAGGCCATAGTCATTAGAACTCAACATGGTAATTAGTCTTTAAAGTATTTGGGATGAGGAGGCTTTGTAAATTTTGTTTCCTTTTTATGATCCAATTGCTTTTAGAAGCTTTTGATCATGGCACTTACAATTTTACAATATTTGGAACTAAGGTTAGTTGTATGTGTTTTAGACTTTTTTTTAAAGTTTTTGAGGACCACAGATCCTGATGATATAAAGTGATGCCAATTTACAGAAATATTGTGTCACGATTTGTGATTTGTTACCTAGTTGGTGACAGTGTCACTAAGGGCCACTACTTCCCTGTATCAAGGAGCTTCTGCTCATTTCTTTACATATCCTGGGGACCAGTGAAGAGCTCGCCAGAGCAGACCCTCCATTGACACATGGTGGATAAAGATCCAAGCCCCTTGATGGGCCAGGAATGGTGATATTAACACTGACCCAGAGAAGAAAGACTCAGCCTTTCTCCCAAGACATGCACAGCCATTGGTGCAACCCAGAACAATAAAGCCATTACAATACAGGGGAGAGAAATGCTGTGAAAGGATATGCATATGACATAAAACTAGAAAAATCACAGGAGGCTCACCTGGGGTGTTAAACCCTGAATTGGAGTCCTGAAGAACACATAAAAGTTAGGTACGTGGATGAGAGGAAAATAGTGGGGTTTTCTAGAGGAAATAGTATGTCGAAGGGAGGGAGATGGACCAGAGGATGCACTGCATGTCTGGGGTTGGGTGGAAGGTAGGTGTGCCTGTGGAGAATAAATAGAAAGCAATACTTGATACAAATTTGGGATGTGAAACATAATCGTGTTTTTTAAGGAAACCATCACTTCTGTCAAGCCATGATGTTTTCCAACACATCATTTTTCTTTTTCCAAATGTTACTTATGAAGTTAATCCCAACAAGGACCTACTATATAGCACCAGGAAGTATACTCAATATTTTGTAATAACCTATATGGGAAAGGAATCTGAAAAAGAATATATATATAAATATAAATAAATAAATAAATAAATATATATATATATATATATATATATATATATATATATATATGAATGAATCACTTTGCTGTATACCTGAGACTAACACACATTGTAAATCAGCTCTATTTCAATTTAAAAAATAACAGTTCATTTCAAAGGTTCTGTTCTGGATGAGTACTCAAATACATTTTCTAAGGCTGTCATTCCAGGCAGTAGAGTGGGTGATGATTTGACCCACAGCATAAACGCATCCCTACAAGAAGCGGAGCCATACTGCTTTCAATAATCAGGTCTGAAAGTTACGCTCAGCATCTAACACCTTGTGCGTCACTTAACAGAAGTGGTGAGGAAGCAACACTCAAAAAAAAAAAAAAAAAGGTTGAACATAGAATAATGTTGCTGTTGTGGTGCTGGTTGTTGTTGTTTTTAAGTTTATAAGAAATGAAAGGTACAGCATGGTCAGAAGCTACCCACACTCCTGAGCCTTTGTGTTTTCCTAATGTCTGTCAGTCCTGTGCAGGCTGCCAAGTGTAAGGATTGCCAAGCAGTTAGTGCTGGCTTCAGGCATTTCCATAAATTAAAATATAAATGTTGGTCAATTAGAGATGATTTCTTAAGCATTTTATAAAATCATTAACAAAGAGTGTAACTAGCTCATGAATAACTTCAGGCACTTTTCACAACGCAAATTCATCAAGACATAACCATAGAACCCTGTTTCATGGCACAGAAACAAACAGGTGAAGGTTTATCTTGAGTGGAGGGGTTCCTCCAAGTCCGGCTGGTAGAGTCCCACCTGTTCCTAAGTGAGGGTCCTGTCTGGGATGTTGTCCCCTTCTGATCCCTTATTCTGAGTCCAACATTAGCCTTAGAAATGGAAATGTTGATTTGCATCTGAAAGATACACTCAGAGAAGAGGGTGGAAATGAGGTTTATCCTATACAGTGCCTATCCAGTGCCAAGCCTTGCACAAGTTCTTATGTATTTATTCACCACATTTCACTGGATGAAGAAGTAGGGTGGTATTTGGGGATGTCCCAGGATGCAGGCTCATGGAGTCTGTTTCTGGGCCCTCCCCAAGACTTGTTCCAAGAGTCCTCTCCCCATCCATAAGAGGAACCTACCATTTCCCTGGGTCAGAGTTCATGCCATGACAACTTATAATAGTTATTATTTTCTGCTATAAATGCATCCAAACAAACAAAAAGAAGCTCAAAGAAGTTGAAAATCTACCTGAAGTCTCCAGGCCTAAACTACGTCCTCTAATCAACACCCTGGTTTCAGGGTAGATAGGAAGCTGTCAGGGAAGGGTCTTTGCTTACTGATCTAAAATAAAACAGAGAAAAGAGACCATAGCAGCAGCCCAGACACTTTTTATTTTTCTCCTCAATCCTTCTTTCCTTCCTGAACATGTGGTACAGTAGGATTCAAATAATAATAAGGAATAATATGTTCCCCCACCCCAGACAACATACTAACACACACACACTCTCTCTCCCAGTCGTGCACTTGGACACATACAGCATGCCCTTGCCTAACTATCCAGTTTAATCTCTCAAAAAAGATTTAAACATTCCACATGCACTTAAGAGAAATGACAAGCAACCTTGTTCTCTACTGAGATGGAGAATGTCATGTAGTATGCCTACAGGAAAAACAAGGGCAAATGCTAATGATGGTCCTGGTGGGTGGGCAGAGGCCATGTGATTAATACTCCATATTTTACAGATGAGAAAAAACTGGGCTCAGAAACCATGAGTGATGCAATGGAAATGAGCTGTGATGTGATGAGGTCATCCACCAGTCAGTCCCCGTGGGCTTATGGAGCATCTACTATGTGCCTTCCTTTCGCTGGTGCTCCCAGTGAGGATGGAAAGTAAACCCACATCTAACAACAAAACCAATGTCATGACCCAGAGGAAATGTCCTGGACTCTGTGGGAGCATATAACAGGTAGAAATGGGCCTAGCTTATTGAAGGAGATCCCCCCACCCCAATATTCTCCAATGCCTGAGTCAGTGCATGGTCTTCACACTGACCATCTTTTCTCTAGCATTCTCCTATGTATCAACAAATGTTCCTTCCTTCACTATGTCTGTGACAGTGCTACCTCACTGTGACCAAACCTCCCTGCCTATCAACATGATACAGTCCAATGCTTTGTGTGTATTCTCCAATTTGATCTCAACTTTCTACTGGCCATATCTCCACAAAGCCTCTCCCAGTATCCTATACACTAGCCAAAAGAGGTTCATATTACGGTAAGCTTTAGTATATTTCTTCCACTGTTTCTCATATATAAGGAGTGCTACCTGAATACCTGCCAAATGAAAGAATGAATGCCCTTCTGAAAACCTGTGGATAGAAGGTAAACTAGTGTGACATTTTCACAATGTCAAATGCATTTGTTCACTTATGGATAAGTTGAAATAGAGACAAGTATGCATTTTTTGAAGGAAGAGTACAATGTAACTGCATTTGAGTTTCCCCACTATCTAGCAAAGATTTCGGGAGCATCCCAGCCACACCTCATCATGGGCAATACATTCTAGTTTTGGGGAAAGGGATCAGAACAAGAAGATTA
Organism: Hyperoodon ampullatus; assembly: GCF_949752795.1. Lineage (NCBI taxonomy): Eukaryota > Metazoa > Chordata > Mammalia > Artiodactyla > Ziphiidae > Hyperoodon > Hyperoodon ampullatus. The sequence goes on from NC_136921.1 coordinate 104,115,233, forward strand.
CTGACAGGAAGTTCAGTCCCCTGTGTAAAACTGGGCTGGGTTGTTTGCTAGAGGGCCTTGTACACTGTGCTACTGAGTTTGGGTTCATACTTCAGGGGTCAAGGAGTCAGTGAAGGTAAAACTGAGCAGGACCCTGTGAGGCTCCCGGGTGCAAATCCTTTCTGTGTCCTCCAAGATTTTCCCTGCATTCCAAAGGGCAGATTCAATTGGTTGCTCATGAGGGAAGGAGGGGATGTGAAACAAGGGAGGAGCAGCCAAGAAACAATAGTGCAGCCTTGGGGCAGGTTCCTGGTCCCTCCTCAAGTAATATACATAACAATATATCTCTGAGTTCTTCTGGAGGAACTAAGCACCGCCCCCCCAAGTGGAGGATGGTAACTTCAGGCAGAGCACAAGATTCCTGGAGCACCATCCTGTTACCTCACTACCAGCCAATCAGAAGAAAGTCACATCCTGCAGCCCTCACTCCAAATTTTGCCTATTAAAAACCCCTTAGCTCAAACTGTTGGGGAGTTTTGGATTTTTGAGCACAAGCAACCCCTTCTCCTTGCTTGGTCCTGCAATAAACCTTTATCTGATCCAAACTCTGACATTTTGGTTTATTAGGCCTCACTGTGCATCAGGTACACAAACTTTTTTCAGTAACAAAGGCACAAATAGAGATAGTATTTTAAGATATATTTTAGAAAAACCACAAAGAAAATCCCCAGGCCACAGTGAAGGGAGTGTCCAGGGATGGTGAGGGTTGGGAAGTGGGCAAACCATCTAAACAGCTCTAGGCACATTTAAGGCAAGATTGGATAGAGGATAGAAAAGATAATTTTGAGACAGAAATAGACAGCAAGACAACAAGACCAAAGGGATTTGGTGGTAGGCTGGATGTATCAATGCAAAGAGGAGAGCCATGATCCCAGGATTCCGGGTCTGGGGTGATCTGAGCCCAGCTGACTATCTTACCCCCTCTCACACACACCCCCATCTCTGTGGTCAGCTAGACCATCCTTCAGTACCTCCATGTACCACCCTCCCTCCTGAGAGAACTTCTGCAAAAAGTGCCATGTCCTCTACTGAAATCAAGCCCACCCAATAAGCCAGCCCTGCCCACCCTTCATTTATCAGCACAAATGTTCAAATGGAGCAGGACCCTGTGGGGGGTCCGGGGCATGGAAACCTTTCTGTGACCTGTTTCTTATTTGTAGAGAACAGACTCCAGCCTCCATGAGATTCCCTGAGTTCAAAAGGGCAGGTTCAAACAGTTGCTAATCAGGGAAGGGAGGGGATGTAGAGACAAGGGAGGAGGAGGCAAGAAACCACCTGAGGGTAGATTAAAGGAACCAGAGAAGCTCATCAAGGTGAGGAGACCACCTGAGATGATATTAAAGGAGTGAAGGCCAGCACACACCCTGATCCTTATCAGCAACCTGGACCTTGAACTATTGCTATAAAACTCCTCACCAAAACCTCCTGCATTGGGACACACAGTTTTTGAGGACAGGAGCCAGCTGTGCCCTTCTTTGCCTGGCAAAGCAATAAAGCTATTCTTTTCTACTTCACCCAAAACTCTGTCTCGAAGACGTGATTTGGCACTGGTGCACAGAGGCTGAGCTTTTGTCATCAATGCCTCTCCCTCAGCGAAGACCTCTCTGTGTCCCCTCACCCCAGTTTTGATATGAGCTCTCATAGTATCCTGTCTTTCCTCACATGAAACTTTTCAGTGTGTAACTATATTTCTATTCCTGTGGATACTTTCTTAATATTTGACTCTTTCCACAGAAGGCAAGTACTGGGAGGGCAGAGATCTTGTCTGTTTCACTCATCTCTGTGTCTCCAGTGTTTACAAAGCCATCTGGAATAAGAAAATTGAAATTGTATCAAGTATTTTTCCGACCACAATGTTATGAGATTAGATATCAATTACAGGAAAAGATCTGTAAAAAATAAAAACACGTGGAGGCTAAACAATACACTACTTAATAACGAAGTGATGACTGAAGAAATCAAAGAGGAAATAAAAAATTACCTAGAAACAAATGACAATGGAGACACGATGACCCAAAACCTATGGGATGCAGCAAAAGCAGTTCTAAGAGGGAAGTTTAAAGAAATACTATCCTACCTCAAGAAATAGGAAACATCTCAAATAAACAACCTAACCTTGCACCTAAAGCAATTAGAGAAAGAAGAACAAAAACACCCCAAAGTTAACAGAAGGAAAGAAATCATAAAAATCAGACCAGAAATAAATGAAAAAGAAATGAAGGAAACGATAGCAAAGATCAAAAAAACTAAAAGCTGGTTCATTGAGAAGATAAACAAAATTGATAAACCATTAGCCAGACTCATCAAGAAAAAAAGGGAGAAGACTCAAATCAATAGAATTAGAAATGAAAAAGGAGAAGTAACAACTGACACTGCAGAAATATGAAAGATCATGAGAGATTACTACAAGCAACTCTATGCCAATAAAATGGACAACCTGGAAGAAATGGACAAATTCATAGAAATGCACAACCTGCCAAGACTGAATCAGAAAGAAATAGAAAATATGAATAGACCAATCACAAGCACTGAAATTGAAACTGTGATAAAAAATCTTCCAACAAACAAAAGCCCAGAACCAGATGGCTTCACAGGCAAATTCTATCACACATTTAGAGAAGAGCTAACACTTATACTTCTCAAACTCTTCCAAAATATAGCAGAGGGAGGGACACTCCCAAACTCATTCTATGAGGCCACCATCACCTTGATACCAAAACCAGACAAGGATGTCACAAAGAAAGAAAACTACAGGCCAACATCACTGATGAACATAGATGCAAAAATCCTCAACAAAATACTAGCAAACAGGATCCAACAGCACATTAAAAGGATCATACACCGTGATCATGTGGGGTTTATTCCAGGAATGCAAGGATTCTTCAATATATGCAAATCAATCAACGTGATACACCATATTAACAAATTGAAGGAGAAAAACCACATGATCATCTCAATAGATGCAGAGAAAGCTTTTGACAAAATTCAACACCCATTTATTATAAAAACTCTGCAGAAAGTAGGCATAGAGGGAACTTTCCTCAACATAATAAAGGCCATATATGACAAACCCACAGCCAGCATCGTCCTCAATGGTGAAAAACTGAAAGCATTTCCATTAAGATCAGGAACAAGACAAGGTTGCCCACTCTCACCACTCTTATTCAACATAGTTTTGGAAGATTTATCCACAGCAATCAGAGAAGAAAAGGAAGTAAAAGGAATCCAAATTGGAAAAGAAGAAGTAAAGCTGTCACTGTTTGCAGATGACATGATACTATACATAGAGAATCCTAAAGATGCTACCAGAAAACTACTGGAGCTAATCAATGAATTTGGTAAAGTAGCAGGATACAAAATTAATGCACAGAAATCTCTGGTATTCTTGTACACTAATGATGAAAAATCTGAAAGTGAAATCAAGAAAGCACTCCGATTTACCATTGCAAAGAAAAGAATAAAATATCTAGGAATAAACCTACCTAAGGAGACAAAAGACCTGTATGCAAAAAATTATAAGACACTGATGAAAGAAATTAAAGATGATACAAATAGATGGAGAGATGTACCATGTTCTTGGATTGGAAGAATCAACATTGTGAAAATGACTCTACTACCCAAAGCAATCTACAGATTCAATGCAATCCCTATCAAACTACCACTGGCATTTTTCACAGAACTATAACAAAATATTTCACAATTTGTATGGAAACACAAAAGACCCCGAATAGCCAAAGCAATCTTGAGAACGAAAAACGGAGATGGAGGAATCAAGCTCCCTGACTTCAGACTATACTACAAAGCTACAGTAATCAAGACAGTATGGTACTGGCACAAAAACAGAAAGATAGATCAATGGAACAGGATAGAAAGCCCAGAGATAAACCCATGCACATATGGTCACCTTATTTTTGATAAAGGAGGCAGGAATGTACAGTGGAGAAAGGACAGCCTCTTCAATAAGTGGTGCTGGGAAAACTGGACAGGGACATGTAAAAGTATGAGATTAGATCACTCCCTAACACCATACACAAAAATAAGCTCAAAATGGATTAAAGACCTAAATGTAAGGCCACAAACTCTTAGAGGAAAACATAGGCAGAACATTCTATGACATAAATCACAGCAAGATCCTTTTGGACCCACCTCCTAGAGAAATGGAAATAAAATAAAAAATAAGCAAATGGGACCTAATGAAACTTCAAATATTTTGCACAGCAAAGGAAACCATAAACAAGACCAAAAGACAACCCTCAGAATGGGAGAAAATATTTGTAAATGAAGCAACTGACAAAGGATTAATCTCCAAAATATACAAACAGCTCATGCAGCTCAATATCAAAAAAAAAAAAAAAAACCAACCCAATCCAAAAATGGGCAGAAACCTAAATAGACATTTCTCCAAAGAAGATATACATACTGCCAACAAACACATGAAAGAATGCTCAACATCATTAATCATTAGAGAAATGCAAATCAAAACTACAATGAGATATCATCTCACACCAGTCAGAATGGCCATCATCAAAAAATCTAGAAACAATAAATCCTGGAGAGGGTGTGGAGAAAAGGGAACAGTCTTACACTGCTGGTGGGAATGTGAATTCGTACAGCCATAATGGAGAACAGTATGGAGGTTCCTTAAAAAACTACAAAGAGAACTACCATATGACCCAGCAATCCCACTACTGGGCATATACCCTGAGAAAACCATAATTCAAAAACAGTCATGTACCAAAATATTCATTGCACCTCTATTTACAATAGCATGCAGATGGAAACAACCTAAGTGTCCATCATTGGATGAATGGAAAAAGAAGATGTGGCACATATATATGAAATGGAATATTACTCAGCCATAAAAAGAAACGAAATTGAGCTGTTTGTAATGAGGTGGGTGGACCTAGAGTCTGTCATAGAGAGGGTAGTAATTCAGAAAGAGAAAGACAAATACCATATGCTAATACATATGTATGGAAATCAAGAAAAAAATATATCATGAAGAACCTAGTGGTAAGACAGTAATAAAGACACAGACCTACTAGAGCATGGACTTGAGGATATGGGGAGGGCGAAGGGTAAGCTGTGACAAAGCAAGAGAGTGGCATGGACATATATATACTACCAAAAGTAAAATAGATAGCTAGTGGGAAGCAGCTGCATAACACAGAGAGATCAGCTCAGTGCTTTGTGACCACCTAGAGGGTGGGATAGGGAGGGTGCGAGTGAGGGAGATGCAAGAGGGAAGAGATATGGGAACATATGTATATGTATAACTGATTCACTTTGTTATAAAGCAGAAACTAACACACCATTGTAAAGCAATTATACTCCAATGTATATGTAAAAATAAATAAATAAATAAATAAATAAATAAATAAACAAATAAAGTGAGTCTCTTAAAGGCAAAAACAAAACAAAACAAAACAAAAAGCCATCTGGCAGACAGTAGTTAATAGACTGTTCCCTAATGAGGAAATGAAGGAATTAATCAATAGCTTTCAATAACACAGGCAGTATAGGAAGAAAAAAGAGAAGTTTTAAAATGGGGCAAAAATAGATTTTAACTATTAAATGGTAGGCAGGATATTAAAGTTATAATAAAAATATAAAATTAAATTTGGCAAACAAACAGCAAGAAATGTGAGGACTGGACTTTTGGAGAGAAAGGGAGGCTGGGGATGAAGAAATATGAGCCATTGACAGAGAGATTTTGAATCCCACAAGCCTTTCAGAGTCAGTCAGCCATGCGGAAGAAGCCGTTGCTTTATTTTTTATTTTTTAAATGTTACTGAAGTATAGTTGATTTAAAATGTGTTAGTTTCTGCTGTACAGCAAAGTGAGTCAGATAGATATATATATATTTATATATGTATATTCTTTTTCATATTCTTTTCCATTACAGTTTATCACAGGATATTGAATGTATTTCCCTGTGCTACACAGTAGGACCTTTTTGTTTATACATTCTATAGATATACATAATAGTTTGTATCTGCTAACCTCAAACTCGCAATCCATCCCTCCCCCACCTCTCCCCCTTGGCAACCACAAGTCTGCTCTCTATGCCTGTGAGCCTGTTTCTGTTTTGTAGATAAGTTCATCTGTGTCATATTTTAGATTCCACATGTCATATGGTATCATATGTATTTGTTTTTCTCTTTCTGACTTACTTCGTTTAGTATGATAACCTCTAGGTACATCCATGTTGCTGCAAATGGCATTATTTCATTCTTTCTTATGGCTGAGTAATATTTCATTATACCTAGATATACCACATCTTCTTATCCCCTCGTCTGTCAATGGACATTTAGGTTGTTTCCATGTCTTGGCTATTTTAAATTGTGCTGCTGTGAACATAGGGGTGCATGTAACTTTTTTCAAATTATAGTTTTGTCTGGGTATATGCCCAGGAGTGGGATTGTTGGATCATACGGCAACTCTATTTTTAATTTTTTGAGGAACCTCCATACTGTTTTCCATAGTGCCTGCACCAATTTACATTCCCACCAACAGTGTAGGAGGGTTCCCTTTTCTCCACACCCTCTCCAACATTTATTAGTTGTAGACTTTTAATGATGGCCATTTTGACTGGTGTGAGCTGGTGCATCATTGTGGTTTTGATTTGCATTTCTATAATAATTAGCGATGTTGAGCATCTTTTCTTGTGCCTGTTGAATAAGACCTTGCTTTATAGTCATTTAGAAATGCTGCCTTCAGGTCAGTTCTTTAGCTCCCCGGGTCAAAGACTGGTTATAATGTACGAGAATGACAACCATGTTCTTTCATAAGATACCCCATAATCTTTCCAATGACAGAATCACTGTAGAGTTCCATGACATGGTGACCAAGCTCAAATCTTGACCCTGTGTGCCTGTCAACATATTGTCTGAGAGGCAGGACAGAGCAGTAGGTATGATTAACTAGTCTACTTGGGTCAGATTCCAATACCTGTACATGGTACCAGGGAGGCCCTGGGCAAATCAAATGGCATAATGGTACTTCCATCCCGTGTGTGCAGAATGGTTATAATTATAGTATGTACTTCATGAAATTGACTGAAATTATATAAAGTACTTTAAGAATATATGGCATAACATTCATGAATGTTAACTACTATCATGATTGTTATTTTGATTATTATTTCATCTCTCTGAAGCTACATTTGCAGGAATAACATAAGGAAACAGGATAAAGAGTCATCATCATCATCATCATCATCATTATCATCACAAGTTGGCTTGGGCTTGATCCTTTGTGTCATCATTTTTATTGTTAAAATGATTCTGCAACAAGCATTGTTAAGGCAGTGACATATTTAGAGCTCCATTTACACGAAGGGAAATTAGAAAGAAACAAATGTGGCTGAACACTGAAACAGCCCCTTGGAGAGCTGGTCTCTCTCCCAACTGAGACCAATTGAATGTGTACAGTCTGCTAGGTAGTCAGGAACCTAGAAGAATTTTGAAAGACCTAATCCTCATCTCAAGTTCAAATTTCTGCCTACTGAAAGGGAAATTTTAGAACAGATGATTTCCTGGGAGAAACAGGTTTATATAGAAAATAACCAGTGGTTCTTATTTATTTACTGTTTTGTAGACAAAATTGTATCTAAAATATCACATTTGCTAGATACTAATTCAATTGAAGGTGAATTATGCACTAAGCCAAAAAATGGCCCAAATAATTCTTCTAATGCTTTCTCTGGATGAGAGACTAAATATAGAGCAAACTGTGAAACAAATAGGTCTATCCCATCTGCATATGTTTCATCCAAATAGCCCACTTTGCTAGGAAAAGAAATGAGTTATTTTAGCCAAAGATGAGATATAGTCACTAAGGTGCTTCAAAGCCAATAATTAACTCAGGGTTGTAAAATTGTACTCCATGCTTTGTCCACGCTCTCTCCCCTCATTTTTATTGTTAATTAATGAAAATTTCTGATAGTCCAAACTTAGTATAAAACCATAATTTTCCTTCCCAAAGCCACTACAGCAACTTAATGTCATCTATCTGGTTTTTGAAACCCAGTTACAATGTAATTTTCTCACAGATTCAAATTCCACTTGGGTAAAACTGAGCCAGCTAATGATCCACAATTTCTTCTTACATAAGATTAGAGGTGGTTATTCCTGCCCTTGGATTGCAAGGGTTTCACTCCTGCTGGGGTTAGCAGAGGTAAGCTTTTATATATAGAATGGATAAACAACAAGGTCCTACTGTATAGAGGAGAGAACTATATTGTTTCCTGTGATAAATGATAATGGAAAAGAATATTTTTAAAAATGTACATATATATATATATATATATATATATATATATATATACACACACGCACAACTGATTCGCTTTCCTGTACAGCAATAAACTTAAATCGTTAGGGTAAGTGTCTTGGAAATCAAAGGCATTACTTACTGTTTGCAATTCTTATTTGCAAAAGTGCTTTGAGCTCCCTGGGGAAAGCTGGAATACAAACCTTAGGTACGTGTGTAATTAACAGCTCTTTAGTAGGGATTATGGCCTCTCCGAGTGAGACTATATTTATACACTGACATTCAGAAAAGATAAACAATTTCAAAACAACTCAAGGCGTATTCCCTGAATGTAGGGAAAATTCATTTGTAGAATGCTCATGAATGTGGATGGGAGCTATCACACACACAGCACATTTCAATCAGCTCTCAACCCAGGAGATGGTCCCATGGGACATGACTCCACTAGCCTTGCTGGAGAACTGGCAGGAAGGAGCAGTAATAGTCTGTAAGAGTACATGTGCCAAGAATCCTCTCCCAAAGAATCATAAACCAAAACAAAACCAATCACTCTTTCCAATTCTTCCTTCTATTAGCAATCCACAAAATGGACCTGTGTGATCGACCTGAAAGTACAGATACAATAAATGCCATTTAGATTATCATAGTAAGCCAAGTAAGTCAGGCAAAGACAAATACCATACGATATCACTTATATGTGGAATCTAAAATAAGACACAAATGAACAAATCTATGAAACAGAAACAGATTCACAGACATAGAGAACAGACTTGTGGTTGCCAAGGTAGAGGGTGTTGGGGAGGGTTGGATTGGGAGTTTGGGATTAGCAGATGCAAACTATTATATAGAGAATGGATTAAACAACAAGGTCCTACAGTATAGCACAGGGAACTATATTCAGTAACCTGTGATAAACCATAATGGAAAAGAAAAAAATGGTTGTATACATACGTATAACTGAATCACTTTTCTGTATAGCAGAAATTAACACAACACTGTAAATCAAATATACTTCAATAAAATTAAAAAACAATTTCCTACAAGGGGTGAGGTAACTGTGGCAGAAATAATTTCATTTTAGAGGCCACTTGTATTTTTATTTTATTTTATTTATTTTTTTTACATCTTTATTGGTGTATAATTGTTTTACAATGGTGTGTTATTTTCTGCTTTATAACAAAGTGAATCAGTTATACATATACATATGTTCCCATATCTCTTAGATGACGATTTGAGTATCTGCCCTAACATTATCTTCAGACTAATGCCACTAGTAATAGTACACAACTGTATTTGTATGGAACTCTGTGCTTTACAAAGCACTTGATTAACCATCCATTGACTCCAGAATCTTTCATGAGAGTTTGGAGATGAATAACTTTCTTAAATCTGCTTCTAGCCATTTTTGTTTTCCTATAGTCATCCCTGGGAAAAAGCTAGCTTTCCCCCAATGCCTCTTCATTTTCCTTTTTACCCTTCCTGTCTTGAGACCCTTCTTTAGCTTATCAGATGATGAAGGTGAAGTTTCTTACCATGGATTCCCACCCTTGGTTCCCACTCTCCTGTTTTTCCCTCTGATATGCTCTCAATCCAGGTCCCAGGAAAGAAGGAGGTGTCGCTATTCACTGGGAGAGTGGAAGGGACGAGCTGTTTGCTATGACATTAGTGTCTCCCTAATTGCTGATGGTATGTGTGATCTGGGGCACCGGATGGAGCCCCTCGGTACTGCTGTGCTAGGTCAGTGGGAACAGAAAGAGTTAGGCTTTACGGTGTGAGCTTTGACAAGCCACCTCACCTCTCTGCTACTTAGAGCAAAATAAGAATATTAATGTCTGTACTTCACAGATATTTTGTTAGGTTTGAAAAAAAGAAAACTAAAGTATGCTTCAGCCCTGCACATAACAAGACATTCAACAAATACTAATTGTATTTAGTATTCAGAAGCCAGACACCTAGCATCATGCCTGGGGACAGGGTCGTGCTAAATGCCATATCAGGGTTTGCTTTTATGACTCAGACCTCATGAGTACCACACTACACTTTCTGGAGTGGGTCTGTATGTGACATGTGTGTAGATTGAACAATTTCACACCTAAGAATTTACCCAGGGCAATAATTGAAGCCCCAGAGATTCGGCAGTAAATAATTCATCATAACATTAAAAAAAAAAAAAAAGAAAAAACGTGTAGGGCTTCCCGGGTGGCGCAGTGGTTGAGAGTCCACCTGCCGATACAGGAGACACGGGTTTGTGCCCCAGTTCGGGAGGATCCCACATTCCGTGGAGCAGCTGGGCCCGTGAGCCATGGCCACTGAGCCTGCGCGCCCGGAGCCTGTGCTCCGCAACGGGAGAAGCCACCACAATGAGAGGCCTGCGTACCGCAAAAAAAAAAAAAAAAAAAAAAAAAAAAAAAAGTGTAACATTAAAAATCAACCTATTATCCAACAACAGAGAAACTATATAATCTAATACAATTTTTCTGCTAGTATGTAACAACATGGAAAGCTTTTATAACATGATATTAAATGAAAGTAATTCTAAAACAGTATGCAGAGTCTGATTACATTTGATTGAAATAGCAATAGATAAAGTCACCATTAATTATGCTTTCTGTACTAGGCACTGTGTTAAATGCTTTACCTATGTTACCATATTTAATCCCCATAATAACCCTTCGGAGTAGGTATTAGTTGTGAGTCATTTTTAAGGCAAATACAATAGAGGAAGGTGTTTTTGAAAGTTGTACCTTGAAGACCATAGAGCATTTGAATCCATGGTTACAACTTTGCCCAGACTTTCCTTGACGTGATTTAGGGGAGCCGGCTGTCCTGTTACTTACTGATTGCACTCTGCTTCCAGTGCCATTCAGCAAGAAATATCTCCCGGCAGCTTGCAGGGGCCTTCTGGTGCAACACCTCCCCTTTATAGCCTGGATATTTAAACAGGGACTACCTCTCTGAATAAAACAGCTGGCTGGGAAGTCTGCGCCTTAATTAGCCGTTTCTCCCTGAGGATCTGTGCTCTGTAAATTCACTCTTCAGAGAAAGTACAGCTGGGGAGATGAAACCACAGAGTCAATTGTCTAAAAATTTGTTTTTAAGGGAAACATCATTTGTGAATGTGCGGAGAAGGGATGGGGAAGGAGCTTCTGTTTGTATAAAGACACTAAGACTTCCGGTTCTAGACTGAGAGCAGCTCAGTGCTGAAGTCTGGCCTTCATGGTCAAGAACATAGATTTGATTTGATTTGATTTTTTTAGGTTTTTATCTTTCTTTACTCTCTCCAACGTAATTTCTTATATTAATTTTTAATTTTTTAAATTGAAGTACAGGTGAATTACAATTCTGTATTAGTTTCAAGTGTACAGCAAAGTGATTCTGATATATATATATATATATATATATATATATATATATATATATATATATATATATATATATAAAATTATCTATTCTTTTCCAGATTCTTTTGCCTTATAGGTTATTACAAAATATTAAGTAGATTTCCCTGTGCCATACAGTAGGTCCTTGTTGGTTATCTATTTTATATATAGTAGTCTGTATATGTTAATCCCAAACTCCTAATTTATCCCTCCTCCCCACTTATGGAGCCATAAATTTTATTTCTACGTCTGTGGGTCCGTTTCTGTTTTGTAAATAAGTTCATTTGTATCTTTTTTTTTTCCAGCAACATGGATGGACCTAGAGATTATCATACTAAGTGAAGTAAGTCAGACAGAGAAAGACAAATATCATATGATATCACTTATATGTGGAATCTTTTTTTTAACACCAAGAATCATTTTATTTGGAGAAGAAAATTCTGTTTAGAAGACTTAACTTTGTTAGTAGACAAAAGAGATTTTAATTTGAACAGGAATGGAGAATTTACAGTTATTATTATATTTTGTTTATTTGTTTTTGATTTTTTTTTTCAGTACACTGTCCTCTCACTGTTGTGGCCTCTCCCGTTGCAGAGCACAAGCCCTGGATGCGTAGGCTCAGTGGCCATGGCTCATGGGCCCAGCCGCTCCACGGCATGTGGGATCTTCCCGGACCGGGGCACAAACCCGTGTCCCCTGCATCGGCAGGTGGACTCTTAACCACTGTGCCACAAGGGAAGCCCTACAGTTATTATTAAAGTTACTAGTACATATCTATGATTTGGTAAAGTTAGAAGCTCATTTAGTAATTTTTTAGAGAAGTTATAGTCTTTACTATGCATCTTCAAACATACATACATTTTGTATCATGAAGTTTCTCATATATGATTTAGGACATTGTGTTAACACAAAAGTCAAAACTTAACTTCCCAGGACGGATAACATTGTGAGGGTGATTAAAAAATAGTGAATTTAAATATAAGTAACACCCATCCATTCAGTATTGTATTTAGAAAGAGTGAGTTTAGAAAAAATTAATGCCATTTTTAACTCAATGAGACTTGTATTGATTCTTTATTCCTTTTACATTGTTTAACTAAATATATGTCTGTTTAAGATTGTTTATTAACAAAATAGCTCACATGTATTTTAGAAAATTTGGAAAATTTAGAAAGGATCAAGAAGTGAGAAAAAACCTTTGCCATCAAAGGAGGTGTATACTTTGGTATGATTTTTGTTATTACATATCTGAAAATATTCCATTTTAAAAAGTTATATCATATAAATAAGAGAATCTTTATTATTTCAAGTGTATATATTAATACCATATAGGTGACCCATTCCCTAACTACGGGACATTTGCTAAGTTTTTATTTTTCTTTCTTTTTTTTTTTTATTGGTCAATAATAATCGGTAAAGTTATTTTATAAAATAACATTCTTTCTTAACTAACAAGTCTCTTACTTGGATTTTAAATTTTAAGAGGTATAGTCCCAATTTGAATTCATATCAATTGTGTTTTAAGAAACATGCATACATTGACATTAAGCTATAAATATTTCAAATTTTAATTTTTTTAACTAATCTTTTACTTTTGTTTTTTATTTATTTATTTATTTATTTATTTTACATTGTTCTCAGATCTCGCCTTCCGTTTATTTCAACCCAATCAAAATTCCAAAAGACACACTCAATATAACCTACAATTGAAAGCAAAGAACTTTAACAGATCTCTCTTCATGGTACAAACATTATGCCCATATATTGTTATAGGAAAACCAACACAATAATGGACTTAAACGCTTGACTTTCTTGTGGGGTAAATTCTAGATCTTTAAATTGGTAAATCAGTCCATTCACAGTCTGAGTCCAGTCTTTTTTTCTACAAATGCAAATTAAGATCCAAACAAATTAAAATTTTCATCACTGTATTATTATATATGTAATTCAGCAAAATTTAAAAAAAAAAACATAGGTTTTTAAGGCAGAACATCCTGGGCAAATCTTGGATCTGCCAATTTATCAGCAATTTGTTTCAACCTGCTCTGCCTCAGTTTCATGATCTGTGATTTGGGATGATATTACTAGTACCTACCTCATAAGATTGCACTCTGTGCAGTGCCCAGAATGCAATAAGCATAGCATAAGTCTGTTCCCTTTTAATCTTCTTTTATCTCCTGGGTTTGTGTGCAAGGCTCATAGTGGGTCTTTGGAAAACATCTGTTAAACAAATATTTACATTATACTTATAGAGAAGCCATTTTCAGGCAAATCAACAAATCTTCCCACCATAGCTAAAATGAACTTAGCTGCTCATAGAACTGCATTTTTTCCCTTTATTGTGGGAAACATCAGATGTTCTGAGTATGATGTATCACAGAACTAGTTAATAGATTTAACATTCTTTAAATCATGGTGTTATATGCAATTTATATCATGGAGAAGCAGAACACATTTTTGTACTGCCTCTTATAAATGCTGCATTTAATTGTTATGTATAAATCCATTTAGTTTTATGTTCTAAAGAACTATTTGTGCAACTCCAGATTTTCAGTAAAAAAGTGTTATCAGCAAAAACACAAATAATAGAAAATAAAAAAATAAAAGACCTGGGAGAAATGACCAAGAGGGGAAGGAACTTGCATTTTTGAAAACCTACTATATGCAGGTATGGTGTTAGGTGTTTTACATATTCTTCCTTTTCATAACACATTGTTTTATTTTTTTAAGAGAACTAGACATCATTATTAAACTTTATGGCAGGGAAATGGTCTCTGAGAGATTAAATAGTTCTTGTCAGGTCAGGGCTGTCGTGACATCAGGGATCCAAACGTGATCTGTCAAACATTGATCCTGTCACCAAAGTCTGTCCACTCAGCGCCTGGCCTGCCATTACAGCAACACAGAGGAAGAGCAACATGGGGCTGAGCTAGAGACTATTTTCCTCCAACTTTACCTCTGCTCCCAATACACAGGGTACAGTTCACCCAGAACAGAGGCAATTGGAGACAGCAAGTTAAAGGGCTCCCTGGATGCTAAGATGCTTGATCTGAGATGGCTGACAGGAAGGAAGACAGGAGAAAAACCACAGAACACAGATAAGAGCATGCAGCTGCCTTAAGGATGAATCTATTACAGCATAC